>NW_024070189.1:62165397-62689406 GCF_014754425.2 Oryx dammah | reverse complement strand
TTTCAGCTCCAGAATTTGTCTGGCTTCTTTCCGGGTTTTCTATTTTTTTAATTGATATTTCTGTTTTGTTCACATATGATTTTCTTGATGCTCTCCACATCTTTAGTTTTTCAAGCACCTTTAAGAAGGGTGTTTTAAAGTCTTTGTCAAGCAGATATGCTATCAGGTCTCTTTGGGGGACATTTTTTGTTGATTTTTTTTTCTTTGAGTGGACCATACTTTCCTATTTCTTATATGCCTTGTAATTTTTTTAATTGAAAACTAGACATTTGGGTCTAATAAGGTAGTAACTCTAGAAATCAGATTCTGTCTCTTCCCCAGGGTGTGGTAGGTTTCGTTTTTGATTGTTGTAGGCTATCTCTGTGCCAAAGATCAACCTGAGGTGTAAACTTAAGGTTTTCTCAGTTTTTTTCTGAGCCTGTGCCTTTCCCTGGGCATGCACAGTCACTTTTCATCTTCCGCATACATGCAGTTGCTTTTGAATTTCCTATTCTTTGATGTCTGGCTCTCAAAAGAGGAAAAAGAGAAAAATAAAGGGAAAGGGGTCATCATTCCTTTAAATTCCCTGGAAATCACTTCAGCCAGAGGAGGAGGGCCTTTCAAAATGGAAGGGGACGTTAAACAAGAATGACTGTCTTCCTCGTTGCACCTCATGGTCAGAAACAGCAATCAGTGGGCAGGAGCAGATGTCCAATATATTCGGAGGACGACATTTTCGTTGCCCACCCTGGTTCCTGCAAACTGTGTGCAGGTTGCTCCAGGAACATGTGCACAGCTGCCTGCCAAAGGGCTTGGAGTGGGGGATAGGTAGCTGCTACCGTGCTAAAAAGCTAACATTGACCAAAATTAACCACTTCCCAAATGCTCCCCTGGAACTTGGAAGCCTTCAGTAAACTCCAGAGTTCTACACTAGGTACATCAGACAAATTCTGTCAGTGTAATAGCTGTCTAGGTGAGGAGACAGAGTCCTGACATCTTCTACTCTGACATCTTCTTAGAATTCTCACTTCAGTTTTTTCCCTCCAGTTTTACTGAGATATAATTGATGTACAGCACTGTGGATGTTTAAGGCATACAACATAATGATTTGACTTACATATATCATGAAATGATTAACACAATAAGTTTAGTGAACATCCATCATCTCATACAGATATAAAACTAAAACATAGAAAAACATTTTTTCCCTTATAATAAGAACTCAGGGTTTCCTCTCAATCACTTTCGTATATGATGTATAGCAGTGTTAATTATATTTATCTTATTGTATATTACATCCCTAGTACATATTTATCTCATAACTCAAAGTTTGGGCCTTTTGACCACCTTCATCTAATTTCCCCTCCCACCACCCTTCACTTCTGGTAACCACAAATCTAATGTTTTTTTCTGTTTGTTTGTTTTAGAAGTATAACTGACCTACAACACATTGTTAGTTCCTGGTACACAGCATAGTGATTTGATTTTCCTGTACATTTCAAAATGATCACGATGATAAGTCTAGTTACCATCTGTCACTGTACAAAGATATCACATAGTTATTGACTATATTCCTCATGCAGTCCATTTTATACCCATGACTCATTTATTTTGTAACTGAAAGTTTGTGCTTGTTAATCTCCCTCACCTATTTCTCTCCCCCTCAACACTCTTCCCCTCTGGCAACCACCTGTTTTCCCTCTGTATCTATGACTGTGTTTCTGGTTAGTTATGTTTGCTCATTTGTTGTGTTTTTTAGACTCCACATATAAGTGAAATCATATGTTTTTATCTTTGTCTTATTTCACTTGGTATAATACCTTCTAGGTTCATCCGTGTTTTCACAAATGTCAAGATTTAATCTTTTTAGGGCTTGGTAATATTCCATTGCATATACATGTATCTTCTGTATCCATGCATCAATTGATACACACTTAGATTTCTTCCATAGCTTGGCTACTGTGAATAATGCTGCAATGAACATAGGAGAGCATATATCTTTTCTGATTAGTGTTTTCCTTTTCTTTATGTAAATACCCAGGAGTGGAATTAGTAGATTGTGTGGTGGTTCTATTTTTTAATTTATTTGAGGAACTTCCACACTATTTTCCATATGGCTGCACCAACTTACCATTATGAACACTTTTCTCCACATCCTTGACAAAATTTGTTATTTCTTGTCTTTTTGATAATAGTCATTCTGCCTGGTGTGAGGTGCTATCCCATTATGGTTTTAATTTGCATTTCCCTGATGATTAGTGATGTTGAGTACTTTCCATGTGTATGTTGGCCATCTGTATGTCTTCTTTGGATAAATGTCTATGCAGGTCCTCCATTCATTTTTAAATCAGGTTGTTTGGTTTTTTGATTTTGAGTTGTATACGTTCCTTGTATATTTTGAATATTAACCTCTTATCAGATATATCATTTGCAAATATCTTCTCTCACTCATTAGGCAGCCTTTTCCTTTTGCTGGTAGTTTCCTTCACTGTGAAAAAGCTTTTTAGTTCGATGTAGTCCCATTTGTTTATTTTTGTTTTTGTTTTCCTTACCTGAGGAGACTGCTCATAAAATATTGCTAAGACTGATGCCAAAGAATGTACTGCCTTTGATTTCTTCTAGAAGTTTTATAGTTTCAGGTCTTACATTTAAGTCTTTAATGTATTTTGCATTTATATAGGGTGTGAGAAAGTAGTCCAGTTTTTCCAAAACCATTAATGAAGAGGCTGTCTTCTCCCTATTTTACATTCTTGGCTCTTTTGTTGTAGATCAATTGCCCATATAAGTGTGGGGTCATCTCTGGGCCCTCTATTCTGTTCCAATAATCTATTTGTTTGTTTTTGTACCAGTACCATACTATTTTGATTACTGTAGCTTTGTAGTATAGTTTGAAAGCAGGGCACGTGCTTTGTTCTTTCTTAAGATTGTTTTGGCTATTCTGGGTCTTTTGTATTTCCTTCCAAATTTTAGAATGATTTGTTCTAGTTCTGTGAAAAAAATGTCATTGATATTTTGATAGGAATCACATTTAATTTGTAGATTATCTTAAGGAGTATGGTCTTTTAAATAATATTAATTATTTTAACGGCATGAGCATAGTGTATCTTTCTATCTCTTTGTGTCACCACTGATGTCTTATAGTTTTCCAAGTACAAGTCTTTTACCTCCTTAGTTAACCTTATTTCTGTGTATTTTTTATGCAACTGTAAAAAAGGTTGTTTTCTTCGTTTCTCTTTCTGTTAGTTCATTGTTAGCAACAAATTTCTGTATATCAATTTTGTATCCTACAACTTTGCTAAATTCATTGAAGAATTCTAATAGTTTTTTGGTGGCATCTTTAGGATTCCCTTTGTGTAGTATTATGTCATCTGCAAACAGTGACAGTTTTACTGCTCTTCAAATTTAAATTCCTTTTATTTCTTTTTCTTCTCTGACTGCTGTGGCTAGGACTCCCAATACTATGCTGGATAAAAGTGGTAAGAGTGGATTTCCTTGTCTTGTTCCTAGTCTTAGAGGAAATGCTTTCAGCTTTCACTGTTGAAAATGAACTTAGTTGTGGGCTTGTTATATCTGACTTTATTATGTTGAGGTATATTCCCTCTATACCCACTTTACTGAGAATTGTTATCACAATTGGATGCTGAATCAATTGTCTTTTTTTTTTTTTTTAGCAGAAGCACAGTTTGTGATTCAACCAACAAGTACAGAGAGAAACATAAGAGAGATTCAAAAGAGATGCTCAGTTTTTGAGATATTCTGTTTTCCCAAGTATTAATGTGTCATATTTCCAAAAAGTCTGCAGAAGCAAAATATGTTGCTGATATCATGTCCTACAAAATGTTACTGTGTTGTTAAATGCAAAGTCCTAGAAAACAACTGAGGTCAGATGATTGAATTCTTAATCTCAAAAGCGTCTGACCCACAGTGTATATTCAGAAGGTTTTAAGTCATAATAGCAATATTAAAGTTGATTAACTACATTATTGATGGAGTTTAATTATTTTTATTAGTTGGTTAAAAATGTTATAGTATTTATAATATAAAAATAAGAAGCTTGAAAAGGTAAAAGAGGGACAGAGTGTCCCTCTCGTGACCCCCAGTCTTTTCTCAAAGGCAACCAGTCATGAGTTTCTCGCGATATATTTTCAAATATTCACAAACTGTGCACACATATATGCATGTATATATATTTATGTGTGTGTGTATAAGTGTTTGCATATAAACATACATAGTAACATGAAAAAAGTCCCATACATCCTGGAAAGTTGGATAGTCTCACCATCAGATCCCCAGCAGCAGCAGGAAGAGGACCTTTTCCTAAGCCTGGGGCTGGCTCCAGTCCCAGTGGGCTTAGTGCTGGCTTTATGGAGTCCCCATTCGCAGAGTTCTGCTGCAGCTCACTGAGGCTGTAACCTGTTCTCACTTCCCTGTGGAAGAAGAACTTGACGTAGTAAAGAACTGGAAAGGAGTGAAATAAAGATGATGATGCCCAATTTTAGTAGCCCCTTATAACTCAGTGATTACCAGGAAAGCAGTCTTGATGATGGGGGAACTAGAAGTCCATGGACTTCGGGGGCAGCCCCAAGTCAGAATGGTAGAAAGGTGGAGTAGTTTGGGATCCATTCTCTGCCTGCTTTGAGGATCATCCTGAACCACGTGGGCCATAGCTCACACTTGGAGAGTTGTCTTCTGCAATAAGGAGGCTGGAGGAGTGACTTGATGTCCTCTAGCTCCACAGGTGACTGCTTTGAGTGGGGTCAGGACAGTGAGGTGAAACTAGATGACTCTAAGGAGAGATGGAGAGGACCATTTGTAAGTAGACAAGCTTCCTGAGGCGTCAGGGTTGGTTGCTCTTTGGTTCTGCCATTTGGGGGATCTGGAAACTTTCTTCTGCTCCAGGAATCCCCCTTCTCCACTACCACAACCACCACTGGGACTCTTTGGGCTCAGAGATTGTTGTTTTTTCTCATTAAGGAGTTTGTTCATTTGTTCATTCACTCATCTGCCCATCCAACTAGCCATTGATTCATTTAATCAGATTTATAGAGGATCTTCTAGACCAAGCACAGGGCAGGTGCTGGGGATTCAAATGGGAGCCATATGCATAGCCCAGCTGTCACTACTCTGATTAGGACTATTAATGAGTGGATAGACAAGTCATAGGTGATTGGAGGATGGTGTGAGAAGGCCTGTGATGGCAGAGATACCAAGGGCACAGAAGCAATGGGTCATAATCCTACTTGGTGTGGCCGTGGCAGGGCTACCAGAGGGTAGAACCGAGTCTGGAGGGCATTCCAGCGCCAGGGACCAAAAGAGGGTCAGTGGTGGGAGACAGCTGGCCCAGTAGGAGGAATATATACTGCCCACAGTGTTAAGTGTAAGAGGCAGCTCAGAGAAATGCAAGGCACATGTGGGTCCTGGAAGGTCAGGGAAGGGTATGGACTTGATCTTGGGAAGTGGGGAGCCGTTGAGGATTCGTGAGGAAAGATTGTCTAGTGATTTTGTGTTCCAAAAGCCAGGGTAAAAGCCAGCAGGTCTGCACTCTGCTTGCCATCTTTGGGCCTCACAGCAGAGCAGGCCACAGCTGGGGGAGGTCCTCTCTGGCCATCTGAAGTGGCCCACAGCTCGTACATGACCTAGTGCTGTCGGGGAGGAGGATCACACTCCAAGCTGGGTCCTGCCTGGCCTGCCTTGCCTTGTGGAGGTGCACACGGGAGCCTCTGTGTACACCCAGCATGGAATTTTCCTCTTGGAGCCTGGCCCAATTCCTTGTTGTTATTCAGCCACCCTGGGTGAATTCCATCTCTGTGGAATTCCAGAAAGGTTAGGCATTAGAGAGGAGTGCTAATGTTACAAGGAGCCTGCTTGCCCCCTGTCTGAACGCTTCACTGTTTGTCTTGGCCACTTGCTCATCTCTGTGGATCTTGGCCCATTGGCTCCCTTCCCTGGGGCCAAGGCTTCCCCCCAACCCCGGGTATACTGAGGCCCTTCTCTCTCCTTCCTGGCAAAGCTGCATGTCCTAGGCTTCCACGAGTGTCATGCTGCAGACACCTCTCCTGAAGGGATGTCACCTGGTGTCCTGGCCCGTGACAGTGGTCTGCACCTACCCTGACACTGGAGTCCAACAACTAAGGAAACTGGGCACATGCAAAGGGCTGGACTTCTATCTTCTGGAAATTCCAAGTACCGAGTTGTCGTCTGTGAATGCAGGCTTACCTCTTACACCCGACAGTTCTCAGGTCATTCATGTGTGGGCAGCAATTTGCCTTCAGACGTGTCGTCTCTCCCCAAAGAAGACATTTAATGACAGCTCCTCCCCACCCTGGGGCTTCCCAGGTGGCGCTGGTGGTAAAGAACCCTCCTGCCAATGCTGGAGACACAGGAGATGCAGGTTCAGTCCCTGGGTCGGGAAGATCCCCTGGAGGAGGGAATGGCAACCCACTCCAGTATTCTTGCCTGGAAAATTCCATGGACAGAGGAGCCTGGAGGGCTACAATCTATGGGGTCACAAAGAGTCGCTCATGGCTGAAGCAGCTTAGCACAGCTCCTCACCCCACCCCTCACCAAGGCCTTTATTTGTTTTCATCATGTTATAGGTTACACTGCAATTATTCCTGAATGGGGCTTATGTCCCCTAGTAGGTTATAAACTTCCCAGGGGCTGGAACCTCATCACATAGATCGATGTCTACCCAGCACCAGGCAGGAAGATTCACAGTGGAGGGGAAGCACCGTACCATGTTCCCTAGGGGTGATAGATAAATCCAGTCTTCTTGTATTAAAGGCGGAGTTTAGAAGCTCAGTACAGGCACTCCTCAGCATTCCTATTTATGATGAAGTAGTGATTTCATACACTATTGTTAATAAGGATGGTGTGATTTGTCAACAGTTAAGGAGTGTTTACTGCAGGACACGCACTGTGAAAATGCCTTTAAAAGCAACATGTCATTTATCCCCTCAACAACTGTAGGAGGTCAACAGTATTATTACCCCCATTGGACAGGTGGGAAAATCGAGTTCTAGAGCCTTGGCCAGTTTCCCAGGTAACATAGCTGCTAACTGGCAACGCTGTGCCTGGACTCCGCCTCTGCCATCTGGAGCATGGTCTGAGTTAGTTCCCCCAGCCTACCCCTTCTGGGACGCCCTGTGAAGCACTTGTCACAGTGCTTGGTCAGGGCCTGGCGCTGTCTACCACTGCAGAGCGTATGGAGCTGTAACTTGCAGTCCCAGAACCAAGCATGTGTTCGCGTGCTCATGAGAGAGAGCACAGTTTTAAGCAAGCGTTCGCGGTGTTCACGGGACTCACCTGTGAGCTGGTAGTATCTAGCGCGTGCATACTGGGCCTGCGAAGAAATGTGCCTTCAGATGTGATGTGGGTGAGGGCGGAGGTGTGGATGCCTGAGGAGGGTGCCGGTCCGTGTCCTGTGATAACCCCGCCTCCCTCCAAAGGTGTTTTTCAGAGGCATCACGGTCAACGCCGTGCGGGGCTTCCCCATGAGTGCCGCCATGTTCCTTGGGTACGAGCTCTCGCTGCAGGCGATCCGTGGGGACCGCGTGGTGACCAGCCCCTGAGCGCCAGGTCAGTGCACCTCCTTCCCTGCCACTTGTGCTCTCCCGGAGCTTAAAACCCCTTCTTTGCGGTGAAAGTGGTGTGGACTTCCAAAATTTTCCCTCTGTTGTTTGTTTCCTGTTTAATCTGTGTTCGTTCAGGACTAGAATTGCCACCCTTCTTGTCATCAAAATGCTCTTCTGAAATGCCCACCTGTGGCTGATCATGAGCTAGGCAGTCAGTAACTGAGGCTGGCCCAGAACTTACCTGTCTATAGCGAGCTCACCTGTCTGTTTCCCATTCAGCCCTTGGGGAGAAGTCCATTAGCTTCATCGTACAAATTCAGTAACCCAAGATAGAGGTCTCAAACCAGGGTGCCCACGCTATGGTACACTGTCCCTCCACCTCACTACTGAATAGGCTCCTAAAGAACAGCCTTTGCCACCACCCCTGCCTCCCACACCCTCTCTTTTTCCTGTTCTCATCGTAGAAAAGTCACTGCAACCAAAGGGACCTGAAAAATGAAGTCTGAATAAGTGACTCCCTCGCTCCACTGCCCTCGATGGCTCCCGATTGCCCTCTAGGTTAAGTGTCAGTCCTTAAAGCCCTCGCCCTCAGCAGCATCCTAAACATACCATCCTCACTCTTGCCTCTGGGCCTTTGTGCATGCTCTTCCAGCCTGACACCCTCTCCTCAGACCTTCCTCTTGTACTTGGGCTCACCAACTCCTTTGTGATCCAGGGCCTGGTGTAGAAGCCTCCTCCTGCAGGAAGCCTGCCCTGATGCCTCAGCCAGGAGGAGGTACACCTACTATAGGCTCTGCTCCCCAGTCAGCTGAAAGTTCCAGGGGAGCTATAACTATTTTTTCACCCTTGTATCACTAGTGCTTCCCCCGAAATCTGGCACACAAGTGGTTGTACAGAAACATCAACGAGTAGATGGATGATCAGCTTCCAATATCCCCTCAATTCCTCCTCCTCTTCTTCTCCCTTGTTTCCCCTTCTCTTGTTTCAGAGCTCAGAAGACAAAGTGGGATAAGTCACTGAATTTTCTGGAAAACAAGAGACCATTTTGCTTCAGTCATGGCGACTGCAGAGTCTCTTAGAAAGGGTGGTTGGTTCTCACTAGGAAGGTCTAGCCAACCTGTCTGCTGCCTGTCCTGTATAAGAGCACAGCTAGGATGTATGGATGGGGCCAGATCCTAGAGCCAGGGGAAGGGCAGGATGGATGAGGCTGATGAGAGTGAGCCGAGGCCCTGCCCCGGACGCTTGCTTTAGTCACATGCTTTAGCTTTTTATTAAAGCATCTACATCCACAGCCTTCCTGGCTTTTTGCCCTCTCTTATAAAAGGGAAAGGGTAGCAACACATTTTGCATAATTAAATACCCTGGGTAAAGAGTCACTGTACTTGGGTCATGTTCAGGACAAGGAGGATAAATCTGGTTCTTAAAACTGTGTTCAGATACTGGCCACATCCTCCTTTTAACAGATAAAAGTGATTTTAAAAAATCCTATCATAAAATCAATGCATTTTAATGTAGGAAAACATAGAAAATGCAAATAAAAAGAATAAAATAAAAATACCTTTAATCCCATGGCCTTGTTAATATTCTTCCAACTTTTTTTTTATCCCCCAAATGGGATCCAATGTTATACAATGTTGTATAGCTCACTCCTCCCATTTAATAGTTCAGGACCATTTTTCCATGTCATTAAACTTCAGCTGCAAAGAGTTTTAATGCCAAGGCTTCACAGATTCCAGAGTTGCTGGACACTTGCCTGAGCCATGGCCCCCTGCCACTTGCGGCCACCCTGGTTTGGCTACTTCAGGAGGAAGGAAGACTTTTCCAGCAAGCCCAATTCTGATTGTCTTGGATTTGGCCTTTCAAAGCAGTGACTGGAAGTTTTTCCTTCTGAAAATGCTCTGATAGGACAAAGGGCACAAATGTCTGTGTGTCTTTCCTGCGCAGGGGTGGGTGGGGCTAGTGCCTCTCAGGTGGAGGAGGGGGTTCCCAGGAACTCTTTTGGAGCGTTGTCTTGAACAAGCCTCACCCAGAGAGTTCAGCTTCCTGCTCTAACCCAAGAACACCAAGGCCCTTCAACAAGTCCTGGATCTGAATTTACCAAGTAGCGCTGAGATCTCTGGCAGCAGTAGCAGCCATGCTTTGAAGACAAGGCAGTCAATTCCCTCCTTGTAGCCTAGACTGAGGACAGAGTGGGGTGAG
Source organism: Oryx dammah (assembly GCF_014754425.2). Classification (NCBI taxonomy): domain Eukaryota; kingdom Metazoa; phylum Chordata; class Mammalia; order Artiodactyla; family Bovidae; genus Oryx; species Oryx dammah. The sequence continues at coordinate 62,679,654 of NW_024070189.1, read as the reverse complement.
GCAATCAGAGAATTAGGGAGCCCTGCAGTTCCTAATAAGTGGTGGGATGCTGTATATCTCGATTTCTGGAATGATGCTGGCCCACCTCTTCCGTGACATTCAAACTTCACTGGCCCTCTCTCAATTTCAAGAAAATTTCATTTTCAAGGCAAAAAGATACATTTTTCCCCCCAGTAACGTCTTTCATTGAACTTTTACAAAACAACCCTGGGCAACCTCATAGCCGCTCCCCAGTCTGTTCTCACGGTAATACTTTGCCCAGTGTTGCTTCACAAAAGCAGTTTGACTCCTAGATCTTGCTGACTGATAACCCCAGTGAGATGACAGTCTTAACCTTTCCTCCTTTTTCCCCAGGTCCAGCATCACCTGACCAGGACCTCATTCCGCCATAGCCGATGCTGATGGTGTCAGCGTCTCCAGAACCTGAGGCAGTGAATTGACCGAAGAGAGAAAAGGCCTCCGCGCTGACCCTAAGCCAGCCGGGCTTACCCCTTCTTGCCCAGCATTGAGTGCAGGTGGGGCGGGCATTCTCTGGACCTTCTTTACACGTGGAGAGCAAAACAGAACAAAGTGAACTCCTGATCCACAGTCTGATTTCCATTATGATGACATTAATCTAAATTTGACTTCTCACTGGAACCACGTGGGGAGACCACTGCTCTTTTGCTATTATGTGTCCATGACGTCACTCCTGCTTCTGTGCCCACCAGAGACTTCCCTCATCCGTCCTGCAGCCCCTTCCTCCTGAGATGAATGCAGTTTCTGAATCCTTCTCAACACGGTGCCCTGGGGAGCTACCATCAGCCAGCCTGATGCATCTGTTCCCAGCTAAACCCCGGTGGGGAAGGTATCTTTAGATTCCGAACCCCCACCCTTTTCCCCCCTTGAAAGGGTCTTCCTTGATTCCTCCACAGCCCCCCATCCCCCTTGAGTGATTAAGAGCATGTCTCTGAAAATCCCCTCTCCTAACAGACCCAGTGCCAGGACAAAGCATGGCTCTGGTGCAAAGTCTAAACGTTCAGTCTAGTCAGTTTATCCTGTTACTGTAGCAAAGGGTTCCCTGCTTGAAATAAAACCCTTAGTATGGTCTCCTTGATTTTTCTCCTTTGCTAGCCCTGGCCTTGCAGCATCCCAAGGCAGCTCTATGGGCTGTGGTCTAAACTCTCCATCCCGCCAACACCAGGGTGTTGCTCATTCCTTCAGTCATCAAACATTTTTGAGCGTTTACTCTATTTCGACACTGGCCTTGATGTTGGGGACAGCCTAGAGGGTCCCCCGTGGTTCTTCCACTCTGGAGCATGAGAGGCAGTTCTGTTTACACGAGAGCTGGGTCTGCATGCATCACTGGGCTGGGCAGGCACTGTGGATGCTGGTGAAGAGAGGGCGACTGGCATCTGGTCCATTACCAGGGGAACCTGAGGTGTTTTCTGTCACTCAACCCAGAGCATGTTAACTAACTCCTCCTCAGCTGGATCTTTGCCTAGTGCTGCTGCTGGTTGCCAGTTTGTTTGGAAGTGGTGTTGTATTCACTGGGCCAGCTGGGGTGTTCTCTTGGGTGCTCCTGATGAGCTGGGATCCATGATACCCTTCTTCAGGTAGAACTTGTCCCAGGGTCTCTTGATCATCTTGGTTCTTCTCCAGATTGAAGGAGGTAAGTTAAAATGGAAATATGATGTTGGCAGTATATTAAGTGCAAAAATAAAGTAGCAGGATAAAATATGTGATATTATTCATTTTTTGAAATATGTTATATAATATTCACATATGGATAATTACATAGATATTGAAAAGAATCCAGAAGGAGACACATCAAACCTAATAGTGGCTATTTTGGAAATATGGAACTGAGGGAAGACTTTTAATTTCTACTTTGATGATAATGGTGATTTCTCTGTGCACCATTATAGTATTTACATTTTTTATGAGTGTATATTGATTTTGTACTTTAAAAATATAAAGGTACACTTATTTTCAGAGTCATGTTCTGTACTAGGCACTTACTTCTCAGGCTCCTGCTGGCTCGGCTGCACTGGCCAAGCTCACCCAGGCTCTGAGCAACAGCTCTTCCTCTGCCCACCTTGTCCTGTCCACCCCGGGCCAGGTGTGCACAGCCTGCAGCACACTTTCTGTGTACATACACGTACACACACACACAGAGGAACCCCTGGGCTGGGAAAGGATGCAACTCTACCTTAATGAAGGCATTTGACCCCAACCCAGACAAATCTGGTATGTAGCCAGTCCTGGGAGGAGTCACCAGACAGTAGCCTTCGCTTCCTCTTAGATTCTCCTGGAGGAGATAATATTGGGGAATAACTGGGGCCAACAGTTTGGAGGTTTTCCTTAGTCCACACATAGTAGCCTTTCTTTCACTCAACCCCAAAAAGCATGTGTTGAATCTGACTCTGCTTATTGCTTGTGCTAAGTGGTGAGTGACCCAGGCAGGGACCCTGCCCTCAGGAAACAGTACAGGCTGATCCTGTGTCATCATCAGCAATATGTTTACCTATGAAATTCCAGTTTTAAGGGAGGCTGAAGACAGAATTTCATGTCGAGCACCAGGTCTGGTGTCTGCATCCTGGGCTTGAAGAGCTTTACACACACACACACACACACGTCACCACACACACACACGTCACCACACACACACACACGTCACCTGAAAGTGCTCTTGGCTGATAAACTGTGAAACTGCCACTAGGTGGCAGCAGAGATCAACCAAATGCACCACAGGTCGGAGCTTCTGGGACCTTTGGCACTGGTGTCACTGGTGAGAGCAACTGGGCCCCCTGACGCTTCTCTTCCTATTTTCGGGGTCTCATCATCTCCATTATTGTCACTGTTCTTTTACTTCTCTGTGGTGGAACTAACTTCAGGCCAGCGAGACCTTGTCTTAGGTTCTAGCTCTAGGTCTGTAATCAGCTACCTTCTTCATAAATCTTGGCAAGATTTGGCCCTCTTGGACCTCAGTTTCCTTATCTGTAAAATGGCCGCACTGGGTGGCTCTCCCTTACTTACCTTCCAGGGCTTCAGTAAGACTCTAGTGCTAAAGTGGTTTTGTAAAGTGCAAAACATAGGGAGGTGGTGGTGGACGCTGGGCACTCTGTAATAATTCTTGTTGCTGGTTTCAGCCTGCCTTCCTCTCTCTGAGTCTGGGTTGTTAGCATTTTCCAGGGGGTGATATGGAGTGGCTACAACAGTGATCCCTGGGCCTTGTCTCTGCCTGTAAAGCTCTGACTTTTGCAATGCTTGGCTCCTAGGCCTTTGGGACCCCCAGGTAGACATCTGGTTTGTGTGCTTGAGTGGGTGGATGCCAATGCCACTGTGACCTTTCTGATGCCCAGGACATCTGTGGAGTCACTGATTCAAGTCCTCTAGTGTTCTGACTACCAGTGCCTCTCTCTGATGGGCTGATAATCAAAGAAGTTTCCAGCAAACATTTGGCCAAGCAGCGGAGTCCAGCATGTGAGCACCTGGGAACCAGAAAAGCCACGCAGAGACTGTCTGCTTCCCACCCTTGGCTGGGAGTGGGGAGGGGCCAGCTTGAGCTCAGTCACCCTTACCCATCACAGGACCCACCCCTAAGCGCCTTGTGCTCCCGCTTCTTGTAGTTTAGGAAGATATCCCTGCGTCTTAGTCTCCTTTGTGCTGAGCCCAGCACTGGCACCCGTTCCATGCTTTACTGGTGTTTACTGATTCATTTAACCACATCCTCAGGTGTACAAAAATTTTTTAAAAAGAAACTTGCCTTTTTTTTTAAATTTAGTGAAGCTTAGTTTTTTCCAAGCTTTCATTCTACCTGGTGGCAGAAAGAGTGATTTTGCCATTTCAGATGTAAAATTCAGAAATTCCAAGCAAAATTCAGGCAGTTCAGTACTTCCTCCTTCTCCTCCCTCTCCTGGGGCGACTTTCAGTTCTTGGGGTTTGGGGTATGAGGGAGAGGCTTCTGGCTCTTGGGAGATGCTCCATCCTATGCTAGCACTCTTCCTCTCCAGTCCTGGGGCAGGGCCTTCCCCGCATGGTGGCTTCTGTGCAGACATCTTTGTTCCCGTCTGGTCCTGGCCTCAAGGCCTCTGCATACCCCGAGGCCCCTCTGGCGTTACTGTGCTCCATGTCATATCTACGCCCTTCGTGGTTCTGTGGGAAAAGCCTTGCTGTCAACGGTGAAGCTACTCGAGGGCTGGCATCAGCTCCACCTTCCTGGGGCTCCCTAGGCCACGCCACTTGGTGGGTAGCAGGAGGCAATTCGGATTGTAATCTCCCAGGGTGCACAAGACGTGCAGCTCAGGAGCCCTTCCTTCTCAGGTCCTCAAGCCTCTCTGGATTTCTGCCACCACCCTCCAAGGTCATCTGGGGGCCGGGCACTCCCCAGTGTCTGCTATCATCCTCTCTTCTCCAATTTCTCTTCCACGGGTCATAACTTGTTACTTCCTCCCCTAGACCTAGAATCTCTACCTTTGGAAATTCAAAAGCCACGAATCAACATCTAGATTAATCAGTAAAGAACAGTCACCTCAACTGATGCAAAAAACACGTTGGACAAACTCCAATACTTGTTCATGATAAAAAACGCTCAGTGAAAGAAAACAGAGAGGATTTCCTCAACCTGATAAAGTGCATCTTCAAAAAGTCCACAGCCAACATCAAACTTACGGTGAAAGGCTAGATTCTTTCCTACTAAGATCAGGAACAAGACTCTGGCCATTTCTATCCAACATTGCACTGGGTGTTATAGACAGGGTAATTAGGTGAGAAAATGAAATATAAGGCATCCACACAGGAAAGGAAAACTAAGTTATTTCTACTTGCAGGTGATATGATCTTGTCCATAGAAAATCCTAAAGAATTCACTAAAACCTGCTATTCAATAGACCTAATAAGCAATTTCAGCAGTTTTCAGATGTAAGATCAACCTACAAAAATCAACTCTATTTTTATAACTTAGCAATGAAAATTCCAGAAATGAATCCAGAAATTCAGCAAATAATTCTATTTACAATAGCATTTGGAAAATGAAATACTTAGGCACACTTTAATAAAAAGAAGTACAGAACTTCTACACTGAAAACTATAAACCTTATTGGAAGAAATTTTTAAAGCTCTCAGTAAACAGAAAGATAGTCTAAGTCAGGGATCAGAAAACTAAATAATGATACAACAGCAGTACTTCCCAAATTGACTTACAGATTTAATGCAGTCTCTCTAAAACTTCAAGCTACTTTTTTTTCTTTCAAAAACTGAAAAGCTAATCTTAAAATTCATGTGGAAACACCAAGGACCCAGAGCAACCAAAACAATTTTGATAAAGAAGAGTAAAGTTGGAGGACTCACACTTCCCTACTTCGAGGCTATAGTAGTGATCAACGCAGTGTGATGCTGGCACAGGATAGACTTGTAAAGCAACAGGATAAAACTGAGAGTCCAGAAATAAACCCTTACATTCATGGCCAATTGGTTTTTGATGTGGGTGTCAAGACAATTCAATGGAGAAAGAATAGTCTTTTCAACAAATGGTGTTGGGACAACTGGGTATCCATCCACATACCAGAAGTTGGAACTTTATCTCATACCATATACAAAAATGAACCCAGGACACATCATAGACCTAGATGTAAGAGGTAAAACTGTGAAACTAGTAGAAGAAGACACAGAAATATATCTTTGTGACCTTGGGTTAGGCAAAGATTTCTTAGAACAACGAAAGTACAGGTAACAAAATAGACATATTGGATGATAACTTTCAAACTTTTGTACTATCAGTACCTTGAAGAAAAGAGACAATTCACAAAATGGGAGAAAATATTTGCAAAAACCTGTGTCAGATAAGGTACTTTTATCCAGAAGATACAAAGAACTCTTACAGCTCAACTATAAAAAGACAACTCAGCTTAAAAATAAACAAAAGATCTGAACAGGTATTTCTCTACAGGTGGTCAATGAGCACATGAAAAGATGTATCACTAGTTATAAGGGAAAGGCAAATCAAAGCTACCACGAGGTTCCGCCTTGTGTCCAACAGGCTGGCTGCAGTCAGAAAGGTAACTCCAAGTGGTGACAATTAAGTGGAGAAATTGGAACCCTCATACATTGCTGGGAGGAAATGGAAAATGGTGCAACCACCTTGGTAAACAGGTTGACATTTCCTCAAAAGTTAAGCACAGCATTGCCTTATGACTCAGCAATTCCACTCGTAGGTATATACCTGAGAGAAATGAAGACGTCGCCACACAAAAAACCTTTATGTGAATGTTTGCATGCACACGTGCTCAATGGTTCAGTCCAACTCTTTGTGACCCCACGGACTGTTGCCCACCAGGCTGTTCTGTCCATGGGATTTCCCAGACAAGAATACCAGGGCAGGTTCCGTTTCCTCCTCCAGGGGAATCGTCCCAGCCTGAGGATCAAACCCTTGTCTCCTGTGGCTCCTGCTTGGGCAGGCAGACTTTTAACCACTGAGCCACCTGGGAAGCCCTATGAATATTTACAGCAGCATTATTCATAACAGCCAAAGAACAGAATCAATGCAAAGGTCTATCAGCTGATTGGATAAACAAAATAGAGTATATCCATGCAATGGAATATTATTTGGCTATGAAAAGAAATGAAATGGGACTTCCCTAGTGGTCCAGTGGTTAAGACTCCAGGATTCCATTGCAGGGAGCATGGGTTCAATCCCTGGTCAAGGCACTAAGATCCCACATGCTGTGTAGCATGGCCAAATTAAAAAAAAAATAATAAAGAGATAGAAAGAAATGAGCTACTGATGCATACTACAACATAATGAACCTTGAACGCTTCATTATAAGTCAAAGAAGCCAGTCCCAGAAAAACACATGTCATATTTCATTTATGGGGGAATTCAGAAGGGGCAAATTTATAGAGACAGAAAGATTATTGGTTGGTTAGGTTGGGGGAAGGGAGAAGAGGAAACGGCTGCTAATGTGTTTCTTTTGTGGGTGATGAAAATGTTCTGAAATTAGACTGTGCTGATGGCTGCCCAGCCCTGTCAATATACTCAAAACCACTGAGTTGTACACTGTCAATAGGTGAATGGTCTTTGCAGTTCTGCCGAGCACTCCCTTCCCAGAGGATGAAAGGTGTTGATCTGGGATGAATAAGGAGGGGAGCAAGGTAGGAAAGGAATTGCAGGGCTGAGACTTTACAGTATCTTCCTGCCTCACATCGGATGGATGGGCAGAGAGGGACAGACCGACAGGTGCATGTAGGCTGGTAACTCTCAGGCCAGCAGTGTCCGAGCTTGGCTTTGGCCCTCTGCAGTGTGCCCTGGTCTGGAATCTCCTGAAAACCAACCCCGCCAGGGACCGGGCAACATGAATAAAGCAGCTGGCTGTGTTGAGAGCCACCACCCTCCTGTGGGTCAGATTTAAGAATGTAGCTGTAGAGTCAGTTACCTGAGTTGGAATCTTGGCTTCTCCTACTTGTGAGCAGTGTGCCCAGGCAAGCTATATTACCATTCTGGGCCTCGGTTTCCTCTTTTGTGAGCTGATCATAATAACCTACCTACACCTACCTTGGAGAAGGGAAAGGCTGCCCACTCCAGTATTCTGGCCTAGAGAATTCCATGGGCTATATAGTCCATGGGGTCGCAAAGAGACAGGCATGACTGAGCGACTTTCACTTTCACTTTTCACACCTACCTCATGGGCTTCATGAAGTTTCAACTAGAGAGTGAACAAAACATCCTTCACCAAGTGCCTGATATATAGTAAACAGTAAATACTAGTCCTTCTTCTCCTGTCTACAAGGTGACTTATAGATCAATCTCAACTGCCCTGGCACAGGAAGGAGAGTTATAACAGGGCACCTCACTGCAGACAGCCCTGAGAACCCTGCTCTGAGCTGTCTGCAGGGGTGCAAGCTGTGGGTAATACCACTTTTGCAGAAAAGCTGAGGGAAACCACAAAGCTCTGCTGGTGACTAAGCTGTGACAGTGGGCCGCAGCTTATCTCTCTGCCATCTTCTCTGGCATCTGGTCATGTCCTTAGGTTGTGTTTTGAAATCATCCCTAGCTGCCAGCATGTGTCCTTGCTGTGATCCCCGTGTGAGGTGAGTGTTGCTGAGGAGGCAGCTTCCGAAGCTGCAGGCTGTAAACCTCATTGTGTAACACGACACAGCTCTGTGTTTGGGACCAGTCATTCAGAAAACCCAGATGGATGGAGAGGCGAGCAGAGGGGGAGGCCCTGCTGCCGTGACCTGGATGCCTCGTGGTGGACCGTCCGGGGAGCTACCGAGGTCTCTGACCCTCCTGGAGGTGTCCCAGCAAAGCCCAGAGAGGAGCTGAGAGAGTGTCCCCCAGTTTCTGTAAGTGGGGTCAGACCTGAAGAAACACCCACAAATCCCTTATCACGTTTCTGAAATCCAAACAGTCAAAGATTCGTTGAGACTCATTTGGCTGCCAAGCCTGACTGCCTTGGTGATGGCTCTGTGTGTTTTGCAGAATATTAATGTGTTTAATTACAGCATCCTACCCCAGGCTCTGTTTGGATGTTGTGTAATATATAGCGTGTGAACAGCATATTCTCTTTCTAAAAGGCTAAACAGTTTGAATTCTGAAAACCCTCTGGCCCCCAGGTTTTTGGATAATAGAATTGGATCCATATTATCATGAATCTGTTTTACTGTTGGGCTGTCATCAGAGGAAGCACAACACAGAAACTTGATCTACACAGTGTAAGAAATGAGCAGAATGCAGAGAGCAAAGCGTTTGGAATCAGAGACAACTGGGGCTGGATCACTACTCTGAATCTCAGAACCCATGGGACCTTGGGAAGGTCATTACCTTTTCTGAGCCTTGATTTCCTCATCTGTAAAACAGAAATAATACCTGTCTCCTGCTGCTTACTAGGAGGCCTGCAATATGGGAGACCCAGGTTCGATCCCTGGGTTGGGAACATCCCCTGGAGAAGGGAATGGCAACCCACTCCATTATTCTTGCCTAGAGAATCCTAATGGACAGAGAAACCTGGCGATCTATACAGTCCATGAGGTCACACAGCGTCAGATGTGAAGGAGCGAGTAACACAAATGAGATAATGCATGCTTAGTACATACAGAAAGAAGGAAGAAAATGTTAGTCATGCCATCGTGTCTGACTCGACTGTCACCCTCCAGGCGCCTCTGTCCATGGGGATTCTCCAAGGCAAGAATACTGGAGTGGATTGCCATTCCCGTCTCCAGAGGATCTTATCAAGCCAGGGATCAAATCCAGGTCTCCCATATTCCTTGGGCTTCTTTACCATCTGAGCCACAAGGAGTCCAGTCCATACAGTTCAGTTCAGTTCAGTTGCTCAGTCATGTCAGACTCTTTGCAAGTCCATGGACTGCAGCATGCTAGACTTCCCTGTCCATCACTAACTCCCGCAGCTTGCTCAAATACATGTCCATCAAGTTAACGATATCATCCAACCATCTCATCCTCTGTTGTTCCCTTCTCCTCCTGCCTTCACTCTCTCCCAGCATCAGGGTCTTTTCCAATAAATCAGTTCTTCACACCAGGTGGCCAAAGAACTGAAGCTTCAGCTTCAGCATCAATCTTTCCAGTGAATATTCAGGACTGATTTCTTTTGGGATTGACTGGTTGGATCTCCTTGCAGTCCAAGTGACTCTCAAGAGTTTCCTCCAACACCGTGGTTCAAAAGCATCAGTTCTTTGGTTCTCAGCTTTCTTTATGGTCCAACTCTTACGTCCATACACGACTACTGGAAAAACCATAGCTTTGACTATATGGACCTTTTAGAGCAAAGTAATGTCTCTGCTTTTTAATATGCTGTCTAGGTTTGTCATAGCTTTTCTTCAAAGAAGCAAGCATCTTTTAATTTCATGGCTTCAGTCATCATCCACAGTGATTTTGGAGCATAAGAAAACAAAGTCCATCACTGTTTCCATTTTCCCCCCATCTATTTGCCATGAAGTGATGGGATCAAATGCCATGATCTCAATTCTTTGAATATTGAATTTTAAGCCAGCTTTTTTGCTCTCCTCTCTCACCCTCATCATGAGGCTCTTTAGTTTCTCTTTGCTTTCTGCCATAAGGGTGGTATCATCTGCATATCTAAAGTTATTGATATCTCTCCTAGCAATCTTGATTCCAGCTTGTGATTCATCCAGCCTGGCATTTCACATGATGTACTCTGCATATAAATTAAATAAGCAGGATGACAACATACAGCCTTGAAGTACTCCTTTCCCAATTTTGAACCAGTCCATTGTTCCATGTCCAGTTCTAACTGTTGCTTCTTGATCTGTGTACAGATTTCTCAGGAGGGAGGTAAGCTGGTCTGGTATTCCCATCTCTTTAAGAATTTTCCACAGTTTGTTGTGATCCACACAGTCAAAGGCTTTGACGTAGTCAATAAAACAGAAGTAGATGTTTTTCTGGAATTCTCTTGCTTTTTTCTGTGATCTAGCGGATGTTGGAAATTTGATCTCTGGTTCCTCTGCTTTTCTAAATCCAACTTGAACATCTGGAAGTTCTTGGTTCACATACTGTTAAAGCCTGGCTTGGAAAATTTTGAGCATTACTTTGCTAGCGTATGAGATGAGTGCAATTGTGAGGTAGTTTGAACATTCTGTGACATTGCCTTTTTTTTAGGATTGGAATGAAAACTGACCTTTTCCAGTCCTGTGGCCACTGCTGAGTTTTCCAAATTTGCTGGCATACTGAGTGCAGCACTTTCACAACATCATCTTTTAGGATTTGAAATAACTCAACTGGAATTCCATCGCCTATACTAGGTTTGTTCATAGTGATGCTTCCTAAGGCCCACTTGACTTCACATTCCAGGATGTCTGGCTCTAGGTGAGTGATTACACCATTGTGGTTATCTGGGTCATGAAGATCTTTTTTGTAAGTTCTTCTGTGTATTCTTGCCACCTCTTCTTAATATCTTCTGCTTCTGTTAGGTCCATACCATTTCTGTCCTTTATTGTGCCCATCTTTGCATGAAATATTCTCTTGGTATCTCTAATTTTCTTGAAGAGATCTCTAGTCTTTCCCTTTCTGTTTTCCTCTATTACTTTGCATTGATCACTTAGGAAGGCTTTCTTGGCTCTCCTAGCTATTCTTTGGAACTCTGCACTCAGATGGATGTGTGTGTGTGTGTTTGTTGCTTAGTCATGTCCGATTCTTTGCAACCCCATAGACTGTAGCCCACCAGGCCCCTCTGCCCATGGGATTCTCCAGGCAAGAACATTGGAGTGGGTTGCCATCTCCTTCTTCAAAAGGAACTATAGAAAGAAAGAAAGTGAAGTCGCTCAGGAGTGTCGGACTATTTGCGACCCCATGAACTATAACCTACCAGGCTCCTCCATTCATGGAATTTTCCAGGCAGGAGTACTGGAGTGGGTTGCCATTTCCTTCTCCCATTCAGATGGATATATCTTCCCCTTTCTCCTTTGCCTTTTGCTTCTCTTCTTTTCTCAGCTATTTATAAGGCCTCCTCAGACAACCATTTTGCCTTTTTGCATTTCTTCTTCTTGGGGATGGTTTTGTTCACCGCCTTCTGTACAGTGTTACGAACCTTCATCCATAGTTCTTCAGGCACTCTATCAGATCTAATCCCTTGAATCTATTTGTCACTTCCACTGTATAATTGTAAGGGATTTGATTTAGATCATACATGAGTGGTCTAATGGTTTTCCCTACTTTCTTCAATTTAAGTCTGAATTTTGCAATTAGGACCATAGAGAGTAAGGGCTTAATATTACATGAGTAATATTAAAACATAATAGTAAGTATATTATTTGATAGGCCTTTTTCATGGTGCCTTTTCTGTGGGATTCCACGGGCCAGCTGGGGAGCCCACACAGCAGCCAAAGCTGAACTGCGCCCTCAGCACAGCCGGCAGGGCAGCCTCCAGTGCTGGGAGCTGGGTGCCAAGAGGCAGAGCCCTGGGGACACGTAGGGGTCAGCCTTTGAGTCTCCCGGAGGAATTCATATAGGAGCTGCTGGGAGATGCGCGTAAAAACAGTCATAGCTGGAGCCCGAATTCTAAGGTTGTGGAAGATCCCGAGGAAGCCTGTGCCCCACCCCTGCTGCATGAAGTTTTCCATTTTCTCAGGGTCGACAGATTGTGACTGTCATCTGTATGGAGGTACGTGTCCCCTGCAACATGCCTGATGGCATTCGGTGCTGAGGGAGGACCAGGTTTAAAGCACTGAACTGAAAGCCTCTGGACTTAAAGATCCAACTTGTTGCCCTTTGACAAACACAGCATTGTGAATTCATCACTGAGAAGCTTGTCTGTGTCAAAACCAAGACTAACATAGTTGTGATTGGATGTTCCCATGGACTCACTAATAATAAAAAGCTCCCTTGACTTTGGCCCCCTGTGCCAAAACTCCTCCACTTTCCCTGTGCAGGAGGGGCTTGGATGCAGGTGGAGGGTGAAATTCACACCAACCCCATTGCTAACCATGCTGGACGGCTACGGGGACCACGCTGCCCACATCATTAGGGAGCCTCATCTCTGGCCAAGGCCTATTTGTTGTGCAGATCATGTTGGATATTGCTTGACATTGTAACTGATGGAAATTCCTTTGAGCAAATCCCTTTGAGGAATCCTGGCTCTTGCTGCTCTGAGCTTTATGTATTATTGACATCAGAAGTACTGAAGGATGGTCTAGACTCATAGGAAAAAGAAACCATTTTAATTTTGCCAGTACCTAGAAAAATACTGCCCTGAGTAGATTCCTCTAAGATCTTCCCAAGCCTCTGAGCCTTCAGGCAGTGTGGAAAAAGCCATCCTGATTGCCACACCACCCCAACCCCAAGACCCTTCGCCCTGCCTCCTTCCTGCCTATCACACAGAGCCAGGGAGGCCAAGCAGGAGGGATGCTGGCAGGCTGCCCCCTCCACCACCACCCGCAAGGGGCCACGCCATGTGAATCCCATACTGTGGGCCCTCCTGGGGTGTTTGAATGGAATTCACCTTTCTGAGCTTGTATAGTGTGCTCTGGGTACCATTCCTTCTACAGGTGGGCACATTCCCTGTCCACATACAACTTTGTCCTTTGCTTCTCACCTTAAAGGCGTTTCATCCATTGAGTCAATATTTATAGAGCACCTCCTCCAGGGCACGAGCAGCACAGGCCCAAGATAGGCATTCAGGACACAAACGTGAGCAACACAAAGTTCTCTGTCCTCAGGACAGTAAACAGTGGCCATGATGAATTAGTACATGAGAGAGCATCCTAGAAGGTGGTGAGCACTGTGGCATAGAAACCAGAATCAGAAGTACTGATTTTGGCGGCGGCGGCGGGGGGTAGGGGGGGTGGGATAGGTTCAGTATTAAGGTGTGTGCATGCTAAGTCGCTTCAGTCGTGCCTGACTCTTTGCAACCCTATGGACCGTAGCCCACCAGGCTCCTCTGTCCATGGGATTCTCCAGGCAAGAATACTGGAGCGGGTTGCCAGGCCCACCTCCAAGGGATCTTCCTGACCCAGGGATGGAACCCTCACTTTTTTAACATCTCCTGCGTTGGCAGGCAGGAGATGGATGGTTTAATAGTCAGAGTTCTCTAGAGAAATAGAACCAGTAAGATTGATGGATAGGTGGATGGATGGATAGATAGACAGGCAGATAGACAGATAGCTTTATTATAAGGGATTGGCTAATGCAATTATGGAGGCTGAGGAGTTCCCCTCTCTGCCGTCTCCAGGCTGGAGGACCAGGAAGCTGGTGGTGTAGTTCTAATCCAAGTCAAAGGCCTGAGAAGCCGGGGAGCTGGTGGTGTGAGTCCTGGTCCGAGTGTTAGGAGACCAGTGTCCCAGCTCAAGCTGTCGGGCAGAGTGTGAGTTCTCCTTACCTTTCCTTTGTGTTCTCTTCAGGCCCTCAGTGGATTGGATGGGGCCCACCCACACTAGGAGAGCATCCGCTTAATCCGATCTACCAATTCAGGTGCTCACTTCATCCAGAAACACCCTCATAAACTCAGAATAGCGTTTAGTCAAATATCTGGGCATGCCAGGCCTGGTCAAGTTGACACATAAAACTGACAGATAGCTACAGTCACACCATGGCAGCCAGACAACCTAGTTCAAACATTGCTGCAGTACACCCCCATGAAGCTCTGCACCCCAGCTTGGCACTGCATATGGCAGAAGGTGGGTGCTAACTGAGGCTCCTTCAGGGGAGTGGGTGACTATGTTGACCCCAGGGTTTCTCTACTTCCTGCTCTGACCCAGATCATCTGCTTCTTCAGCATGGTCAAGGGCTTTCCTCTCTTACAAACACACATGCCCACATTCTTGTGTGTCCTTCATCTCCTGGCCTGACCAAACTGCTGCCTTCTCCCATTTCAGATACATAGTTGGCTTTTCAGGACCCCAAATGCCTTGGCAATGCCCTGAACATCCCTCCAACAGAACCCATAGATAGGGTACCTCAGGTCTGCCTCTGGCCTCCCCTACAACAGCCTCAGACTGTCTGCCCACTCCCATGTACCCTTCCTAACAACCCCAGACACAGTTCGTGAGGCTTCAAGTTTTTGTTCAGGGAATAAGCCTTATAGTTATTACAGGAGTATTTGATCCATCAGGAGCTTCCCTGGTGGCTCAGACAGTAAAGAATCTGCCTGCAAGGCAGGAGACCTGGGTTCGATCCCTGAGTCAGGAAGATCCCTTGGAGAAGGGAATGACTACCCACTCCAGTGTTCTTGCCGGAAGAGTTCCATGGACAGAGGAGCCTGATGGGCTGCAGTCCATGGGGTCACAAAGAGTCAGACACAACTGAGCGATCAACACTTTTCACTTTCACTTGACCCATCAACTCATTGACAGAGCTTGTAGCTTTCTTTGTTCTGAGCATCAAGGAACAAATAAGCACTTGCAGACCAGGTTGAGCTTTTTTTCCCATATCTATTTATTCCAAAATAAAGACATAAAATTTTAAACAAATTATTACAGCTGATTTTGATTTAACATGGCTTATTTGATTTTTTAAATTACAACAAGTTAAAGAGGAGGCTTTCTAAATTCAATAAATAGAATAAATAACATTTCAGCTTCACACTTTGCCTCTCATATTTTCATTCTGGAAACTTTCCAGCAGAGTCTTCAGAAATGTCAGCGTGTTGCCTGTTGTGGTTCGGTTGCATGGCTGTTCACAGGCAAAAGACTGTGGGGATAAAAGTTGAAAAAGGCAGAGTGACTAAGACAGTATGGAGCCCAGCCACCCCAGAAACTGCCCTGCCTAGAACCTGGTGAGCAGGAGAGAGGTGGTCATTGGGATGGAGGGTGTGCAGGCAGTAAGGGGCTTGAGGTAAGGAGCAAATGAGGGCTAACATTTGTGTAGGTGGCACAGATGCTTGACTTTGGGGTAGGATTTCAGGTGTCTGCTTGCCACACACACACCCTTATCAAGGGGTCCTAAATCTTATTAGAGGATGTCTTCTTGAGATACTGTGAGGCTTAAAATTTTGTTATTGTCCTGTTTGGTTGTCCCTCCAAGGTTGTTTTATAGCACAATGACTAAGAACAGGATTTGGCCGTTTTATAGACCAGAGTTCAAATCTCAACACTGCCATTTGTTAAACACGTAGCCTTGGGCAAATCAGTTAACCTCACTGAGCGTCAGTTTCCTCCTTCACAGCATAGGGTGTAAGTCTGGCAGTTGTCATTAAGGTAGGTATTCAGTGAGACAGTATAAATGAAGCACTTAGAACTGCATGCTATTGATGGCAGAAACCTCTGCAATTCAGTAACTGAGTGAGGACGGGCCCTTGTAGCAATAGTAATCAAATAGTTTACCCCCTGCCCTTTCCTCCAGGGTCTAGGGCATATACATATACAGGCATTTAGGGCACGTGACAAGCTTCCACCTGGATGTGGATGTGTCTTCCTTTAAACACCAGTGGAAAGAAAACCTGTAACTTACAGGTCACATCGTCTATTCAGCTAACTGAATCTCTAGGATAATTTAGAATGGTATGGGGCTATAGCCCTGATTCTCAAGATTTAGCTTCTAATTACAATGTGGCTGGATTCTTTCATTATTCAAGAGGTGGAGAGAAGTAAAAGCCAACAGAGAGGTGAGTGTTTTTTTAAAATGAGATGAAACAATGAGCCATCCGGGCAGTTTAGTTCAGTTCAGTTGCTCAGCCGTGTCTGACTCTGGGATCCCATGGCATCCAGGCAGAGCTCACATTAATTCTCTTGTTCTGAATACGTTTCTTAGATGTCTCTAATCAACCCTGAACTACCAGTTCCAACCTTATCACCCTTTCTCATTCAGGTGGAGCTGGCATTGATATTCACACAGAAATAACTAACCAGAGCACATCACAGATAAAAACACACTTACTCCACACTTGTTTCTCTTGAGAGTTACGACTATTTTCTTCACCTGGTTGACAGTCAGGTGGAATCTCGCGTTCACTGTGGAGTTGCTCATCTGTGACAGGCCCTCTTGGAAGCATGCTGTGGAGCAGTTGCCCTGGTAAATAACAGGGAGTTAGGAAAAGAAACACCTAGAGGCAGCTTTGAGTAGGAATCACAAAGAGAATGCTTTTAGAGGCGATTTTAATTTAACCAGTGTAATCTAAACTTGGGCTTCCCAGGCGGCTCAGTGGTAAAGAAACCGCCTGCCAGTCCAAGAGATGCAAGTTCGATCCCTGGGTTGGGTAGATCCCCTGGAGAGGGCAATGGCAACCCACTCTAGTATTCTTGCCTGGAGAATCCCATGGACCAAGGAGCCTTGCATCCAAGGGATCACAAGTGTTGGACGTGACATAGCAACTAAACTACCACCACGATTGTTTCAGCAGTAGCTAAAACTGTGGATTATAAACCCAGGGGATGGGCTAGGCCATAAATGTGTGGTTCCTCCTGAGAAGCTTTCCTCCCCGGAAACCCTTTTTACTTCCCTTCCACCCGCAATCTCAGACACCCTTTCCTCCCGGAGGTCAGCCTTCAGACCTTGCAATAACCACTATAACTCAGCTAAAGAGAAGTACAAGGAGGGAAGGAGAGAAGCAGGGAGGGACAGAGGGAGAAGACAGAGCATACGGACAGTTGAGGCCAGAGGAAGGACAAAGGGCTGTCGTCTTATCTACATTGTTTTGCAACCCTGGAGTTACCAGTAAATGGGTTAGAAAACAATGCGCTATGAATGACATCATCTATTCTATTCTCAGTCCCAGTTTGATTTAATTGTGCACATGGCCACTAATCTCAAAACACATTCAAGATTCTTTTTATTGAAAAGTGTTCAGACTTCTCAAGGAGACTAAACGCAAAGAAATGTGTACAGTATAGAATTTCAAGATTTTGAAAGGTTTTCAAAATTGTTACTAATCTGTAATGATTGTAATGAAGTCACACTTTCTTACTTAAAATACATCAAATAGAACAATTTTGACTTAAAAGCTTAAGAAAAAACAAGATCAAGATAATTCCCTTTTACTATACTTACAGAGGAAATGGGCAGACACAAACAATCAGCTGCCTGCAAAAGAGAAATTTCAGACGTGAAGATCCCAGATGTGAATATTAAAATCAGTTTGGAAAGTTCTTAAGGGCATCTACTTACATCGGTGCTACAGCTGCATTTTGAAGATGTGTCTTTCTAAAAAGTAGAGAAACAAGAACCCATGAAGAGGGGTATGTCTTTCATCTTCTTATATTTCACTTAAATTTTCAATAGCTGCCCTTCCCACTGGTGCCCCGCCTTTGCATCTTACCTGCAGGTTGTTGATGAGGTATACAACATTCCTGATTCCTATCGAGGTGAAACACCCCTGGCTGGCTGAAGAGCAGAGGAACAGGGCAGAGGCAAGGACCACAGCCAGGAGCATCTTGACACAGAGCTGGAGCTTAGTCTTCAAATGATTTCAAGTGCCTTCAGATGCCTTCAGATCACGTTGTATTTAAAGCCACAAACATGGGAAAACCCTGACATCAAACTGATACCAATGCCCACTTTTTCTCTGTAAGTTTGGGCCACCTGACATTGAAAAAAAATTGTGTATGTATACATATATCTCAAACTGAGTCACTTGGCGAAGGCTATGTTACGTTGTCCCAGAAAGTATCACTCCTCAGAAATGATGCTTTTCAAAAAGTTAGGTGCCACGATGCTGTAGGAAAAGCTAAAGATCTTAAAATGATAATTTTTTTAAGGTTCTGGTTGTGAGAGTGAAAATACTTTCCATGAAGCCCGTCTGTATTTCCCCCTTCTTACTTTATTGGAAATGCTGATATAATAGCCAGTCATTGGTATTCTAATGAAGAGGGGGTGCGGGGAAGATGAGAAATAGCGCAGGAGAGTTGTCCTGTCATCAGGGTTTTGCAAGCTCAGTCACATCATTGCATCATTACTACTTCAGTCTAACTATATTCTACTCCCCAATCTTAACCTTGTCTTCCATGCCTGGGGCCAGATTCTCTACCTCACACAGATGAAATGCATCTTTGAACAAGTGACTGAAGGAAGAAGTCTTCAACTAAGGCACAGGAATGCGGCAACAATGCCTGTTAAAACTGGCCTGGAGGATTCCTTGGCATCTTTAAGGAACTTCCATGGCACTGTGCAACATCCAGTTAAATACTCTGTGCTCAAAATAAGACAATAGTTAACATTTATTGAGTACTTAGTACATACTAGCCACAATTCTAAGCACTTTATGGAAATTAAGCCACGTAATGCATACAGCCATCAAATGAGGTTCATACTAACGTGTCGTCTCCTTTTTAAATCTTTTAAAACACTGACTGCAGCTTACCTTCTTGATTTTTTGGCGAAGCTGTTCTTAGCGCTATGAGCCAAAAAGCAGTCTTACTGTGTCCTTAAGAAGTACGTAGTATAATTATCCTCATTATTTTATTTTATAGATGGGGAAACTAGTCACAGGAGGCAATTTGCCCAAAACCAAATTTGCCCAAAAGCACACAGCCAGAAAGCAACAAATTTTGTCTTCAAATCCAGAAGTCTGACTTCCAGGTCCAGACCTTCATATTTTGACTCTCCTGCTTCCCTGTGTGTGTGTGTGCATATGTGTGTATTTGTCTGCCTTTTCCATCAGGATATGTGCCGCTTGGGGATATAGCTCACCCCTGTATCCTCAGCTCTTGGGAAAGTGCCTGGGGAACAATGGGCCATTACTAAATGTTTCTGGGTCAAATCACTAATATGAAAAGTTTTCGAAATAGTAAGGAAGGTGAACATAAACTGAGATTTTATAAATTTTTAGATCTAGTTTCTAGGGTACATATTTGGAGGTTTGTGCAGTTAAGAAGGAGAAGGCAACAGCACCCCACTCCAGTACTCTTGCCTGGAAAATCCTATGGATGGAGGAGCCTGGTGGGCTGCAGTCCATGGGGTCGCGAAGAGTCGGGCACGACGGAGTGACTTCACTTTCCCTTTTCACTTTCATGCATTGGAGAAGGCAATGGCGACCCACTCCGGTGTTCTTGCCTGGAGAACCCCAGGGACGGGGGAGCCTGGTGGGCTGCCATCTATGGTGTCGCACAGAGTCGGACAGGACTGAAGTGCATCTTCTACGCAACAGAGACTGAAAAGGCGCTCTGCTGGGCACTTCGTGCCACAGTGGCCACAGGAGCAAGTCCATAAGATTTCTCACCACTCCTCCTCCTTCTGTAAGAGTCTGTGACGTTTTTGCTTTTCTCATTGCCTGTTGTTTCTTAGGGGTGACGATGGATCATTGGTCTGTGGCTGCACTAGAGAAAAGGAGTATCTTGGTGGCAAACAAGACAAAAAGAAATTGGCTTTCTGCTTAATTCCTCAAATCCTCCCACCCCTCTGACTTCCAAGCCTATGCTCTGCAGGCATGAAAAAGAAGGTTCAAAGGCCCCCTAGCCTGTGGTAAACACTTATTACCGAGTCTGGTGTCTATTCCCTTTCCCTGAAGGTAGGACCCTGATTAGTTCAGGGTGGCAAGTGCCCAGCCAAACATTCACTTTTTAAGGCTCTCTTGCTGCTGCAGGCCACCATGTGACATGTTCTGTTCAATGTGATGTCTGTATAATTCTTTTGCTTTCTTGGTAGAAGGAGAAAAGAGTAGCTGAAACCTGCCCTTACCAGTTTGGGCATGGATGTGATGGCAGGAGCTTCAGCAGCAATCTTATAACCATGAAGGAAAGAATAAGAAAATTGCAACAATAGCAACACTTTACATAAACAGAAAATATTCATAAAATATTCATAAAAACAATAAAAATGAAACTGTGAAGCAACAAGAGAAAGTAATGATAAGAACAGAAGAGTGGTCCTAAATTCTAGCTAGGTTTCAGTGCCTACTGAAGACCCTGAACCTTGAAACTCAGTAAAAATGGGAAGCTCTTAATATAAATGGAAACTAACACATGCTGGAGAGATGTTAAAGACATGTGAGGGTCAGATTGAACCTTTTTCCCTGACATCATTGGAAGGTTTAAGAGACTTGAAAGGCCAGTCATCTCACTGTTTGAATCAACATTATTTAATGCTGTGTGTATGGACCATGGGAACCACTTGCCATAACAACAGGTATACCTCTCACACTGAGGAAGTCTCCACTTACTGCACAGATGGGGGTGTACCTACAAAGAAACATGGACTCGTCCAAAGTCAGTTACTGAGGGGATTGTATAGTGTCACGATTAAGACCAGGAACCCTGAGAACAGACTGCCTGGATTCAGATCTTACTTCTACCATTTGTTAAACACATGGCCTTGGGTAGGTGTCTTGACCTCTCCAAGCTTCCATCTCTTGACCATAAAACAGGATGAACTGGGGATGGGGTTGTCATATATAAAGCCTATCTCAGAGGATTCTTATAAAAATTAAGAGAAATATTTATACAGCAGGTAATGTAGATTAAATAGCCTTAGGTTGAATTTGACAGGACAATGTAGTCTAGGTTAAGACTCAACAAGCTATAACTTTTTTGGTCAGATTCAGTGTAAGCTCTGCAAGCTAAGAATAGTTTTTGATCCTTTCAAAGGTTTGTTAAAATGTACAGATGAAACTATTGGCAGGGCAGGAATAGAGATGCAGATGTAGGGAATGTGTGGCCACAGGTTGGGCAGGGAATAAATTGGAAGATTGGGAATGAGGTATGTCCACTGCCATGTATAGAGTAGATAGCTGTGGGAAGCTGCTGTGTAGAGCAGGGAACTCAACTCAGTGCTCTGTCATGACCTAGAGGGGTGGGGTGGTGGTTGCAGGATGGGAGGCTAGGAGGGAGGACCAAAGGGAAGGGATATATTAATATATATACATATAGCTGAGTCGCTTCATGGTACAGCAGAAACTAACACAAAGTTGTAAAGCAACTATACCCCAGTAAAAATTATAATTAATAGATAAAAGAAAAGAAGAATTCATGACAGAGAATGTATGTAGCCTGTGATGTCTAAAATATTGAGCCTCTGACCCTTTACAGAAAAAAGTTGCCTACCCCTGGCCTAGTTGACATACGGCATTCCTTATTTTTAGAAGATACGGCCGGCTGTCTCCCGCTCCTGAGAAGGGCACAGCTAGAAGCTGGTGGCCCTGTGTCTCTTCTCCCATTGTACTTCTGCTTATTCAGGTCAGCCCTCCATACAGATGGAAAGGGACTGGGGGCCTTGGAATCTTTGGCGGCCAGATTCTCTGAAACACAGAAGGCCCAAGCGTAGGACTTCCTGTGGCTGTCTATGGCGTGAGCTTGGTGGTCCCACGAGCAAAGCGTCTTCTCTTGGTGCCGTGACCCACCAAGGAGTCTCAGGTAGGGCCTGGTTTACTGGAAAGAGCTTTACATAATGAAGCAGAAGAAGTGGGTGAACTTACCTTCTTTTCTCCCCCTGGGCCTAATCCTGGCCTGACCAGCGAGTGAGCCTTGGGTCACCCATCCTGCCCCTGCCCTCTAAGAGCTGGTGCCAGGGAAAGGGGGTCCGTGGACACTGGTGCTTCTTGGGGAGGTCATCTAGTCTTTCCAAGCATCAGCACCGCCCACGCTTACCTGCATAGGAGTCTGGGTAGGTCACCTAGGCCTACCTCATGGAAGGACAGGAGTGTTCCATCTGGAATGCTTCTTTAGGAACAAGCCGTGTTTACATTTGGAGGTTTGGTCTGATCTGCTACAGACTCTACTCATGCTCTGCTACTCCCACCTACCACCCTCCAGTCATGCTGGCTTCTTTCCGTATCCAGTCTCCAGGCCGTTGCTCTTGCATACCTCTGCCCAGAATATTCTTCTTCAACTCTTCCATGTATGGCCCATTCTCATTCTTCAGGTTTCACTCAAAAGCCACCTCCTCCCAGAAGCCTTCCCTGACTACAGTAACCCTTGCAATCTGTACGATTCTGTCTTAGGGTTTATTCCTCCTGGTGGACTGTAAGTTCCATGAGAGTGATATGATGACTGAGTTTTGTTCATCTTTGCATCTCCAGGGTGCAGTCTATGTTAAGTGCTCAGGAATTACTGGTTAAATGAATGAATGATGAATATATTCCCTCTTGTTAAAACTTAATATTTATATTATTTACGAAATGACCAATGCATATTCTCCATGGACCAGTAACAAGAAAGAGTGAATATAACATTTTAAAAACCTGAGCCAGGAAAGGCTTTGAAGAGTGATTTCATCAATGAACAAAACAAACCCTCCTGTTAGGTAGTCTCTTGAGAAATTTGAAGTACTTTTAAATCTTCTCCCTTTCAGTTCTCATTGAACTACACAAGGAAGGTATGTCAGGTGTGGAAACTTCAGCTCTGTAGAGGATGAAACAGAGAGAGAGAGGTGACTGTTCTTTAAAATTCTTTCCCATATCCCCACCCACTCAGTTATAAAGAAGAAAAGAATTAATAATATTTAAGTGGTAGCTTTGCGATTCAAAACACCATTAAACAGCAGATGTTTATCTACGCAAAGTCTACAACTTTTGTAGTTTAGCTTCTAGGATTTCTTTCAGTATGAAAATGTAAATATGCAAATGATCTCTTACAGAGGAAATGCACCAAGCTCAGAAATTCATTACTCACTTATTTTATCAAGAAGGTTGGAGAGTAAGATGCTTACCAAGATGTAGCATAGATAACATATTTTACAATAAATGACAAAAGACAATACTCAAACATTTATTTCGTTCTAAAGATAAAGTTTGACATTTTTATTCTGTGATTAAAAACCCATGTGTCATGGATTATTTCTCTGGGAATAAAACAAAATGATTATTTGTTCTAGGAAGCCACAGTGCAAACTGATATACCCCTCCCAAAAGGCACTCAGTTTCTAAGTAAAACCCATTCTACCTTTTTCTGTAAACAACCAAGAGATAACTAGGTATGAGACTCCGCAAGCACTAATTTCTTAATCAAACATTTATTTCTACGATGGTATTTCCCAGTCGAGTGTGATGGGGCAAATCCCACTGGACGTGCTGTCATCCCTCTAGAGGCTCCTCCCCCAAGGAAGTGATTTCAGGCTGGGTGCCCAGCACCCCTTTCCTCCCACCCATCCCTCCCAAGGAAATTCTGGGTCCCCTGGGCATAGAAGCTACTGCTCCCAGGCTGGCTCCCATGTGGTTTCCAGGGCTCCAAGACCAGCATCCTCTCCTCCTTCCCCTCCCTGCTTCTCCTCCGCCTCACTGATGGTGAATAACAGTGCAGGCTACCTTCTGTTTTTATTTATTTATTTATTTGGCTGCACCAGGTCTTAGTTGCGGCACACAGGATCTTTGGTTGCAGTATATGGGGTCTCTTAGTTGTGGCATGCAGGGGTTGAATTCAGGCCCCCTGCATTAGGGGCGTGGTCTTAGCCACTGAACCATCAGGGAAATCTCCCAAGCTATCTTTATCAATGAAGTTTTTACATCCTCCCATCCACCTAGCCCATCATTACCTGAAACCTGCCCCTACGTTAATTAGAGACTGTGGGACCCCTTTGCTCTGGCCAGTTTATTAGTGTCCATCTAATTAAGAAAGGATAAGAGCTCCTGTTCTGCATCCTACTGCGGAAGGCACTAGAATTTGTTGAATTTGCTTACTGTGTACAAGGTGGCATGCTAAGCACTTCATGTATGTTATCTGACAGGCCTCTCAACAATCCTTATTAGCCCCATTTTATAGATGTAGAATGTGAAGTTCAGAGAGGCTGAGGGTCACCTTAGTCACACAGCTGTCAACTTGAACTGCGTTTATCTGCTTAGCTGTATTTCTGCACTCTCTGATTTGCCCTAGTGAATGGTCTACTTATACTGGTGTTATTGTACCATGATCTTTAGTTTCTGTGGCTCTTCTATATATCTAAATATATGGTTGAGTGTATCTGCCTGCTTCTTATTACTTGTCATTTTCAAAAGTGCCTTTGTTGTTGTTCAGTTGCTTAGTCATGTCCAACTCTTTGCGACCCCATGAATTTCAGCACCCCAGTCTTCCCCACCCTTCACTATCTTCCAGAGTTTGCTCAGACTCATGTCCATTGAGCTGATGATGCCATCCAGCCATCTCATCCACTGTCTCATCTCCTCCTTCTCCTGCCCTCAATCATTGCCAGCATCAGGGTCTTTTCCAGTGAGTCAGCTATTCACATCAGGTGGCCAAAGTATTGGAGCTTCAGCATCAGTCCTTCCAATGAATATTCAGAGCTAATTTCCTTTAGGATTGACTGGTTTGATCTCCTTGCTATCCACAGTACTCTCAAGTGTCTTCTCCAACACCACAACTTGAGAGCATCAGTTCTTTGGTGCTCAGTCTTCTTTATGGTCCAACTCTCACATCCATACATGACTACTGGAAAAACCACAGCTTTGACTATATGGACCTTTAAGAGAAAAGTGATCTCTGCTTTTTAATACACTGTCTAGGTTTGTCATAGCTTTTCTTCCAAGGAGCAAGAGTCTTTTAATTTCACGGCTGAAGTCACCATCCTAAGTACTTTTAGAACCCAAGAAAATAAAGTCTGTCACTGTTTGCATTTTTTTCCCCGTTGATTTGCCATGAAGTGATGGGACAAGATGCCATGATCTCAGCTTTTTGAATGCTGAGTTTTAAGCCAGCTTTTTCACTCTCTTCTTTCATCCTCATCAAGAGGCTCTTTAGTTCCTCTTCACTTTCTGCCATAAGGGTGGTGTCATCTGCATATCTGAAGTTTTTGATATTTCTCCCGGCAGTCCTGATTCCAGCTTGTGATTTACCCAGCCTGGCATTTTGCATGATAGACTCTTATTATAAGTTAAAAGCAGGGTGACAATATGCAGACTTGATGTACTCTTTTCCCAATTTTGAACCAGCCCGTTGTTCCATGTCCTGTTCTAACTTTTGCTTCTTGACCTGTGTACAGGGTTCTCAGGAGGCAGGTAAGTTAGTCTGGTATTCCCATCTCTTTAAGAGTTTTCTATAGTTTCTTGTGATCCACACAGTCAAAGACTTTATTCAGACATTCATAGCTCTAGAAGGTTTTAGAATCCTTTTGATAAGTTTCCTCCAAAAAATCATATTAGAATTTTAATTGAGATTGTGTTCAATATAAATTGAATTTGGGAAAAATTGCTGTCTTTAAACTATTGAATTTCTCCACCCAGGATGATGATATGTCTCTCTATATAGTCAAACCTTTTTTATTTCCCTCAATTCAATTTTAAAGTTCTTTTTTCATACAGGTTTTTCTTGCAGAGTTTTGTGAAGTTTATTCCTAGGTTTACAAGCTTCTCACGTGGCTTAGTGGTAAAGATCATTTATTGAAAACCTATTATATCCTGGACATTCTGGTAGGCCTTAGGGATAAAGCAGTGAGCAAAACAAAGTGCATGATTTTGGGAAGCCTACATTCTAGAAAGCAGAGAAAGACAACAAACAAATGAATAGCTTGGTAATAGTCAGGTGGTCTTGACTGCCTTGAACATCAAAAGCAGGTGAGGAAACAATGAGAGGTAGGGAATGGGAGCTATATTTTTTTATTTAAAATTGGAATATAATCGATTTACTATGTTGTGTTTGTTTCTGCTATACAAAAGCACGAATCAGTATGTATGCATACATCGCCTCCCTCTTGAGCCTCGCTACCGCTGCCTCCCACCCCAGCCCTCTCGGTCGTCACGGGGCACCTAGCTGAGCCCTCTGTGCTCTGCAGCTGGCTATGAGTTTTACACATGGTAGTATACATACATACGCCAGTGCTGCGCTCTCAATTCGCCCCATCCTCTCCTTCCTGCCCCATGCCCACAAGTCCATTCTCTATGTCTGTTAGGGAGCTATGTTCTCTAAGGTGGAGAATGATTTCATCAAATATCTGATACAGTGATTAGAGTAGAGGCCCAAAGAAAGTAGGTGAGTGAGTCAGGGAGATATCTTGGAAAACATTTTCAGGCAGAGAGAATAGAAAGTTCGAAGGTCCTGAGGATAGCGTGTGTCTACCATGCAGGAGGAACAGGATGGAAGCTAGTGTTTCTATAGCAGAACGATTGAAGAAAAAAATGGAAATGGGGTCAGAGAGAGGGCCAGAAGGCAAATCACAAAGAGCTTGATTGGCAGCAAGGAGGACTTAAGAGTTTACTAGAAATAAAGTTGGCACTATTGGAGGGCTGTGAGCAGAGGAATAACATGATTTGACCTATATTTTAGACCGTGAAGAATAACTGCTGCCTAGAGAATAGCTGGGACCAAGAGTGGAAGACTTGATTGCCCTTTAGAGTTAGGCCTGCAAGGCTGCTATTGATCAAAGTGATATTAATAGTGGTAGATATATCAGAATATGGGTGTATTTTTTAAATAGAAGCGATAGATTGTGCTGATCACTGGCTAAATGATGAGAGAGAAGGAGAAGAGTCATTAAGGACTGACATAGGGAAGACTGCAGAAAAAAGAGGTATAGAGTGGAGGAGTTGAGGTAGGATGAATTTTGTTTTGGATGTGTTTAATTTGAGATGCCTATTAAGCATCCAGGGACCATGTTGAGTAGGTAGCTGGGTATAAAAGGGTAAAGAAAGAGCTGAAGTGTTTACTATTTTAATAGCTGTTGGGTACAGGGTTATGTTTTCTAACTGGTTATTGTTAATATATATGTATAATAATCAGCTTTTTATATGTAACAAAAGGCCATGCCACCTTCAGTTCAGTTCAGTTCAGTTGCTGAGTCGTGTCCGACTCTTTGCAACCCCATGAATCGCAGCATGTCAGGCCTCCCTGTCCATCACCAACTCCCGGAGTTCACTCAGGCTCACGTCCATCGAGTCAGTGATGCCATCCAGGCATCTCATCCTCTGTCGTCCTCTTCTCCTCCTTCCCCCAATCCCTCCCAGCATATCACCTTAGTGGCATGCAAAAATAATCATTAATTTCTCCTGCATTTATGGGGCTCCTGTGAGCTTGCCTGAACAGCTCTGCTGATCTCTGGGCTCACTTATACATCTGCAGGTTTGCAGTAGTAGGTTAGTCTAGGTTGGGCCCAGCTTCCACATACCTGAGACTATTGGGATAGCCCCATGGGAATGGTCTTCTCATAGTAGTGGAAGATGTATAGGAATAAGCCCAATGCTTACTTTCTTCTAAGCCTCTGTTTGCATCACTTCTGCCTACATGCCAGTCCCAAAGCAAGTCATATGGCTGATCAATGAGCAAAGCAGGACACCTTGTCCATAGTGAGAGGACATGTTGCAGTTACTGGCAAAGAGGGTGGTTATGGGGAGTAGGGAGGACCTAGGCCAAATGATGCAATCCAACACAAGAGAAAAACAATCAACATTTGTATCTTTATCTTGCACCCAACTACCAAATCCTCTTGTTAGTTTGAATGATTTCCAATGCATTCTCTTGTTTTTTTTTTTTTTTCCTTAATATATGTTTTCATTTGAAAATAATAATCCTTCTGTCCAGGGATAGCAAATTTTTCTTAAATATCCAATTAGTAAATATTTCAAACTTTGTAAGCCATCTGGTCTCTATCTCAGGTCAACTTATTTATATTAACAGTTGTGGCTTTGTCCTAATAAAAGTTTATTTAAAAATAAACAAGTAATGAGCTCATTTGCTGACCCCTGCTGCTCTAATCAATTTCTTTAGAATACTATATCTGATTTCTTTTTGTTGTTATTTTATAGCTAGGATTAAGGAAATGCCATTGTGATCATAGCAAGCCTTGTGGGCATTCACTTTACTGGTAATGCTTTCAGTGTTTTTTATTTAAATATCATGTTAGCTATTGATTTCTTCATAAAGAATTTGAATTTCTAGTTTATAAGTTTTATTAGAAATGATCACTCAGGAATGCATTTGAGTCAGTGCTAATGAGATGGATGAACCTAAAGCCTATTTTACAGGGTAAGGTAAGTCAGAAAGAGAAAAGCAAATATCACATTTTAACACATAAATATGGAATCTAGAAAGATGGTACTGATGAACCTATTTGTAGGGTAGCAATGGAGATACAAACATAGAGAAAAAACTTGTGGACATGGGGTGGAAAGGAGAGGGTGGGACGAATGGAGAGAGGAGCATGGAAGCATATACACTACCATATGTAAAATAGAGAGCCAGCGGGATTTGCTGTGTGACTCAGGGAACTCAGACCAGGGCTCTGTGACAACCTAGAGGGGCGGGATAAGGTGGAAGGTGGGAGGGAGGTTCACGAAGGAAGGGATATATGTATACCTGTGGCTGATGCATGTTGATATCTGGCAGAAACCAACACAATATTGTAAAGCAATTATTTTTTAAATTAAAAATAAATAAATTTTTAAAAATGAAATCATAGAAAAAGAAAAAAAAGAAATGATCACTCAGTTTTATCCAGTGTGTTTTTTAAGTTCCTGTCCGGATCACGAATTTTATTTCTTATCTTTTATTCATGTGATAAATTATTTTAGTAGATTACCAAATGTTGAATCATTCTTACAGTCCTTGAGTGAATTCTATTTGTTCATACTACATTACCCTTTTAATACATTGCTGGCCAATTTGCTATTCCTTTTCTTGAATTTTTAATTTGTAATGCACACTGGGAGGTTTTCCTAGGCTCAAACATCCAGCTAAATGTAGGCTCAACTAAACATTCAGACTCACAAGCCTATCCTAGCTCACACTTAGTACCTAACTTCTCTGAAGGGTAGAAGGTGGACATAATTTGCAGGAGGGCAGCGTTAGTCACTGTTCTCAGTGGGAGCTGTCATCCAGGAGTTGTTCCTTTAGCCTTCCATATGAGATATTTCAGATGTGAAGAAGCAAGATTCCCAAGAGGAGGGGATAGGATAAGAGTGGCTTAAAGGCTTTGTACCCCATAGAAGCCAATATCTCTTGGAAGAGATCCCTGGGGGAGTTTCCAAGCCCCCTGCATTCAGGGGACCCCAAGGCTCTGATGTCCCCAGGAGGAATTTATAGTTCGTTGGTAGTCCTCCCCATCCATACACCCAGTTGATATTTTACCTTCATCTAGTGTTCAGGGAAATAGAACTACAAAGTTAATGGAAAGGCCAAATTCTCTTTTCATAGGGGAAGATGGTTGTGTTAATACATTACCACGTCCATCAGCAAATTCTTAATGTTTCCTTTTTTTGTGCTTTCTTTTTCAGGTTTTGGTCAGGGTTATGTTATCCTCAGCTTCCCAGGGGGCGCAGTGGTAAAGAATCCACCTGCCAATGCAGGAGATCCAAGAAATGCATGTTCAATCTCTGGGTTGAAAATATCCCCGGGAGAAGGAAATGGCAACCCACTCCAGTATTCTTGCCTGGGAAATTCCATGGCCAGAGGAGCCTGGTGGGCTACAATCCATGTGGGTCACAAAGAGTCGGTCACGACCAAGCAACTAACACACACATACTATCCTCATAAAGTGCATTGGGAAGCTTTCCATCTTTCTCTATATTTTCAAAGAATTTAACTAGTATGAGAATTTTGAGTGTTCCATCATGCCTCATGGAAAGCAGGGGATTTTTCTTGTTCATTTCCAAAAACCTAGTGACAACAGTGCCTGCCTGCATGCATGCTAATTCGCTTCAGCGCTGTCCGACTCTTTGAGACCCTATGGACTGTAGCCCACCAGGCTCCTCTGTCCATGAAATTCTCCGGGCAAGAATACTGGAGTGGGTTGCTATGTCCTTCTCC
Organism: Oryx dammah; assembly: GCF_014754425.2. Classification (NCBI taxonomy): domain Eukaryota; kingdom Metazoa; phylum Chordata; class Mammalia; order Artiodactyla; family Bovidae; genus Oryx; species Oryx dammah. The sequence continues at coordinate 62,649,618 of NW_024070189.1, read as the reverse complement.
AGGGGATCTTCCTGACCCAGGAATCAAACCTGATTTCCCTGCATTTCCTGCATTGACGGGCAGGTTCTTTAGCACTAACTCTACCTGGGAAGCCCAACAACACTGCGTAGGACCCAGCAATTAGACTATTTGCTCTCCTTTCCATACTACTCAGAGAGGGGTCCACAGCATTTTTCTAGGTGGCTGTCCTAACTTAATCGGAAACTTTCACAGTATCCAGAGCCCTTCATGTCCTACAAATGACGAAGGAGAATGTCTTCAAATTTCTTGCAGGAGGAACCCACTTAGGTGGCACCAACCTTGACTTCCAATTTGAGGAGAACCTGGGAGAAGCTTCTGCTGGCAGCTCGTGACATTGCTGCCTTTGAAAGTCCTGCTGAGGTCATGTCATATCCCCCAGGATGACTGGCCAGCAGGCTGTGCTGAAGTTTGTTGCAGCCACGGGGAACCACTCCTATTGCTGGCTGCTTCTCTCCTGGAATCTTCACTAACCAGATCCAGACAGCCTTCTGCAAATTGCAGATTCTGGTGGTTACTGATCCCAGGGCCGTCTGATTTAACCTGCCCAACATTGCTGTGGATAAATCAGACTCTGTGCCCTGTGGATGTTGCCATGCAGCACATGGGCAAGGGCATTCACTCCATGGCTCTGCTGTATTGGATGCCGGCTTAGGAAGGTCTGCGCCTGCGTGGCCTCATCTCTCGTCAGCACCCGCTGACGAGGTCACACCTGCTCTACTTCTACGGAGACCTTGAAGAGATGGCACAGGAGGAGTAAGCTACAGTTGCAAAAGCTGTGACCAAGGAGAAACTTCAGGAGAAACTCCGACTGTTTCAGCTCCTGAATTTATGGCCCCTGAACCAGAAGCAGCAAGCTCTGCTGTAACTTCAGGCATCCTCTGCTGTATTTCGCAATTCCCTGCTGAGGAGGAGCCAGCCCACCTCCCAGGACCACACTGCAGCCAGTCGGTAGGGACATCTTAAGCTTTTCTTCCATAGATTCTCAAACAGAAAATGCAAACAAGGTTGATGGAAAACAAACCATTTCTTTTTTAAAAAATTGCTGAATGAATTAAATTGTCACAAGAACTTGTCCATAAAATCTGGTTCCGATGACTATTGGAGGTTTACACTTTGGCATTTTCTGTTTTTTAGCTTCTTAGTGCTCTATTAGGTTTTTCACAGCTTGATTTTTTTTTTAATTGTGCATTTTCCTAGAAGATGATCCGAGGTTTGTGCTAACAAAGTAGTGATACTGTGCCTTTTGCCCACATTTTCTCTCTGAGGAAACGTGTAAGAAATTTGTATAGTTGCTTATTTTCAGAGAATCAAGTTATGCTTTTATTTATCAATACTGTGTATGATTTTTCTTATCGTGCTAATTTAGCTTTTTTGCTTCTTTATAAGTTATTATTGCCTTTACTAATTCCTTCTCCTTACATGATTTAGATTTATTTTATTGTTCCTCTTCGAGCTCCTTGAGTCACACGTTTGCTTCATTTCTTAAACAACGAATAGCTCTGATTATTGAGTACACCCATGTGGAAGACACATGCCACATGCTTTTCTTCATTATCTCGCTGAATCCTCATAACACCTGTAAGGCCTCCTAAGTCTTCTCAAGGCCTCCTAAGCCTTCAGCATAGTGGTTATGAGTGTGGACTTGAGCTACAGTTGCTGCCGTGTATAACTTGTGACATGACTTCTCTATGCTCCTATTTCTTCATCTGTGAAATGGGAAAATTACATAGTCTACATTATAGGCCTGTTATGGGAGAGAAATAAATGTGTACACATAAAGCCCCTAGGACAATGCCTGACACGTCATTTTCATTGTGGAAGTAGCTGATCTTATTATCTTCAAATAATAAGGAATTGAAGCTTTAGGAAGTTAATTTGCCAGGATCCTATAACTGTCACTAGATAAGAAGCCACTCTTTTGAACACAGTCTGAGCAGCCTTTGTAGACTTGGGGGTATAGATTTCTCATTCTCATTAATTTCTTAATAGTCTACAATTGCAGTTTTGGTTTCTTCCTTGATGAAGTTTCTACTGGTTTTTCCTCTGTATGAAACCTTTTTGTTTCTTCTTATCTATGTGATCTTCATCCTTGGAACTCATAAATTTCACCAGAATTTGTCTAGTTCTGGCTATTTTTTATTCCTGACCAGTACATACTCCATTTGACCTTTAGATCATAATCTTTCTTCCAGTTAATATCTCTTCTATTTTTTTTTGATCCCCAATCTTTGTTTTTCTCCTCCTATAATTCCTATTGTACATATTTTGAAATGTCTTAAACTTATTTTTCATGCCTTTGTTTTCCCCTTAACTTTCTCATCATTGCTTTTACTCCTGGTTTCTGGGGGAACTTTTGGATTGGTCCTTTAATTCTCAATTCAATTATCTGCAGAATCCAATCTGTTGTTTAGCTGCCTTTATTGAGGGCTTTTTTCCTTACCAGTGAGTATCTTAATTTAAAATTTTCAATGTGCATTTCAAAAAGTATATAATAAGCTCATGAAGCTCATTATGCACCATTTTTATAAAAATGCTTAATTAAAAATTCCAGCCAAATGTTCATTTCCTTTAAAGTTCTTCTGCCCTGGATACAGCCATCCAACTTCTCTTCCTCCAAAATCTGACACACATTGCCAAACCCTAAACCAGATTTTTGGTTCGGGCTCCCCCATACCTTACTTCAGCATCTTTCCATCTTCTTTTTTAACCTTTAGTAAAGTTTTTAATCTTAGACAGTGTATCATTTACAACACGATTGTGAATATAGTACAGAAAGTTTCCATATACCCTGTAACAGGTTCCCCTGGCTATTAACACCTTACATATGGATATGGTACATTTGTTATGATTGATGAACCAATACTGATACATCATTATTAACTGAAGTCCTCACCTTATTCACATTTTCTTAGTTTTTCCTTTATGTCCTTGTTCTGATCCTACCCAGGACATCACATTACATTTAGTCGTTATGTCTCTTTAGGCTCTCTTTGGCTGTGACAGTTTCTCAGACGTTCCTTGTTTTCGACGACCTTGACATTTTTTTGTGTCGTTCTTTTTTTTTCTTAATTGGGGTATAATTGATTTACAATGCTGTATTAGTTTCAGATGTACATCACAGTGAATTTGTTAAACATATAAATATATCCACTCTTTTTAAGATTGTTTTCCCATACAGGCCATTACAGAGTATTGAGTAGAATTCCCTGTGCTATACAGTAGGTCCTTATTAGTTATCTGTTTTATATCTGTTTATAGTAGTGTGTGTGTCGGAGAAGGCAATGGCAGCCCACTCCAGTGTTCTTGCCTGGAGAATCCCAGGGACGGGGGAGCCTGGTGGGCTGCTGTCTACAGGGTCCCACAGGGTCGGACACGACTGAAGCGACTCAGCAGCAGCAGCATAGTAGTGTGTATGTGTCAGAGAACTGATCAGGTATTTTGTAGAATGTCCATTAAGATGAGCCTGATGTTTTTCTCATGATTAAACTGAAGCTGTGTTTTTTGGGAGGAAGACCACAGCAGTGTGATTTTTGTCGCATCACGTGAAAGTACATGCATCAATATGACTTGTCCCTGTTGATGTTGACCTGATCATCTGGTTGAGGTAGCATTTTTCAGGTTCTTAGTATTGATTTTTCTTTTCTCCTTTTCCCACATTGTACTCTTGGGAAGGAAGTCACCACACATAGTCTACACATAAGGAACAGGGAGCTATGGGCCATTTCCTTGAGGGCTGAGTATTTACATAAGTTATTTGGGGTTCTCTTGCTTGGGGGATTATCTACTTTTGCGCTATGATTATGCCAAAGCCTTTGACTGTGTGGATCACAACAAACTGGAAAATTATTCAAGAGATGAGAATACCAGACCACCTTACCTGCCTCCTGAGAAATCTGTATGCAAGTCAAGAAGCAACAGAACTGAACATGGAACAACAGAGTGGTTCCAAATTGGGAAAGGGATACATCAAGGCTGTATATTGGCACCCTGCTTATTTAACTTACATGCAGAGTACATCATGAGAAACGCTGGGCTGGATGAAGCACAAGCTGGAATCGAGATTCCCAGGAGAAATACCAATAACCTCAGATATGCACCACCCTTATGGCAGAAAGTGAAGGAGAGCTGAAGAGCCTCTTGATGGAAGTGAAAGAGGAGTGAAAAAGCTGGCTTAAAATTCAACATTCAGAAAATGAAGATCATAACATCTAGTCCCATCACTTCATGGAAAATAGATGGGAAAACAATGGAAACAGTGAGAGACTATTTTCTTGGGCTCCAAAATCATTGCAGATGGTGACTGCAGCCATGAAATTAAAAGATGCTTGCTCCTTGGAAGAAAATCTGTGACCAATCTAGACAGCATATTAAAAAGCAGAGACATTACTTTGCCAACAAGGGTCCATCTAGTCAAACCTATGGTTTTTCCAGTAGTCATGTATGGATGTGAGAGTTGGACTGTGAAGAAAGCTGAGCATCAAAGAATTGATGCTTTTGACCTGTGGCATTGGAGAAGACTCTTGAGAGTCCGCTGGACTGCAAGGAGATCAAACCAGTCCATCCTAAAGGAAATCAGTCCTGAGTATTCAATGGAAGGACTGATGCTGAAGCTGAAGCTCTAATACTTTGGCTACTTGATGCAAAGAACTGATTCATTGGAAAAGACCCTGATGCTTGGAAAGAGTGAAGCCAGGAGGAGAAGGGGACGACAGAAGATGAGGTGGTTGGATAGCATCACTGACTCAATGAACATGAGTTTGAGCAAGCTCTGGGGGTTGGTGATTGTCAGGGAAGCCTGGCGTGCTGCAGTCCATGGTGTCACAGAGACAGACACGACTGAGCAACTGAACTGAACTGCATGGGAGATTTGTCTCCTCATTTATTTATATTGGTACAAACACATGAAATTAATTTTACACTTTGGGTTAGAGTCCAATATGACTTTATTTTGTTGCTCACATTATTTCAGCTTGAGCCACTTGGGAGCTGTTTCTTTTTTTGGTCATACCACATGGCATGCAGGATCTTCCCTGACCAGGGAATCAAACCCATTGCCCCTGTACTGGAAATGTGAAGTCTTAACCACTGGACCACCAGGGAAGTCCCGAGAGCTGTTTAAATTGTCCTCTGTGTCCCTTTGGACCGCATCACTGTGGGTTTTTTTGTTTTGTTTTTTTGATTACTGTATTACTTTCTGGCACTATAAGATATTCCAAGCTTATATTATCTATTTGTTTCCTCAATTCTAGAGTCAGCCATTTCTCCAAAGAGAGTTGATACCTTTTATTGGGGGATGGCATTAGAAAGCAAGATTGAAGCAAACTAGCTGTTTTCATTGCTGCTGGGTTTTTTTTTTCTTTTCCATTATGCAGTTATATTTTTATCTGTAAGAATTGTTATATATTGTTTCCTTCCCCTAAGAGCCTGGTCTTACTTTATCGATAAGAATTATTAAAAATGCATACACAGGAAACAGAGGAGGGAAAATCTCTCTTATGAAATGCTTTTCATTCAGGGTTATTTGCTCTGATTGTTTCATTTAAACCACTGAGTATTTTTATGTATCTGGTAATTTTTTGCTCTGCTGATGTGTATGTTGTATGCATCAGTGGTTCAGAAAGATAATCAGGATGGGTAGCTGAGATGGGTCCCAACAGGCACTGTGTAAACCAATGTCATTTCTTTCTGTCCTTAACAAAAATAGAAGACAGCTGTAGATGTATACTTTTTCCTTAGTGGCTTAGCGACTGAATAGTTTGTTTAGGACAGGAATGGTGCGGTGAGCTGAGCCGAGCTGCTTGGGCGAATTTCATCTTAGCTCAAGAGCAAAGTCTCCTTCTTGTCTTGGAAGTTGGACATTACCTGATACAGAGCCTCCCTCTAGGTGACATCTCTGCCATCAGTGACCTCACAGAGTCTCCCTCCACCCAGAGGATAAGCCCTGTCCTCAGCAGCCTCAAGGATGCAGACTTTAAGCAAGGTTACTAGATTCTACTCTCCTTGGTCTCTAGCACCTGCTTTGGGTACTTTAGGTAAAAATACTCAAAAAACAAACAAAAAAAACCACAAAAAACAAAAAAAACAAAACCCAAAAAACGAACTGTATCCCTTCTCACTCCTTTTCAGTAACCTGCTCTACCTCAAGCTCCCTGAGAGGGTATGATGGCAATCCTTTCACTTACCCCAGGGGAACATCCTCTCATGGTGGGATGCCTGACCAGCTCTCCCTTACTCCAATCCTATCTGGACCATTCCAACTGAAAACGGATAAAACGACAAGGTTGGTAGATTAGTTACCGACTGCTTGTTGTTCAGTCGCTCAGTCATGTTCTACTCTTTGTGACACCATGGACTGCAGCAGGCCCGTGGGGCCTCCCTGTCCTTCACCATCTCCTGGAGTTTGCTCAAACTCATGTCCATTGAGTCAGTGATGCCATCCAACCATCTCACCCTCTTTCGTCTCCTTCTCCTCCTGCCTTCAGTCTTTCCAAGCATCAGGGTCTTTTCCAATGAATCAGTTCTTCGCATCAAGTGGCGAAAGTATTGGCACTTCAGCTTCAGCATCAGTCCTTCCAATGAATATTCAGGACTGATTTCCTTTAGAATGGACTGGTTTGATCTCCTTGCAGTCCAGCGGACTCTCAAGAGTCTTCTCCAATGCCACAGGTCAAAGCATCAATTCTTCGATGCTCAGCCTTCTTTATGGTCCAACTGTCACACCCAAAACCAGACTGACTGCTGTATAACAAATTCCTCCAAAACTTACTGTTATGCCCAGAATCCGAGTCCCCAAAACTGAGAGAATAAGATGTCCACAGCAATGCAAAAGCATGAAGGGGTTTTATTTTTAGCTCGAGCTAGGGCTCCCACCACATCCAATGTAGTGGAGTGGAGCAAGAGCCCCGAGCCCAGATTTATAGCAGTATTTATAGGTTTTAGAACAGAGAGTTGGCAAGGGCTGATTGCCTGCAGGAGTTTCCTAGTATTTACTAATTGGCTAATCTTTATTGGCTGCAGGGGTTTCCTGGTATTTACTAATTGGCTATTGGCTGCAGGGGGATGTCTTTTAGTCCTGATAAACTCAAACCAGGTTACAGGGAGTATGCTGATTAGACAAGTCCTGGCATCCGCAGGGATGACCTCACTGGGCAATGACTCAGCTTTTCCCATGAGTCCTACCTTAGTCCCTGAAGCCTATCATGGCGTTTGTTAGGTCCCAACACTTACCAGCTTAAAAATACACATGTTTATTATCTCATAGTTTCTGCCAGGAATCAGGAATGGCTTAGCCGGGTCCCCTACTTCAAGATCTCTCACAAGATTGCAGTCAAGTGTCAACAAAGTCTGTGTGGCCTCATTCAAAGGCTCAGTTTTGGCGAGCAAGGACCTGCTTTCAAGCCCACATGGTTTGGGCAGGAATCAGTTCCTCAAGGGTGGCTGGACTGAGGACTTTGATTCTTCTCTTGGTGAAGGCTGTCAGTTCCTTGTCACAAGGGTCTCCCTAATATAAGACCCATTGTCACCAAAGTGGCCTATAGAGAGCATCTGCTATCAGGAGTCACAATCTGTTATAACCTAATCACAGAAATGATACCCTCACTAGGTCCAGCCCCTACTCAAGGGGAAGGGGTTACACAAGAACATGAATACCAGGAGATGGGGATCCTTTGGGCTATCTTAGAAGCTGGCCTATCACATGTAAGGATGGGCCCCTCCTCCAGTCTCCAGTTGGGATACATAATTATTTCTCGGTATAGTCGGGTTGATTCTGTGGGATGCTAGGAAAGAACACACATAAGACAAGCGGGCATAAAACATTGTCTTCGTCCTGGACTCCATGAGCTCGCTTTTTTATGTGCTGAGTTTGAGATTATGGAAAGAGCTTCTGGTGAAAATAGTCATCCTGTTGTTTGCTGAATATTTTAACATTTCCTGTAAGCCAGCTGTTAAGTTAGATATTCTGTATATACTACCTCTTAAAACATCACACCAGTTGTTTGAGGAAGGCATTGCTAAGTGGAATGTGGGCTTCAGAAAGTTGAGAAATAGAGAATGGTGGTAAGTTCCCAATGTCTGAGCATCCTGACACCCTAAGCAGCTCTCTGCTAGCCCCAGGGCTGGCTGACTCTTCTCAAAGGGGACAGGGCTCTGTGTAGTAACGCTTCTGGACTGCAGTAGAGTCCACTTCCTGTGCACCCCTCCAGTCTGTTAACTCTGTCTAGTGGGCCTTATCTGCAGATGATTGCCTCTGTTTCAGCTTGCACCTCTCTCTCTGGCTCCCTGATGATGGAATGCATCAAGATGACAGTCAGTTCCTGACTCAGCCCCCTTATGGTCACGGCAAGCCCTGCTCCTCCTCCATGACTCCTGACAGGTCTCAGAAGCTCGGCTCACTCAGAGGGCTGGTTTCTCACTATCTACTCCATGACCCGCCAGGTTACTTAGACCTCCAGGGTCACTCAGCTAGTGAGAGGCAGAGCCAGGCTTCAGCCCACACTCTTTGTACCATCTCATTCCGTTTCTCAGGTTGACCATTAAAGTAAACGGATAGTTCCAACTCCAGCACTATTTGTGTTGTTCTCTCCATAGTCTGTGTGCATGCTCAGTCACTGCAGTCGTGTCCGACTCTTTGCAACCCCATGGACTGCAGCCTGCAGTCCTTGGGATTCTCCAGGCAAGAATGCTGGAGTGGGTTGCCGTGCCCTCCTTAGGGAGATCTTCTGGACCCAAAGCAAAGAAGCAGACAGTCACCTTGCTGCTCATGATGCTGCCTGAGAGGTAGACTGGAGATCCAGTGAAGGACCTTTAAAAGTTCTCAGTGACAGTGTGGATCTCTAATAGCAGTGATCATCAGTTCAGTCATTCCCATGGGGTTTCACTTTAGCTCAAAGACTGCAGAAATTGCTGAATAGAGTATCATCTTAGTTAAAAAGGGTTACACGATATTATGAAGTTTTGCTACTAACTAATGGTCCTTTTAGATAAGGTATTGTTTTATTCATTCCAACTCATTCTTATTATCCTTCTAAGGAAGAAGTTGGGGTCTGAGATAGGGTCGGGATCAGAGTGTTGAGAGGGCCCTTTCTTAGGCTTGCTCCCCTGGGAATGTTTGATTCAGGTGAACACTCCCTTTTTCTGAAGGCTTGCTCCTCTTGCGGGCCCGTTGACAGCACGTGCTCCTAACTGTCTCCTGTTTCCTGCCTGACTCCTCAGTGTCCTTCACCGGCTCCTGCGGCCTGTCCAGCCTCTCTGTACTGGGTTGTCCCAGCACTCAGTTCCGGGCTCTCAGCAATTTTCTACGTGACTTAGCTGCTCTCCCTCACTCCTAGCTTTATCCCATCCACATTGCTGGTTGCTCTCAATTGTATCTCCAGCACTGACAGCTTCAGCGAGCCATACACTTGTGTTTTAAGTGTAATATATTGAAAGATGTCTAGATTGTGTTTCCCTCTGAATAATTATATCACCATTTCCCACAATCCCTTGGCCATAGCAATGTGACTGGAAAGAATTTTTATATCCTTCAACATATTAGAATTCTGCATATAGGGAGAAGATTTCATGTCCCTTACCCCATCTCTGCTATCTGGGCTGTGATGCTTGTTTCCAAGGGCAAGGAAAGAGTGGACCAGGATGAGTGAAACTTGGAATCCCATTTCTTCTGGGACGAAGGACTTGTTGGGGAAAGAAGGTGGGGCAGAAGAGGCAGATAATGAAAGTTTTTATTCAGCTTACTTTGGAGGCTAAGAGAGGAGATTGTCACCCATCTGGTCCTTATGCCAAACTGGCTGATGGGAAGCAGGCAGTGGATGAGCATATCAGAGTAAAATCAGTGCTGTGGCATAGCCAGGCAGAGACAGGGGTGGGAGGTAGCTCTCTATAGCTACCCGCAGTTCCCATGTGATGAGAATGGGACTCAGAAATGCCCACATGTTACCAAAGTGTCCATGGATTATGGCTGGGTAGAGAGCTAGTAAACACGGTCCATCTAGTCAAAGCTACAGTTTTTCCAGTAGTCATGTATGGATGTGAGAGTTGGACCATAAAGAAAGCGGAATGCCAAAGAATTGATGCTTTCAAATTGTGGTGCTAGAGAAGACTCTTGAGAGTCCCTTGGACTACAAGGAGATCAAACCAGTCAATCCTAAAAGGAAATCAATCCTGAATATTCATTGGAAGAACTGATGCTGAAGCTGAAGTTCCAATACTTTGGCTATCTGATGTGAAGAGATGACTCACTGGAAAAGTCCCTGATGCTGGGAAAGATTGGGGACAAGAGGAGAAGGAGGCAACAGAGGGTGAAACGATTAGATAGCATCACTGACTCAATGGACATGAGTTTGAGCAAATTCTGGGAGGCAGTGGAGGACAGAGGAGCCTGGCATGCTGCAGTTCATGGAGTCTCAGAGTTGGACATGACTTAGCGACTGAACACCATCCATCCATAGGGCCACAGTGTGCGTTTGGGTCAGGAGCTAGGCAGAGGTTATGGCAGGTACCCAGAGGGCCTTACAGAGCCAGCTGACCAGAGGCTGAATCAGCCAGGGAGTCCCAGAGCCTTTACTGAGCTCTCACCAGCCCCTGGCCAACCAGTGTCAGCAGTGAACGCCAGCAGGGCAAGCAGTGACCAGAGCCACACAAACAAGGTTCCCTGCTGTAGAGTCCAGAGGTGGCAGAAGACACCACAAGGTGCAAAGACTCCTCCTAGGCACAGCTGAATGTGCACCGTGGGTACCCACCACCTTGGGGGAGAGAGCAATGTTGGGGTAGAAAGATGAGAGATTGAATCTGTTTAAATTCTTCCCTCAGTGGAAGAAGACCAGAACCAGGCTGACTCTAGTTCTGTTCCTCAGCCTGTCCCCGTCCCACAGTGAGTGAGGAATCTCGAGGAAGATCTAAGAGGCTATGATTTCTTTGCACTTGTGAGTTATATTTAATGGAATGAAAAATGTCCTCAACTCTTAAATCTGACTGTTAGACATCTAACATGTATCTTAGGCTAACGTTGCCTAAATTTAATTCTTGACCCCTGTCTAAAAATAACCTGGCCCACTCCTCAATGTCCCTAGCTCCATCAGTGACAGTAACATACCCCCATGAGTTTAAGGATCACCATTGATTTCTCCTTTCCCCTGGCTCCTCACATCTAATCCATCAGTAAGTCCTGCCATCTCTTCATCCAGGCATATCCTAAACCCATTTTTTTTCTTTTCCACCATAATTATTGTCTCTGCAAAGGTTATTTCAATGTCTTCCCCTCTGTTCTCATTCCTGAAGGTGCTTCCTGCCCATATGATGCATTGTGTGTGATAGAAAAAGATACCCCTTTCTCCAAGTGAATGTAGCCCCAAGCTGGACACAAGGCTTAGTGAATGGTGCAAAAGCTGGATTTCAACCCCACCCAGCTACTCTGCCTGCCTCCCTTGCATAGGATCCAACCTACATGAACAGTACCAGCAGCCCTTCTCACTCCTAAACTTCTCCCCATCATCCATACCCACCAGCAGCCAGAGGGATCTTTAAACAACATGAATCAGATGTCACTGCTCTGGAATACCCTCCATGTCTCACCCAAGCCCTTAGCACAGAACTTCAGCTTCTCACCCCTGTCACCTCGTGACCTACAGTGTCCTGTGCGCTGGGAACCCTGCTGCCCTCTCCAGCCCCATCACACTCCCTCAGAGTCACTCTCTCCCGTCCAGCGCGATACCGGAGCGCTCTCTGTGCCCCTGCTCTTCTCTCACCCTGGAAAACGCAAGCCGGCTTCCGCTTATCATCCAGGTCCAAACTCAAATGTCACCTCCTCAGTAAGAATTTCTCTAAATGCCCCTATCTACACCGCCCTCCTCCCACACCCTCTATCATATTACCTGTTTTGTTTTCTTGAGAGGATTTACCAACATCTGGTCCCATCACTTCATGGGAAATAGATGGGGAAACAGTGGAAACAGTGTCAGACTTTATTTTGGGGTCTCCAAAATCACTGCAGATGGTGATTGCAGCCATGAAATTAAAAGACGCCTATGCCTTTGAAGGAAAGTTATGACCAACCTAGATAGCATATTCAAAAGCAGAGACATTACTTTGCCAACAAAAGTCCATCTAGTCAAGGCTATGGTTTTTCCTGTGGTCATGTATGGATGTGAGAGTTGGACTGTGAAGAAAGCTGAGTGCCGAAGAATTGATGCTTTTGAACTGTGGTGTTGGAGAAGACTCTTGAGAGTCCCGTGGACTGCAAGGAGATCCAACCAGTCCATTCTGGAGAAGATCAGCCCTGGGATTTCTTTGGAAGGACTGATGCTAAAGCTGAAACTCCAATACTTTGGCCACCTCATACAAAGAGTCGACTCATTGGAAAATACTGTGATGCTGGGAGGGATTGGGGGCAGGAGGAGAAGGGAAAGACAGAGGATAAGATGGCTGGATGGCATCACTGACTCGATGAGTTTGAGTGAACTCCGGGAGTTGGTGATGGAAAGGGAGGCTTGGCGTGCTGCGATTCATGGGGTCGCAAAGAGTCAGACACGACTGAGCGACTGAACTGAACTGAACTGAAAAATCATCTTTTTAATGTTTTCACTTGTGTCCTCTTTCTCTGTCTCTCAAGAATAAAGGTTCCGAAAGCAGGAACCAGTTTTGTCTGGTCTCCCTTCATTTTCAGTCTTGAACAATGAATAGCACGTATTTGTTGAATGAACACTTAAAGGATGAATGGTGAAGATGCATGTGGTGCTATTGTAGACGTTTCATAAAAAGACTGCACCTTTGATCGGCAAAGCCAAGTCTTTAGTGTTTCTCTGGGAGACAGTGATGTGGCCCTACGCACATACAGATGGAAGAATAAGACAGGAAATCAGTGAGTGGTTTGCTGGACAGTGAACCATGCACTCATGTTATAAATTTCTCAGTAATATGGCAAATTGATACCAGTGACATTGTTGAATCTTTTTTTTTTTTAATGTATTTATTTATTGGCTGTGCTGTCTTTTGTTGCTGTGTGCAGGCTTTCTCTAGTTATGGAGGGTGGGGGTTACTCTACATTGTGGTACACGGACTTCTCATTGTGGTGGTTTCTCTTGTTTCAGAGCACAGGCTCTAGGGTGCTGGCTCAGTAGCTGTGGCTCCCCAGCTCTAGCGTACAAGAGTTTCAGTAGCTGTGGCTCATGGGCGTAGTTGCCCCTCTGCATGTGGAATATTCCTGGAGCAGGGATCGAACCCATGTCCCCTGCATTGGCAGGCGGATTCTTAACCACTGGATTACTGGGGATGTCCCGCCAATGGTGAATCTTAACAAAAGTTATACTTAAGTAAAGTCTTATCAGTGTTTTAAAAGTTCTAGGAATAATTATAATAATGTACTCTGCTTGGAACATAAAACCTTTGATGAAAACTTTTGTTGTCTAGATTACCATATGAGTTAAGGGAAAGCTTTCTTACCTAAAGAAAAATTTATTTGAACAAATGATTCACATATTATATTCTATTTTGCTAATTTGATGAGGGTGAGAATGAAATCTCTCCCGTCTTCCTTTTAAATGTCTATATACCATGGTAAAAGATGCCCTTAGTTCTGTGCTTATGCACTAAGAAATATTGATGGGTATTGTCTTTCATTACTGAATTTAAAACTAGAGAAGAGCAAGTTTTAAAGTATCTGGGTACTTTTACAACGTCATGCAAAACATTCTCCTGGTGATCATCTTTTCTGACTCTGAAACTTTTTTTTTTCGTTATTTGTCTTCATCCTGTTTGTGGTTTAAAAAGTTTGATCACAAAGAATGATATAACATATACTAAACAATAATTCAAATAGAGTAATCTTAACATCTATTCATCATCAAGGGTTCAAGTTTTCTAAAACATTATTCATTGTGTTACTAAATCCAGGAACTGACCACTTTCACACAGTTTACTCTACCGTCCTTGTAAATGAATATTACTCCTTGTGACTACTTACGTTGTAATCAGTTCATGGAACTACTACAGTTACGGCATTTATCAAGAGTCAGCATCTTCTGTTACCTCATTTGCTCCTAAGGTTCAATCCTCCACGGATGAGCTGCGGCCTGAGTCCTGACTTGACTCACAGTTTCTTCTGTTCAATGTAGAAAATACCGTAGTTGCATAACAGGCTAGGTTTCATGGTGTTTATTGAGATTACTGTATGATACTAGTCATTAATACATACTCAGTTGAACAGTATAAAAAACAATTAACTTGTACTTGAGACCCACTCTCCTTTTCTTCTTTCCTCTTTCTCTTCCTTATTGCCTGCTTTCCTTCCTTCTTCCATATGTCTGCCATGCATTAAGCCCGGTGTGAGGCAACTCCACATGAACACATTCATAAGATACTCTATTTTGTGCCTGGAGCACGGAAGATATTCCATTGGCAAAAGAATAAAATCAAGTACATGGTTTTTGCTTTTGATCCTGACGTTACTGAATCTTTTATTTGGTCTTAATCTAGACAGAAATCAATTAGTCTAAACTCGCGTATCCTATCACAGAATCTTTGGTAAATTGTCCTCCATATTTCGCTTAAATAAATGAATTTTGCCATGATTTGGTATGGTATGAATAAAGACCTGAACTATCATTTAGAAAGTGTTGAATAACTCACAAGACAGAGCATATAAAGCACAGTGCAGTAGAAAATGTTTTGGAATGGAAATCAATAGATCTGATTTCAAGTCTAGATTTTGTCCCCAGTGTCCTGTGTAACCTTTGGGGAATCACTCCCTCTGTGTGAACCTCACTTTCCCCATTTGAAAAATTAGAAGATGTATTACTCAGGACTCTTTTAATCAAAAGTGACAGAAATCCGGATAAAGCTAATTCAGGTGAAAAAAAGAAATTTCCAAGTCAAACATCTTCAGGCATGGCTGAGTCCAGGAACCAAACGGCATCATTGGAACCCTGTCTTCCTCTCTGCTCTGCTTGTCTCTGTATTAGCCTCACCTCTCCTCCTGCAGATGTGCTTCCATCGTGGACTAAAGGGAAGGAGCCACTGTAACCTCAGGTTTGTGCCATCCGAGCTTACTCACTCTAGAGGAAAGGGCACATTTCCCAAGACCTGTATCCCAATATGAGGAAACTGGAGACTGGGTCTGCTTTAGTCCTGTGGCTATCCTTTGGCCCTATTTCTGTTGCTGAGGGAGTAGCTATTATCATCTTCCATGTATAGATACCATGTCTACCACTGGAATTGGCTTGATGTGGGATCTTCTTGGCTGCCACCCTGATGTCTGTTTTCTGGCCCCAGAAAATAACTGGAAAGACGAGGGATAGCACTAGTGTGTGCTCTGCACTCAGCCTTTCCAGGCAATCTGTTTCTCCAAGTCTTGTCTTTGCTAGATTAGGAGACACTGAACCAGAGAGCCTTTAAAGTAAAACCTTTTCACCTTTAAAGTAAAACTATTTCCCATTTACTTTGCACATCTCTCCATCCTGCCCTCGTGGACGATAGTAAGTTTGATTGCCTACTAGGAGGGTTTCTATTGCCCAAAGAGATGAGTGAAGTGAAACTCACTCAGTCATGTCCGACTCTTTGTGACCCCATGGACTATATAGCCTGCTAGGTTCCTCTATCCATGGAATTCTCCAGGCAAGAATACTGGAGTGGGTAGTCTTTCCCTTCTCCAGGGGATCTTCCCAACCCAGGGATCGAACCCAGGTCTCCTGCATTGCAGGCAGATTCCTTACCATCTGAGCCACCAGCCCAAAGTGAAATGACTAGACTGCGATGAAATCTAGGCTAAAACTCATACCCGCCTTCTCCCATCCAGGGTCCACTTCATACCACCATGCTCGTTTGCTCATATTGATTTACCTCGTGGTGCCTGGGGTCCTGGGCTTCTCTAGTTTGGAGGCAGATGACAAATAGTTCCTTCTAGGCCCAACTTGAAAATTGTATTAGCTTTTATGACTTGTATTCCTAGAAAACAGGCATTTTTGGAGCATCCTGGCTGTCAAGCTCAATCAAATAGCATTGCTTTTGACTAAGAAGATGTCCAGAATGACTGTGTTGAATTATGGGAGGTTTTGCAAGTCATATACAAGCACACATAAATCAAGGCATGAAATGTGCACTGAGAGGCCCACATGACTTCTAAGGTCCTCCAGAAATCTGTGCATATATGATTTAAAGCTGCAGGAGTTTCTTTCAGACTTTAGACCCATATGGCAGAGTTTTTTTAAAGTTTAGAGCAGCTACCTGCTGGAGATGCTTGGGGTGTAGGGGTTGTGGGTGTCCAGCCTCCTAGACTCTATCTCCAGGGCACTGTCAGTCAAAGCCCTGACCCCCCAACACAGAGATCTGGCTCATTGATTCCTGAAACTTCACCACTGGCACTTTATTTATTTGGTTTCTGGCTTTGATGTCTCCAAAAGGACGTATAATAACTTTGGAAGAGGTAACTTGTTCAAGCTGTAATCAGAGGCTTTCCTGTGTGTTAGTTTGAAAGCAAGAAAAGTGAGTGTTCTGGGTATCAGAAGAGGGCATTTAAGGTGCTAGAAGCATGCTCTTAGGAAACCAGGGCGCCAAAGCCACATTCTAAACATTCGGCAGCTTTGTAGGGGCTCAGTCTCATAAAGAACACTTGTCTTTGCATTCTAAGTGTGGTCAACACACAGCATATGTGTCACTCACACTTTGACCTCAGAAAAGCACTTTTGGTTAAGAAAAAAGTGCCAAGAGTGAACCCCACTTCCTTTTCAGAGCCTTCTCTCAGCAGTTTGCTCAACTGTGATGTGCTGAGTAGACAGGAAGAACCAAGTAAAATCAACTGAGGTCACTGGCTGGCCCAAGGTTAGCACGACACTCCTGATAGTCTAAGTGTCAGTTCACTTTTTTCTTATGCTAATGAGCAAGGCAACAATAGACTTTCTAAGGCTTAAATGACATATTGTAAATGTCAGACTGCTGCTGGGGCTTTTCTTGCATTTTTTGTTCCACTACAAAGGTGTCAAAGCAGTGAGATCTTGAATCCATTAAGCCTTCCTCTGCTGCCTGATTTTTAAAGTGATGTATAAGTACATGTAATTATGGTACTCTTTAAAAAAAAAAAACACATTTTAAGCTGTTACAATGAAAGGTATTACTTAACACTTAATTTCTAAGAAATATAAAATGTATAATGATTATATGCTATCCTAAGGCTAGAATGAGAAGTTCTATCTGTAATTCTGTAGTGGTATTCGTCCTGCTTTTCCTGGAGCAGGAGTGGGGGAGTGGTAGTGCCAAGTTATACCAGCCTATCTCTATATAGGCTTACTCTGTCCATCCATCCATTCACCCATCCGTTTTCAAGACATTCATTTACTCATCCCCTTCACAATTGCTCACTGAGTACTTGCTACCTGCCAGGCGCTTTTCTGAGTAGTGAGGATACAGCAGTGAGTGAAACAGACAAAAATCCTGCCTGCCTGGAGCTTACATTCTAGTGGGAACAACAGATGAGAAAAACGTATTTGTGGTTGTTATTGTTCAGTGGCTAAGTTGTATCCAACTCTTTGCAACCCCATGGACTGCAGCAGGCCAGGCTTCCCTGTCCTTCTGTTAGGGGAAACACACTGACTAAAACCGCCCACCCTGACCAGGCACCCTAGTAACCATTTGTGTGAGTTATTTCATGACAGGAGGTCCTAGGAAGGAACACTGAAATAACAAGCCATCACCAACCAAAAGAGTTCAAGAAAGCTCAAAAGGACACACCACATGTCTGACCAGCTCCCAGAATCCTTCTCACTGGCATCCATGTTGGCTGAGCAATGCGTGCACCGCCAGAAAGGACTCTGAGTCAGAATGATTGGCTAAAGACAACCCAGAAACTAATCCCATCACCAAAAAACCTGAGACCCCAAGCCACGTGGTAGAGCAGTTCTCCTGGTTCCTTTACCCTATGGCTCTCTTCCCCGGCACCCTTTCCCAATAAAGTTTCTTGTTTCATCAGCACATGTGTCTCCTCAGGCAATTCATTTCCCAGTGTTAGACAAGAGCCCACTCTTGAGCCCTGGGAGGTGGCCCTCTTCCTGCAATACTGCACTATCTCCTGGAGTTTGCTCAAATTCATGTCCATTGAGTCAGTGACGATATCTAACTATCTCATCCTCTGCCACACTCTGCAGTATATGATATAGTGGTTAGTACTAAGGAGAAAATGAAGTAAGTGACATTTGAGTAAAGCCCTGGGCTTTTCTAGTCACTCAAATGGTAAAGAATCTGCCTGCAACGTGGGAGTTCAGTTCAGTTCAGTCGCTCAGTCATGTCCGACTCTGCGACACCATGAACCGCAGCACACCAGGCCTCCCTGTCCATCACCAACTCCCGGACTCCACCCAAACCCATGTCCATTGAGTCAGTGATGCCATCCAACCATCTCATCCTCTGTCGTTTCTTTCTCCTCCTGCCCTCAATCTTTCCCAGCATCAGGGTCTTTTCAAAAGAGTCAGCTGTTCGCATCAGGTGCCCAAAGTATTGGAGTTTCAGCTTCAACATCAGTCCTTCCAATGAACACCTGGAACTGATCTCCTTCAGAGTGGACTGGTTGGATCTCCTTGCAGTCCAAGGGACTCTCAAGAGTCTTCTCCAACACCACAGCTCAAAAGCATCAATTCTTTGGTGCTCAGTTTTCTTCACAGTCCAACTCTCACATCCATACATGACCACTGGAAAAACCATAGCCTTGACTAGATGGACCTTTGTTGACAAAGTAATGTCTTTGCTTTTGGGAGACCTGGGTTCAATCCCTGGATTGGGAAGATCCCCTGGAGAAGGGCATGGCAACCCTCTCCAGTATTCTTGCTGGGAGAATTCCATGGACAGATGAGCCTGGCAAGCTACAGACCATGGGGTCACAAAGAGTTTGACATGACTGAGCAACTAACATTTTCATTTTCTGAAGGAGAAGAGGGAGTAAGCCTTGTAGGTATCTATGGAAAGAGCATTCCAGGTAGAGGGGAAAGTGAATAGTGAAGGCTTGAGGCAAGAGTATTCTTACAAGATTTGAGGAACAGAAACTAGAGTGAAGGATGGAGGGAGGAGGAAGTAGAAGATGAAGTTAAGGGGATGGGGTAGCAGAGGACAGATTGCAGGGAGGGTTCTTAGGTCCTTATAAGGACTATGTTTTACTCTGAGTGGAAGGACACCATTGGTGGGTTTCAAGCAGAGGACTGACATGAGTTGACATCCTTATAGGAGTCCTCTGGCCCTCCGCATTTAGAATACATTGTAGGACCAGGAGTGGAGGCAGGGAGGCAAATGGGAGGCCACCAAACACTCCAGGTGCGATGGTAGTGGCTTGGGCCAGAGTTGTGACAGTCAGGGTGGGGAGAGGTGTTTAGATTCTGGACATGTTTTGAAGTTAGAGCTGAAATTTGCTGACATTACAGAAAATGTGAAAGAAAATAGAGAATTCCAAAGTTTGGGGCCTGTGAAACTAAAAACATGGTATTGCTATTTAATGAGATAGGAAAACAGCAAGAGAAACATGTTTTTAAGAAGAGAATCTAGAAGTCACCTTGGACACAAGTTTGAGATGACTATTGTAAATCCAGCAGAAGTCAGAGGGAGAATTGGATATAAAAGTCTGGAGTTCAAGAGAGAGGGGAGGACTCAAGATCTAGATTTGGGAATCAATAACATATAGACTGAGCTTAAAACCAGGAGGAGTGATGTCACCGAGAGAATGAGCATAAATAGAGAAAGAAGTGCTCCTAGAACTGAGCCGAGCCAGGGCACCCCTGCTGTCAAGAGGTTGAGGTAATGGGAGAGTGCGCAGCCAAGGAGAGGGGTTGTCAGAACAATCAGGTTTAGAAAGCCAGAGACTGCATCCAGACTCTATGTTGTAGAATAGGACATAATTAAACAGTGTATTCAAACATGTATGTTCATTGTAGCACTATTTACAATAGCTAGGACATGGAAGCAACCTAGATGTCCATCAACAGAGGAATAGATAAAGAAGTTGTGGTACATATATACAGTGGAATATTACTCAGCCATAGAAAGGAACACATCTGAGTCAGTTCTCGTGAAGTGGCTGAACAAAGAGCTTGTTATACAGAATGAAGTAAGTCAGAAAGAGAAAAACAAATACTTTGTATTAAAGCATATATATGGAATCTAGAAAAATGGTACTGATGAACTTTTTGCAGGGCAGAAATAGAGATGCAGACATAGAGAACAGACTTTGGACCCAGCAGGGGAAGGAGAGGGTGCAACAAACTGAGAGAGAAGAATTGAAACACATACACTGTGCTCAGTTGCTCAGTCGTGTCCGACTCTGCAACCCCATGAACTGTAGCCCACCAGGCTCCTCTGTCCATGGGATTCTCCAGGCAAAGAATACTGGAGTGGGTTGCCATTTCCTTCTCCAACACATACATTACCATATGTAAAACAGATAGCTAATGAAAAGTTCCTGTATAACACAGGAATTCAAGGTGATACATAGAGAGCCTGGAGGAGTGAGATGGGGTTGGGGGCAGGGGGATTCAAGAGGGAGGGGCTGTATGTATACTTATGACCTGATGCACATTGTACAGAAGAAGCCAACACAACACTATAAAGCATTTACCCTCCAAGTAAAAATAAATGTAATAAAATAGTGTACTCAAAACAAAATCATTATATGTTACTGTCCTATATCTAGAAAAGTGCCTGTGACTTGGGTTGAAGGTAGAAGAAACCAAAGCTAAAAGAACAGGCTAATGTGATGATTTCTGGTCAGAGAAAACTGATGCCTTCCCATCATTATTCCTACTTTGCAAGAGGCTGTACATCAAAGTTTAAAATTTGAAGCATTTGGTATAAAAACTATTTGGGGATATTTTTTTCCCTGACATAATTCAGAAGTAAAGTCATTATAATTCTCAACATATTTCTATGAAATATTAGCCCAAAAAATCTAAATTAAATTTAGGCTTCTTGAAAATAGATTTTATACAGCTTCCAGAATATAGGGGAATCTGAGTTTGTGAAAAGAAACTTTTACTCAAATCCATGATCTTTTATGGATAATGTTCTAGCTCTATATTGAGAATGGCTAGGAAAAGTGCTAGGGATGGCATGAATATCGTAGGAGAAATGCTGTGGTTCATTAATTAATGTTTTTAGCGTAATTTTCTAGGTAGTTAATTCAAGGAAATGTAGCTAAATTTATGTGAGTCAATGACATAGCTGCACATCATGACTGTCACTTGTCGAAGGAAACCTATGTATGGCATGCTACAAGCTTGATGTTAGTTATTTTTTTTCTGGATTCAAAACTAAGCCTCTGCTCCAAAGGGAATACATCAATATATTGACTTGGTTTGACTTGAGTTTGACTTGATCCCTGTCTGAAGCACCCATGGAAGTTTTCTGCTAAAAAGAATGAGTCACTTTCAGGATATGACTCAACAGTAATTTGCTCTTAATGAAACACCCTTCATTCAATAGTAGATGGTGTAGAGATTTTCCTTTCAAAGGTTTGAAAAGTTCCCTAAAGGCAAGAAGTGTGATTGATGTTGATAAAGGAAAGTGAGTAACCAAATTTTCTCTGAAGAGAAATCTTCTTTTATTAAACGTAAGGGCAAAAATACTCAGTAAGGATTTGGGGATCTAAAATACACTTTTTTACTATGATTCAGCCCAAACTGAATACATGCTCTGTGAATCATCATTAAAGGAAGAAAATAGCTCCAACTCACACATGTGATCTGCTTCCCCCTTCTGGAGGAAAATCATTGCCCCTAAGCCCAAAGCTTTGTGCATTCTCAAAAACTTCATGCATTCTCAAGACTCTTCCTCAAAGCCCAACTGAGAGCCCACACCATGCCATGTGCTGGGTATGCATGGGGTCCAGAAAGAGGTGTCACTTGGATTTTTTTTTTCACTTTGATTCTTATTCAACATGTTTTGCATACATCATCCTATGTTTATAAAGCTCAAATAAGACTCCTCATTTGAAAGAGTCAAAGCTGTAACACTCTCTCTAAATGTTGAGCTTTGCAATTTTACTCAACACAGGGAGTTCATACAGGGAGATATAAAAGCCAGACATGCTGTGCTTGGTTTTAATTTCTGCTGAGGTAATACTTTCCTTAACACCACCATCTAGGAGACGCGGTGGTAGGTGTGTGATTGATCGGCAGAGACGTGAGCACTAGTGGACATTATGGTTGACATTGGCCCGTGTTGCACAGGTGACTGTGTGGCTCAGTGGTTTTTTTTTTATTTTACCTATTCATTTATTAACTCCAGTACTTTGGCCACCTCATGCGAAGAGTTGACTCATTGGAAAAGACTCTCATGCTGGGAGGGATTGGGGGCAGGAGGAGAAGGGGACAACAGAGGATGAGACGGCTGGATGGCATCACCGACTCAATGAGTTTGAGTGAACTCCGGGAGTTGGTGATGGACAGGGAGGCCTGGCGTGCTGCAGTTCATGGGGTCGCCAAGAGTCGAATATGACTGAGCGACTGAACTGAACTGATTCCTTTATTTATGGCTGTACTAGATCTGTGTTGCTGCGTGCAGGCTGTCTCCAGCTGTGGTGAGTGGGGACACTCTTTGTTGTGGTGTGAGGGTTTTTTATTCTTGCGGCTTCTTTGTTGCTGAGCGCAGGCTCGAGGTGCTGTTGTGGGGCACACAGGTTTAGTTGCCCCACGTCATGTGGAATCTTCCTAGACCAGGCATTGAACCCGTGTCCCCAGCATTGGCAGGCAGATTCTTAACCACGGGACCACCAGAGAGGTCCCCCTCACTTTGTTCTTGCTCTGTTGCCATTACTGTTGATTGGCAAACTCTGTTGATGTCTCTGAGCCTGTGTTTACAGTGTCTCCTTAATACCTTGAAACAAAGATCTATCCTATTTCTGTTTGCTTACTTATTGGTGTGTTTGCTGCCAGTCTACTGCTATCTTGCGATATTTAAAATATTATTTCCCTTAAATATTATAGTATCTTTTCCATTTCGTCTGACAGTTGTAATGTAATCAACTGGCAATACAGTGCATCCTTTATGATAATGAATAATAATTATTAAAAACAAAACCTACTTTGGAGCATTTACTTTATAAAGCCAGTACATCAAATTAAACTATTGTGTATTTAATTTCCAATGTTAAGACTTGGCATTTTTCAAAGATTTTAAATTGCCATAGGAAAACATGATAAAGAGGAAATTTTAACACATTGAAAGCACTTGCTGTACTTTACAAGGAAAATATTTTAGTCTTAAATTTTTCCTCTAATTAAAAAGCTAAGAAATTTTCATTCTTGCTAATGACTATTTTTTGAAATGCCTTTAAAGATAGCTGATCACCAGGACAGCTATAAAACATGACCTACTAACCTACTTTTATCACATGATTTGAAATGACTGACCTTGTTTCTCTCTATAATCCCAGATTTGTGTGGACAGTCAAATTAATAATACACATTTTGCCTTTCATGGATGACTACAGAAAATTATCTATAAATTAACTATTTCTTTGAAATGTTTAAACACAGCAATAAATCAGTGTCCTTTTAAAATAAAGTGTATTTGCAGAATCATTTACAAATTTATGTTACAGCTTTTAAAACTAGCTAATCTATGTTACAGCTTTTAAAATCAGTTGGAACACGTAATTCAATGTTACAGAAAATTATCTTTAAAAATTACAAATTTATGTTAAGCTTTTAAAACCAGGTAATTTATGTTACAGCTTTTCAAACCAGTTGGAACACACACTTCAATGTTACATTTTATTTTAAAGACTTTGCACTATAAAAACTTGACTTAGAAAAGCATTAGTGAAAAGGAAAAGGTTAAAATCATTTTTCTTCTCTGTTTTAAGAAATGATAAGACAGATCCACAAGATGGTACAAAACAAGGCTACCTTACATGAGACAGAACACAGTGTTTATGGAATCTTGAGCTCCACAAAATCCCCTTGGTTTTATTCACTTTTCAAAACAGAATAGTGGCTTTGAATCAGTATTGTCAGGGATGACTAGCCCTGACCCACTTAGAAATGGTCATTTCATAATGCCCTCTCTTTTCAGGGGCTTCATACTGTGTCTGAAAACACTGAAAACAGCAGCAAGTTCTTTCACATTCAGAGACACACTAGCTGGCATTTCTGACTTTAAAATGAAAACCCTTAATTTTTGCTTTACTGATTTTATATTTACTCATTTCCTTTGGGGAAAGCTTAATTTAAAGGAATATGAAGCAAAAGCAAAATGTCTTAACTTATTTAGAATATAGATTACATATATTTTTAAATATTAAACACCAAACTCTTTAAAATTAATTAACTTATTTTAATTGGAGGCTAATTACTTTACAATATTGCAGTGGTTTTGCCGTATGTTAACATGAATCAGCCATGGGTGTACATGTGTTCCCCATCCTGAACCCCTCTCCCACCTCCCTTCCCATCTCATCCCTCAGGGTGATCCCAATGCTCCAGCTCTGAGCACCCTGTCTCATGCATCAAACCTGGACTGAAACACCAAATTCTTAAAAGAAAGGCAGAATAGATCTTCAGAGCATAATTATATTGGTTTAGCGTTCAATTGGGACAAACAATAACTGCCTTTATGACATGATTGTCTATGTAGAAAATCCAGTGGAATGTACTAGATGCCAATGGAGGTTTCTAGAACTAAAAGTGATTTGAGCCAGTTTGCTCCCTGGTGGCTCAGACAGTAAAGAATCGGCCTGCATTGCAGGAGACATAGGTACGATCCCTGGGTTGGGAAGATACCCTGGAGAAGGCAATGTCTACCCACTCCAGCATTCTGGCCTGGAGAATTCCATGGACAGAGGAGCCTGGTGGGCTACAGTCCATGGGGTTGCAATGAGTCTGCCATGATTAAGCGACAAAGCACAGCACAGCAAGATACAAGATGAATGTACAAAAGTCAATTATATTTCTATATATTTGCAACAAATGATTAGCAACTAAAACATAAAATGATATACTGTTTACAGCAGCATTGTAAAAACTATAAATACCTAGCATGTGTGTCGCTCACTCAGTCATGTCTGATTATTTGTGACCCCACGGACTTGTAGATGCTAGGCTCCTCTGCCTGTGGAATTTTCCAGGAAAGAATATTGGAGTGGGTTGCCATTTACTCCTCCAGGGGATCTTGCTGACCCAGGGATCAAACTCACATCTCTTGCATCTCCTGCACTGACAGTTGGATTCTTTACCACTGTATCGCCTGGGAAGCCGAAAGACTAGAAGGCTAAGGATTTGTGCATGCTCAGTTGCCTAGTCGTATCCAGCTCTTTGCCACGCCGTGGACTGTAGACCCCTAGACTCCTCTAAAATACCTAGAGTATCTCTGGGGGAAAAAAAAAAGTGTGCAACACCTGTACAAAAATTCAAACATTGCTGAGAGAAATTAAAGAGGACCTAAATAAATAAAAGCTATATTATGTTCATCAGTTTGAAGACTTGATATTTTTAAGTTATCAATTCTCCCTACACTGATTTCTAGATTCAAGGCAATCTCTAGCAAGATCCCATCAAGACTTTTTTTTTTTTGTAGATATTGACAAACTGAATCTAAAATGCAAATAGAAATGCAGAGAATATCAAATAGTCATAATAAAGCCTGGATGGGAGGGGAGTTTGGGGGAGAATGGATACATGTATATGTATGGCTGAGTCCCTTCATTGTTTACCTGAAACTATCACAACATTGTTAACTGACTATACCCCAATACAAAATAAAATGTTAAACAAACAAACCAATAAAACAAAATAGCCAATATGGCCTTGAAAGAACAAGTTGGAGGGCTAAAATTACCTGATTTTAATAATTATTACAAAGTTACAGAAACAAGGCAGTGTGATATTGGCATAAAGATGGGAAAATATATCAATTAAACAAAATAGAGACTCTTAGACCACATATACATGAACAACTGATCTTCGGCAAAGACGCAGAGGCAATTTTCAGTGGAGAAAAGCAACAATCTCTTCAAAAGCTAGACATGAAGTAATTGGATATGCATACACAAAAAAGTGAACTTGGATTCATATACAAAAGTTAACTCAAATGAATCATAAACCTCCATGTAAAATCTAAAATTATAAACCAAATAGGAGAAAATCTTTGTGAACTTGGCTTAGGCAAAAATTTCTTAGATGGACATCATGATCCACAAAAGGTCAAACTGATAAACCAGACTTCATCAAAATGAAAACTTCTGCTCTTCAAAAGGAGAGTAGAAAGACAACTTACATACAGACTGGAAAACAGAAAGGTTGTAAGTCATATGTCTGATAGGGGATTTGTATGCAGAATGTATAAAGAATTCTCAAAATTCAGTGAGAAAACAGATAATCCAATTAAAATTAGGCAAGATTTTAACAGACACATAACCAAAAAAGTTGTACAGATGGCAAATAAACACACGAAGAAATGTTCAACAGCATTATTCACTAGGGAAATGTAAATTAAAACTGTATTGTGATACCTCTAGATACCTATTAGATTAAAAAGTGAGGGTGAGGATGTGGAGGAAATGGAGCTGTAACATACTTCTGGTGGGAATATAAAATAGCCTTGTTGGGAAAGACTGGCAATCTTCTTTAGAAGTTAGTTCAGTTCAGTTGCCCAGTTGTGTCCAGCTCTTTGCAACCCCATGGACTGCAGCACGCCAGGCTTCCCTGTCCATCACCAACTCCTGGAGCTTGCTCAAACTCATGTCCATCGAGTTGGTGATGCCATCCAACCATCTCATTCTCTGTCTTCCCCTTTTCCTCCCACCTTCAATCTTTCCCAGTATCAGGGTCTTTTCCAATGAGTTGGCTCTTTGAATCAGGTGGCCACAATATTAGAGCTTCAGCTTCAGCATCAGTCCTTCCAATGAATATTCAGAACTGATTTCCTTTAAGATTGACTGGTTTGATCTCCTTGCTGTCCAAGGGACTCTCAAGAGTCTTCTCTAACACCACTGGTCAAAAGCATCAGTTCTTTGATGCTCAGCTTTCTTTATAGCCCAACTCTCACATCCATACATGACTACTGGAAAAACCATAGCTTTGACTAGACAGACCTTTGTTGGCAAAGTAATGTCTCTGCTTTTTAATATGCTGTCTAGGTTGGTCATAGCTTTTCTTCCAAGGAGCAAGCATCTTTTAATTTCATGGCTGCAGTCACCATCTGCAGTGATTTTGGAGCCCAAGAAAATAAAGTTTGTCACTGTTTCCTTTGTTTCCTCATCTATTTGCCGTAAAGCGATGGGACCAGATGCCATGATCTTAGTTTTTTGAATGTTGAGTTTTAAGTCAGCTTTTTCACTCTCCTCTTTCACTTTCATCAAGAGGCTCTTCAGTTCTTCTTGGCTTTCTTCCAGAAGGGTGGTATCATCTATTATACTGTCCAGCTCTTCCATACTAGGTGTTCACCCAAGAGAAATGAAACATATGTCCAAAGATGTGTACAGTAATGTTCATAGCAGCTTTATTTGTAATAGCCAAATGTCCATCTTCAGGTGACTGTATATATAAACTGTGTTATATCTGTAAAATGGAATACGACACAGCAATAAAAACAAATGAGCTATGATACTCATTTCCCTGGTGGTTTCCCTGGTGGTTCAG
Source organism: Oryx dammah (assembly GCF_014754425.2). NCBI lineage: Eukaryota > Metazoa > Chordata > Mammalia > Artiodactyla > Bovidae > Oryx > Oryx dammah. The sequence goes on along the minus strand of NW_024070189.1, from coordinate 62,622,001 downwards.
ACAGTAAAGAATCCACCTGCAGTACAGAAGACCTGGTTTCAATCCCTGGTCAGGGAAGATCCCCTGGAGAAAGGAATGGTTACCCACTCAAGAATTCTTGCCTGCAGAATTGGACAGAGGAGCCTGGCAGACTACAGTCACTGGGGTAGCAAAGAGTCAGACACGACTGAGCGACTAACACTATGATACTCAAAATAATTATGCTGAGTGCAAATAACCAGATAAAAAGAGTACATACTCTATGATTCAATTTATGTAAAATTCTAGAAAATGTGAACTAATCTGTATTGTCAGAAAGCAGATGGGGAAAGTGTTGGAGGAGGGATTATAGACAGGCATAAGGAAACTTTTGGAGGAAATGTGTATGTTCAGACTTATCGAATTGTATGTTTTAAGTATGTGCAGTTTGTTTTGTCAATTATACCTTAACAGAGTTGTTTGCAAAAAAAAAAAAAAAAGTATGAGGGGGATCTGTGTTGACAGAGAAGTTTATAGAGAAATATATCCGTGGTGTAGTAAGCAAAAGAAGTTCCAGAACATTATATATAATTTGATCCCAGAGTTTTTTCAAACTTAACATATGAGAGTAATAAAATCCTTGCTTCTCACTGGATACTTCTGTGTATGTACGGAAGGTCTAGTAATTTACACAGAAACAGTGGTTATCCCCAGGGAGTGAGATGTGGCACAGGATAGGGAGTTGACATACACATATTTAACACTGAACTGTTAACACTTTCAGTATTTTAATTTTCGTGTACCTGTGTATTAACAGAGGGTTTACTTTCCAGGGAAGTTACGTTCTAGAAGCTGGAACTGTGAATTCACTCCCATTCGGACGGGCTGGTCGTTAAGATTTCACCGCGCAGGTGTCACATCAATTTAGCTGAAGGCCACCAGGCAGAAAAACCTTCCAGTCACCACTTAAGGAGATGCCCCTGAGCAGGTGGGAGCCGGCACGCACAGGTGCCCTGAGACATTTGGAGCTGCGCGCATGCGTTGCCGCCCGGGGGCGGGGCCGGGGGAGGGCCTGGGGGACGCCCGCGGGCTCTGGGGTCTTCGCCCCGGGACCAGCGCATCCGGTTGCAGGGCAGCCGCGCAGAGCTCGGAGCGGGCGGACCTGTGTCGCCGCCGCAGCCCGGCCGGCGAAGGCCCGGGCGCGCGAAAAGACACGCGGTTGTGTGTCTGCAGGTATCCTTTGCTTCTGGGGAGCGCGGAGGTCTGCGGGGGGCTGCGCCTCCGCTAGCTTTGAGGAAGCCGCGGGCAGGAGCGCGGGTCCTGCCCGGGGCGGGTTGTTGTTTGGGGACCCGGCTAGCACGCTTTCTCCCGGAACGAGGAGACGCGACCTGGCGTCCTCAGCCCGGGCTCCCTGAGACGGGGCGCGCGAGGGGGCTCCCGCGGCCAGAGACGCCCCCGACCCCAGGCCAGACTGCCGTGGCCAACCCCCACCCCCGCGTTTGCTTTTCCTTGAGGTGGGGTCGTCTGAGGTTTTACAGCCTCATGTTGTTCGTTTCTTCCCAGGGTGGTTTTTCTTGCGGGCCCAGCCCGGGACCCAGATTTCCTGAATTTAGTCATTTTGTTCATCTTTGTAGAGTAAGCTCTGAACGGATTATATTCGTTTTAACCTCTCTCTTAAACGCGTATTAGTTTTCATTACCTGTATGATTACTGATTACGCGCTCTCTTCTCCACGACGACTTGAAGTGTTTTCCCTTACAGGAGGAGCCTGTTAAGAGTTTATGTTTACAAAGGCATGTCCTGGAGAAAAGTAGACACAAGCTTTCCCTGTGATTTGGAAGAATCTCTGCCCTTTAGGTGTTATTGGTTTTGTCTTTAGTTACCTGTGCCCAGAAATTTCCCCCAAAATATGAAGTGGAAAAACTGATTATTTGCTCAGAAAAATGTTGCAAAATGCCTTCTTGAACCCTTCGTATTAATTGTTCAGATCCGTTGGTGTAACCAACACTGAGAAGAGACTCTCCTCATTTCAGAAGCCTTCCCTGTAGAGAGCCTGGCTTGCAGTCCTCATTCCCTTTTCTCTTCGGAGTTGGGAGGAGAGGTGGGGAGAGTTAAGGGAGGGGAACAGCTGAGACTCTCCCCCACCCCAGTTTCAAGGATTTAAACACATTGCCTAGTTCAAGTTTTTAAGAGTCACAACAGTAGAAATTTGGCCATCAGTGCTTTAAGAAAGATTTGTTAGACATAAATACATACCAGTTATTTATGTCCTGTTGGAACTTTGATGATATTGTAGTTTGACTTTCATATTTTTAAAAATTGTGGATTTTTAAAAATTAATTAATTAATTTTTTATTTTACTTTACAATTCTGTATTGGTTTTGCCATACATTGACATGAATTTAGAATGGAACTCAGAGGTCATGTGGGTTGCAAAGAACATAAATATTTTTGACAACATTTGTAAAAAATTATATTTTGTCCTCTGGGATATGTTCAGTGGGAAGATTTTGCCCTTTGGCACAATTTACTCTTTTATTAGTATTCTGTCAAGCAGTCAAGTTTCAAAACTATATTTTGAAATAAATCTTCCGCTCCCCTGTCCAGGCCACACCTCTCTGGTCATTGCACTGATGACTACTAGGATTTCAGACCTCCTAACAGAGGTCACCTGCATGTGGGGGGAGCAATCTAATTTCTCAGTGTGCCACGGTAGAAAAGTTGTTTAAGGACATTTGCTCATTATTTTTGTTCTTTTTCATCTTGTTGCTTCCAACAAATTTGTCTCATTTTTTAGATAGTTTTAAATCTTTATTCTTTATCTGTTATTTACACAATATTTCTACTGTTGTGACTCATAAAAACTTGAAGTTTTTAGAAGTGCCTTCTGTGTATTCATTTCATCAATCTGGAAGAGCCTGGTGATGGTGCAGAAGATAGTTGCTTTCATTACTGCTTCTAGGCGGGCTTTGGATGTTTAGTAACCTGTCTTTGATTATCTTTCCCTCAAGAACTCTGTGGGAGAGTTCTTAGATACTTTTAGAGGCTCTGATTCACGGGATCACCTATCTGCCAAATTAATAAATATATCTGAAAAAGGGAAATTGGGTTAGGGTGGTTAGTGAAGCCACCAAGTGGACTTTGAATCATCATTACGTTTTTTTCACCAAGTCGTGATAAACCCGTTTTGTACTTGTGATCACTGTCAAGTTCGCTCATTTCTACATGTTTCAAATTGTGGCTTACCACCTGATGGGGTCCTAAATTCTGGTTTTGTCTTCCACCAGTCCTCACTATTTGGTGACTCTTAAAACAGCAGTCAAGTTCCTTTAGCCACCAGGAAAGTAATTCGTCTGAGTTTAAAAATTCCAGTGAGCCGATTTGAGTTAGGTACCTTCACAATGCCTACTTCTGGGTCTTAGGTAGAGACTCCCTATTTGTATATCCTTTCCAGATCTTTTCAGTGTTTTCTAGCATAAAGCATGGCCTGCATACACGGAATTAGCCATATTGATAACTCAGTAGAAAAGTTTCTGTGGTAAATAAAACTCTTTGTCATTTGGTTAGGAAAGTATAAGTCACTTGGCTTACCTCTCTCTTCTTTTGTGGTATTCCTCTGAAAGTGTCCCTGGTGGCTCCCATCTGCTTACTCCTGGAGTAGAATATAAAGGAGAGAGAGCTGACCTTGCCATTATCTGGAAGATAGGGTTTGTATGATAGTAGAGCAACACTTGGCAGTCTGGAAATCAAATTGTGGATATTGAGCTCTAATTCATTCTCCCTGTCTGTCCTCCAGAGCTCTATTTTAGGAGTAGGATTCAGAGAGTAGAGAGCTGGTTGATGGTGGGCATTAGAGATTGAAGAGAAGTTTTTAGTGGATTATTAATAAGCTGTCTCCTCCACCTGGTATGTGTAACTGAGTTAGGCTTACAGAAAGGAGCAGAGTGCATTGATTTGATTTTACTTTATGACACTTATTCATGATGCCCAGACAATGAGTTTTATCCTAGTATTGTTGTAGTTGTTCAGTCACTCAGTTGTGTCTGACTCTTTATGACCCCAGGGACTGCAGCACCCCAGGCTTCTCTGTCCTTCACTGTCTGCCAGAGTTTGCTCAAGCTCATGTCCATTGAGTCAGTGATGCCATCCAACTGTCTCATCCTCTGCCATCTCTTTCTCCTCCTGTCTTTAATCCTTCCCAGCATCAGAGTCTTTTCCAGGGAGTTGGCTCTTCGTATCAGGTGACCAAAGGGTTGGAGCTTCAGCATCAGTCCTTCCAGTGAATATTCAAGGTTGATTTCCTTTAGGATTGACTGGTTTGATCTCCTTGCAGTCCAAGGGACTCTCAAGAGTCTTCTCCAGCACCACAGTTTGAAGGCATCAATTCTTTAGTGCTCAGCCTATTTTATTGTCCAGCTCTCACATCCATACATGACTACTGGAAAAACCATAGCTTTGACAATATGGACCTTTGTAGGCCAAGTAATGTCTCTGCTTTTTAATATGCTGTTAAGTTTGTCATTGCTTTTCTTTCAAGGAGCAAGCTTCTTTTAATTTCCTGGCTGCACTCACTGTCCACAGTGATCTTGGAGCCCAAGAAAATAAAGTTCTGTCATTGTTTGCGTTGCTTCCCCATCTATTTGCCATGCCTGGTGTAGACCTGTTATTATTTTCTTCTGTGTCCATAGACTGCTCCTAACTCTGATAAGTCACAGAAATTGATCAGACTTCAAAGAGAATATGAATCAATCATGAACAAATCAATTATGTCTGTCAGTACAGGTGAAAAATTTAAAAACCACAGAAGCTTATGTTAACAGACTAGTCAAACTACATTCATATGGGAATGATAAATAATAAAAGTTCTGTCTGCTTATTTAATTATTATAACTGTAGATGTGTTCAGTTCAGTTCATTTGCTCAGTCATGTCCAGCTCTTTGTGACCCCATGGACTGCAGCACACCAGGCTTCCCTGTCCATCACCAACTCCCGGAGCTTGCTCAAACTCGTGTCCTTCAAGTCAGTGATGCCATCCAACCATCTTATCCTCTGTTGTCCCCTTCTCCTCCTGCCTTCAATCTTTCCCAGTATCAGGGTCTTTTCCAAGGAGTCAGTTCTTCACATCAGGTGGCCAAAATATTGGAGCTTCAGCATCAGTCCTTCCAATGAATATTCAGGACTGATTTCCTTTAGGATGGACTGGTTTGATCTCCTTGCAGTCTAGGGGTCTCTCAAGAGTCTTCTCCAACACCACAGTTCAAAAGCATCAGTTCTTCAGCGCTCAGCTTTCTTTATAGTCCAACTGTCACGTGCATACAAGACTACTGGAAAAACCATAGCCTTGACTAGATGGACCTTTGTTGGCAAAGTAGTGTCTCTGCTTTTTAATATGCTGTCCAGGTTTGTCATAGCTTTTCTTCCAAGGAGCAAGCATCGTTTACTTTCATGGCTGCAGTCACCATCTTCAGTGATTTTGGAGCCCAAGAAAATAAAGTTTGTCACTGTTTCCTTTGTTTCCCCATGTATTTGCCATGAAGTGATGGAACCAGATGCCATGATCTTAGTTTTCTGATTGTTGAGTCTTAAGCCAAGATTTTCTCCAAGATGGTGGAATAAAGGGATGTGCACTCATCTTCTGCAAGAACTCCAAAATTACAACTTGCTGCTGAACAACTGTCAACAGGAAAATGTTGGATCCCACCAAAAAAAGATACCCCACATTCAAGGGCAAAGGAGAATCCCCAGCAAGATGGTAGGCGGGGCAAAATCACATTTAGAATCAAACCCCATTCCTGCCAGAGACTCTTGGAGGGCTCAAACAAACCTTGTGTGCACCAGGACCCAGAGACCCTGCAGAGACTGAGCCAGAACTGTGTTTGAGTGTCTCCTGCGGAGGTAAGGGTCAGCAGTGGCCTGCTGCACGGGCTCTGGGTGCAGCAGACCTGGGTATGGCATGTGACCTCTTGGAAGAGGTCGCCATGAACCCCACCATAGAGCCCCCGGAACTTACACAAGACTGGGGAAACAGACTCTTGGAGGGCACAAACCAAACCTTGTGTGTACCAGGACCCAGGAAAAAGGAGCAGGGACCCCAGGAGAGACTGACCCGGACTTGCCCGTGAGTGTCCAGGAGTCTCTGGTGGAGGCGTGGGTCGGCGGTGGCCTGCTGCAGGGTTGGGGGCACTGAACACAGCAGTACCTGCATGGGACCTTTTGAAGGAAGTCACCATTATCTTCATTGCCTCCACCATAGTTTGGCCTTAGGTCAAACAACAGGGAGGGAACGCAACCCTCCCCATCAACAGAAAACTGAATTAAAGATTTCCTGAGCATGGCCCTGCCCATCAGAACAAGACCCAGTTTCCCCCTCAGTCAGTCTCTCCCATCAGGACGCTTCCGTAAGCCTCTTATCCTTCTCCTTCAGAGGGCAGACAGAATGAAAACCACAACCACAGAAAACGAACCAATCTGATCACATGGACCACAGCCTTGTCTAACTCAAACTATGAGCCATGCCATGTAGGGCCACCCAAGACAGATGGGTCATGGTGGAGAGTTCTGACAAAACGTCCACTGGAGAAGGGAATGGCAAACCACTTCAGTATTCTTACCTTGAGAACCTCATGAACAGTATGAAAAGTAGTGGTGTTATGTGCTTCTAAACACTGGAACTGAAAGATTTACATAGCCTGTTAACAAATGTAATCAGGGCTACCTTAATTGTTTTGTAGTAACTCCCTATATGTTTTTATTAAAATGTGAATTTTTAGAGCCTTCATCTGACTGTTTGATCCACAGTCTTCTATTTGAGCAGAGCTTCATGTGTAATTCCTGGCGAGTGCTGCACTATTTCTATTGATCAGGCTAGTGGTATTTTGTTTTTGTTTTTGCTTTAATGGACAGCTTTTCTTCTGAGTGGAAAATAGTTTGGGAATCAGTAAATTTCTGATAATAACTTTCAACATATATAATGATATATAAATGCCCTAAGCACAAAAATTGCTGAATTTTTACTTATATATTCTGATGAATGTGTTTTTGTGGTGTTTTGCCAAGCTAGGAAGTGAAATCAAACGGATATTGGTGAGTACCCTATGGCAGCAGTTACTTCATTTCATTCATTCACCGTGAACTGTAACTTGGGAGCCTTCTTTAGGTAAGAAAGTTGGTAGTTTGAAAAAGAAATGATCAGTTTTGAAAAGTGATTGTATATGCTTAGGCTGGAATTTCTATATCAAGGTTTTCAAGCTAATAAAGATCCCTTTGTCTTGCACTCGATCATATTTCCTGATGCTCATTGCTAAAAAATTATTTCGTATAAAATGTATGGTTTGTGGATGGGTTTTCTATTCTGAAAGTTGATGTACATGAGGAAAAAGAAAACTAAGATGTTATTTTTTGATAGAATTATTGGTACATACTGTCGTTTAGTTATTTTGGGTGACTCTGTCAGTGAATTGGGAACTTAATGATTTTTAACAGATACACAGGTTTAACATTTAATCCCCGTTACATGCGGTTTTAACATGTAGCACAGTTCCTCTATTTAGAATCACAAGGTGGTTTTCTAACTGGGCATTTGGATGAAGTCTTTGTTTTATTTTTGGCTTCACTGCTTTTTTAATGAGGGATTATGTTAGGAATAACTTTTTGGTAACTCCTTAGTAAAATTTTAGCTTTCCATTCTGTAGGCTTCCTAATAGAACAGTTACAAGCAAAATGTCAATAAATGTGCTCCGCTTCAGAGGTGAGTATCTAACACCTGTTCCTTTGCTTTCCTTGGACCATTGTATTTCATTTTAGGGAATTAACCCGTTAAAATAGTATATGCTTTGAATTATTGATGTCAGCAGTTGTTCATATTGTACAGTGTCTTGCTCAGTTATGTACATAAACTGGTTTAGTCAGATTAAGATGTGCACTGGCTCTTTTGCCTAGTGCTTGAGATACAATGTTTTCCTACTCCTCCTTCCCTTTCCCAAACCCTAAAGATGACCTTTCATTTTGCTCAGTGATTTTATAGGTCATTCCTATTTCTGGGATCCATCTCTATGTTGTGGTTAAGAAATACTTCCCATCAGACAGTGACTCATGAGATAGGGATATTTACATATTAAATAAATATTTCATTAGATTTGAAGGTATGTTTCAGATACCAAATCTTCCACATATGCATTCCTAGCGTTCAAGGATGAGAAGAGGGTTAAAGAGTCAACCAAAGTTAAATAAAATTCAGACCTACCTTTATTACTATTTTAAATTGTATACTTAAAATACACGTACAAGATAACCCTATATACTTGGGTATATCTAGACCTGAATTTTGTCTGCACTTAGTTTTGTCTCAAGCTAATAGGGGTGATCCTTTCTTTCTGTTGGGAAAGAATGCTCATTCCTTTGCTATGTTTACATCAGTTAGGGAGGACCCAGTATGCTGCTGCAGCTTCTGTCCCTGCCATATCCCACTTCTCTAGAGCTCCCATGTTCTGGGTGTCATCTGAAAACTGTCACAGGCCATTTGGCTTTTTGTTGAAACTGTGCTCCAGCTTAAGCAGCATAATGAAATTTGTTCAGGAAAATGCATTAGATGATTTAACAGCGAGTGCAACATTTATTGAGCACTTACTATGGGCTGGCACTTGAGTTACTTTAATCCTCTTAACAACCTTATGAGAATGGCAGTGCATTTCTCCCTGCTTTTCAGGTGAGGAAGCTGAGGCTTATGTTAATTTGCTCAGACAGAATCACATGGTTGGTAAATAACAGAGTTGGGACTTAACCCAGATCCATGCTTTTAATTAGGTTTTCTATCTCCCAACGATCCCCACAGCCCCACCCTGCCAGAGTTCTCAGCACAGTTGCAGTGTGATAGTGAGAATACAGTAATTGCCTAGGAATAAGCCTGGCACGTGCACTGCTTCCTTGGACCTTTCTTCCTGGAAACTCACCCCGACTACCCCCTCCCCCATGCAAACTCCAGAACATGCCACTCCCTTACACTTCCATCAGCTGGTCCCAGGTTCAGCGATGGCATCATCACTGTGTCTTGCTGTTTCGCCATAGCTCTCTGAGAACAAGTTCCTTCTTATCTGGGGCTTCGCTGGTGGGTCAGATGGTAGAGAATCTGCCGGCAGTGTGGGAAACCTGGGTCAGAAAGACTCCCTGGAGAGGGGAATGACAATCCACTCCAGTATTCTTGCTTGGGGAACCCCATGGACAGAGGAGCCGGGTGGGCTACAGTCCACGGGGTCGTAGCAAGTCGAACATGACTGAGCGACTAACACTTTGACTTTTCCCTCCTGCTTATCTCTGTATGTCTAGTGCCAAGCAGTGCCTATCAATGCATGAAAGTGAAAGATTCCTGTCAAAATTGTCTTAAGCTGTTTCTCATTTTCTGATGTTGTTATTGCATACAGTTAAAGCAAAATATAGAATGGAAATGTGGGGGAAATTACCACTTAACATTGTTTACTTTTTACAGAATGAAGAGGAACCGTTTATCTTTCATGAATAAAGTTCTCCGGTCCTCACCTGCAGTGAAACAGCCAAGACTTGGGTGCTGTTCTCCTCTCAGCCAGGCTCACATGCGTGCTGCTCGTCTGGACTGGGGGAGTTTGCCCCACCACGTAGTATTATGTGTTTTTCAGTATCTTCCTTTAATAGATAGAGCCCGGGCATCTTCTGTCTGTAGGAGATGGAATGAAGTTTTCCACATACCTGACCTTTGGAGAAAGTTTGAGTTTGAGCTGAACCAGTCAGCTACTTCATATTTTAACTCCACTCATCCTGATCTCATTCAGCAGATCATTAAAAAGCATGCTGCCCATCTCCAGTATGTCAGCTTTAAGGTAAGAAAAATAAGCAGTACATAAAAGCAATGACTTAAGTTTTGTTAGTATTTGTGTTAGATCATTATATTGAAACAGTCAGTGAATTTTTCAGAATTCTTATCCCAAACAATTTCCTGTTTCTTTGTTGTTACTTGCATAGATTTAGATGTAGTAATTGAGCTACAGTTGAATAAACTTCAGCTTCCTTCACGTAGATGCCATTATTAAAATTCAGTTAATCTTACAAGATTCGCAAGTATAAAGTGCTTAGAAAGTTCATTTGTCATCATCTCTGCTTTTCCTTTTTTGTCGAATATAGTGTGTATTAGAGAAAAAATACTCATTTATTTTATAGGTTGAAGGGATAAGAACAGTTTTGTAGTTGAATATTGAATTCTGTTAAATAATTATATTGCCAGTAACCTTCTAATGTTACATTCTTGAAATTAAGATTTTAAATTGTCTTTGTAGGTTGATAGTAGTACTGAGTCAGCAGAAGCTGCCTGTGGTATACTTTCTCAGCTGGTAAATTGTTCTATCCAGACTTTGGGCTTGATTTCAACGGCCAAGCCAAGTTTTATGAATATGTCAAAGGTAAAGATGATTTTTTTGTGAGATCGACTACAATTCTTAAATATTATTGATATTTTATTGAACTAGACAAACATAGGGCTTCCCAGATGGTGCTAGTGGTAAAGAATCTCCCTGCCAATGCAGGAGACACAAGAGATGTGAGTTTGATCCCTGGGTTGGGAAGATTCCCTGGAAAAAGAAATGGCAACCCACTCCAGTATTCTTGCCTGAAAAATTCCATAGACAGAGGAGCCTGGAGGACTACAGACCCTGGAGTTGCAGAGTCAGACATGACTGAGCAACAGCATGCATTCAGTCAAACATAATTCTTTTCCTAAAAACAGATCACAACCTTACTTGCATTCAAATAATTACTTAAAGCAGGTTTTTGTTGACTAGCACTTAGATACACATTAGATATTTTTGATGAGATATCTAATGCATGGTTTCATTCTTTAGATCTATTTTGTAATAACTGTTTCACAGCAGATGTCATTAATATAAAATCTAGGTGTTATATTTAGAATTTCCAAGGGCCAGTTTACATAGTTACATTGTAGAGTGTGTAGGGTGAATAGTGGATATCTTTCCTGTAATTCTATAGTTGCTCCATTGGAGGTGGAACAGTGTAATATTTAACTAAATGTACTATACTGATTAGGATAATGTTGGCATCCTTGCAGTAGAAATTCCAAAGTAACAGTAGCTTGAAAACATGACTGAGGTTCATTTCTCTTACACTAAAGAAATCCATAGGTGCTGCAGTCCCTAGCTGTGGACTGGCTGTCCACTAGGACTGTGGAGCCCACATTCTGCCTAGGCACTTCCTTTCTCTCCATGGTGTTTTCTTCATTTTCATTTCCCAAGATGGCTTTCTGTGCTCCAGCCATCACGTCCTTGTTCTAGACCGCTGGAGGAAATAAATGGGGGGAGAAGAGTGTGCCCTCTCCCTTTCAAGGTGTACAAGACTAGCCATAAGTACCACACAGGGCTTCTGTCCGTCTTACTGGGCAGCTTAGCTCCATGGCCACAGCACATCTGTGGGAAGCAAGGAAAGTCTTTTAGCTGGGTGGCAATATGCCCAGCTGAAAATTAGAACCAGATTACCAAAGAAGAAAGGATGATGGTTCTTATGAAGCAACCAGCAGTCTCTGCCACAGAAATTAATGACTGCCTTCTCTTCATTCAGGCTTTGACTTGAATGCCATGTCCTCGGAGAGGTCCTCCTTGACCCATTTTGCTAAAACAACACCCCCTCCTCTAGTTACTCTCTGCAGTGTTTTATTTTCTTTACATCATTTATCAGAACTTGTAATCACCTTATTTATTTAATGTTTACTCTTCTTCTCCTCAAACAGAAGACATCAGCTTCTTGAGGGCAGGGATTCTCTTTTTCTTATTTACCATAATAAACCCAGAATTAGAATAGTGCCTCATATATAATAGCACTGAACTCTGGTCGTCAGTAAAACTGACTAATGGAAACCTTCCTATAGAAGAGGATGGAGGAATAGCAGCATCTCCTTTCTCATTAACTGGGTCATGGCTCTCTTTTAGAATGCATTTCTGCTAGCCTGTTAATCTTTTTAAGAGGTATGCTGAAAAAAATGGGTCACTTGGGGATTCAAATAATCAGATGAAAACTTACTGCTTCTAAAGAGTTACTTCCTTGTTTATGAGATAGGGAAGCAGATTAGCCTGAAATTCTTAGATTCTGGGCTGTCTCTCTGCTGCACATCAGCTCCCAGGGCCAGCTTCTGGGTTAGCTGAGGCAGTCACCAGAGGCTTCATTCCAAGCCCCGCCTCCACATAAAATGAGCTCTGCAGCTTCTGGCAAAGTTGTGGATGTCCCTGTGCCTCAGTTCTTTCATTTGCAGACTGAGGGAAAGTGATACATGGATACAGAATTTTGATCTGCCTGAGAAATACTAACCTAGAGACTTCCATTATGGTTCAGTGGTTAAGACTTTGCCTTCCAGTGCAGGGGATGTGGATTCAATCCCTGATTGGGGAGCTAAGATCCCATATGCCTTGTGGCCAAAAACTCAAAAACATAAGAACAGAAGCAGTATTGTAATAAATTCAATAAAGACTTTGAAAATGGTCCACATTTTTTAAAAAAATCTTAAAAAAAAGCACTAATACATTGTTACTCTAATGAAATATGTACTCTAATGCTTAAATGTGTCCTTCAGGACTGAAAGACTCCTATGGAAGCTGATTAAAAGTGAAATAAACCTTACATTTCTTAAGGAAAAAGAGTGAACTGTTTCTTTTCGTCTAATTATTTTTGGCACCATAAAGTTTATTAGAACTATTCAAAACCTTAAAGGACAGTGCCATCAAGGTGTTGCATTCAATATGTCAGCCAATCTGGAAGACCCAGCAGTGGCCACAGGACTGGAAAAGATCAATCCTCATCCCAATTCCCAAGAAGGGTAGTACTAAAGAATGTGCCGAACATCGGATAATTGCCCTCATCTCCCATGCTAGTAAGGTCATGCTAAAATCTTGCAAGCTAAGCTTCAGCGTTTTGAGAACCAGGAACTTCCAGATGTCCAAGCTGGGTTTAGAAAAGGAAGAGGAACCAGAGATCAAATTGCCAACATTGAGTGAATCATAGAGAAAGCCATGGAATTCCAGAAAAACACCTACCTCTGTTTCATCTACTACTCCAAAGCCTTTGACTGTGTGGATCATAATAAATTGTGGAAAGCTCTTAAAAGAGATGGAAATACCAGAGTATCTTACCTGTCTCCTGAGAAACCTGTATGCAGGTCAAGAAGCAACAGTTAGAATCCTGTATAGAACAACTGACTGGTTCAGGATTGAGAAAGGAATACAATAGCGTTGTCTGCTGTCACCCTGTTTGTTTAACCTATACGCTGAGCATATCATGAGAAATGCTGGTCTGGATGAGTTACAAGCTGGAATCAAGATAGAAGGGAGAAACATCAACAATGTTAAATATGAGGATGATACCTCTTGATGAGGGTGAAGGAGGAGAGTGAAGGAGCCGGCTTAAAACTAAATATTAAAAAACTAAAATCATGGCATCTGGCCCCATTACTTCATGGCAAAGAGAAGGGGAAAAGGTGGGAGTAGTGTCAGATTTCCTCTTTTGGGGCTCTAAAATCACTGTGGATGGTGACTGCAGCCATGAAATCAGAAAATGTTTGCTTCTTGGCAGGAAAGCTGTGACAGACCTAGACAGTGTGTTGAAAAGCAGAGACATTACTCTGCCGACATGTCTCTATAGTGGTCTTCCCAGTGGTCATGTATGGTTGTGAGAGCTGGACCGTGAAGAAGGCAGAGCACTGAAGATATGATGCCTTCAAACTGTGGTGCTAGAGAAGATTCCTAAAAGTCCCTTGGACAATAAAGAGATAAAACCAGTCAATCTTAAGGAAAATCAGTCCTGAATATTCATTGGAAGGACTGATGCTGAAGCTGAAGCTCCAGTATTTTGGAGAAAAAGCAAGAGAATTCCAGAAAAACATCTGCTTTATGGATTATGCCAAAGCCTTTGACTGTGTAGATCACAACAAACTGGAAAATTTTTCAAGAGATAGGAATACTAGACCACTTTACTTACCTCCTGAGAAATCTGTTTTGCAGGTCAAGAAGTAGCAGTTAGAACTGGAACTGGTTCATGAAACAACAAACTGGTTCCAGATTGGGGAAGGAGTATGTCAAGGCTGTGTATTGTCACCTTGCTTATTTAACTTATATGCAGAGTACATCATGAGAAGTGCCAGCTTGGATGAAGCGCAAGCTGGAATCAAGATTGCTGGGAGAAATATCAATAACCTCAGATATGCAGATGATACCACCCTTATGGCAGAAAATGAAGAGGAACTAAAGAGCCTTTTGATGAAAGTGAAAGAGGAGAGTGAAAAAGCTGGCCTAAAACTTAACATTCAAAATATTAAGATCATGGCATCGGGTCCCATCACTTCATGGCAAATAGATGGGAAAACAATGGAAACAGTGACAGACTTTATTTTCTTGGGCTCCAAAATCACTGCAGATGGTGACTCCAGCTGTGAAATTAAAAGATGTTTGCTCCTTGGAAGGAAATCTGTGATCAACCTAGACAGCATATTAAAAAACAGAGACATTACTTTGCCAACAGATGTCCTTCTAGTCAAAGCTATGGTTTTTCCAGTAGTCATGTATAGGTGTGAGAGTTGGACTATAAAGAAAGCTGAGTTCCAAAGAATTGATGCTTTTGAACTGTGGTGTTGGAGCAGACTTGGGAGTCCCTTGGACTGCAAGGAGATGGAACCAGTCAATCCTAAGGGAAATCAGTCCTGAATATTCATTGGAAGGACTGATGCTGAAGCTGAAACTCCAATATTTTGGCCACCTGCTGCAAAGAACTGACTCCTTGGAAAAGACCCTGATGCTGGGAAAGATTGAAGGCAGGAGGAGAAGGGGATGACAGAGGGTGAGATGGTTGGATGGCATCACTGACTTGACAGACATGAGTTTGAGCAAGCTCCGGGAGTTGGTAATGGACAGGGAAGCCTGGCATGCTGGAGTCCATAGGGTTGGAAAGAGTTGGACATGACTGAGCAACTGAACTGAGCTGATGTGAACAGCTGACTCATTGAAGTTCGTGATGCTGGGAAAGATTGAGGGTAGAAGGAGAAGAGGAGAGAGAGTGAGATGGCTGAATGGCATCACTGATGCAGTGGGCACAAACTTGGGCAAACTTTGGGAGATGGTGAAGGACAAGGAGGCCTGGTGTGCTGCAGTCCATGGGGTCACAAAGAGTCACGCATGACTGGGCAACAACAGCAAAGTTTAGTAAAGAGGTTTAGCTGTCCACCATTGGAGAATGTGTGTAACTCAGTTTACAGTTGTATAAACCATTGTTTTCTTGTAAAGGAATTACGATGTGTAACCAGTTTGGTCCTTCTGATAGGGACAGTAGAGCGTTTGATAGAATCCAAGTTGATTTTGAAAAGGAAAAAATGTGCATAGATTTGTTTTCTAGACTTTCTATCTGTGTCAAAAAATACTGGATCTGAAAAGTTCTGAAACTCCACCCATTATGAAGTCAAACTGTAACTAAACTTTTGTTTGTCAGTCTTCAAAACAGAGAGTTTTCAAAATGTATCTTTGTTTAGATAATTTGCTAGAAAAAAATGTCTCTGAAGAATGTGACATCATTTATTCATCAACAGTAAATATTGACTTTTACTATGTGCTAGATACTATTTTAGGTGCTAGAAATACAGGAATGAATATAACAGATAAGAGTTTATTTATCCTAGACTAGGGTGTTGACTCAGACCAGATAGTAAATTTTAGGCTTTGTGGGTCCTATCATTATGCTCACTTCTCGCATTGTAGTGTGAAAGCAGAGCAGTACATAAATGAGTCCCACATTGCTCTTCTGTGGTCAAACTTAAATTATGGACACTGAAAGAGCTTCACTTAATTTTTACATATCACAAAGTACTCCTCTTTAAAAATTTTCTTTGAATTATTTGAAAATATAAAAACCATGCAGTGGCTTAGATGATAAAGAATCTACCTGCAATGTGGGAGACCTGGGTTTGATCCCTGGGTCCGGAAGATCCCCTGGAGAAGGGAATGGCGACCCACTCCAGTATTCTTGCCTGGAGAATCCCATGATCAGAGGAACCTGGTGGGCTATAGTCCATGGGGTCCCAAAGAGTCAGACATGAATAAGTGACTAACACTTTTCATACTTAACTCATGAGCCATATGATAAAGTGGACTGGACTTGGCCAGTGGGCCATAACTTGCCAACCTCTATTCTAGGAAATACATAAGATTATATCCTTTTAATGTTGAAAAATAAATCCTTAAGATTGAAAATAATTGGAAGATGTGTTTATGAAATCTTTGAAACTTCTTCCTTTCTCACTATTCCATTTAGCAATGATAAAAGTAATAAAACTATACTTTGCTATTTCTCCTGGCTGATGGCACTATGAAAAGCAGTAATATCTTGATCACTTATTATTATGCTATTATAAGCTTATATTGATATATTAATAAATAGTTTTGATGAAATTCTTGCAGCTGTAGATTTTAAAATAATGTTTTTGTAATTTTCTCTTATTGTCATGCTAGTCTCATTTTGTGTCAGCACTTACAGTTCTTTTTGTTAACTCAAAATCATTGTCATCAATCAAAATTGAAGACACGCCAGTGGATGATCCTTCTTTGAGCATTCTTGTGGCCAATAATAGTGATACTCTAAGACGCCTAAAAATGAGTAGCTGTCCTCATGTTTCATCTGATGGTAGGTTTTATTTTTAAGCTCATATACTGTTTTTATTATAGTAATAGTAGTAATACAATTTCCTGTTGAAAACTACATGCTTATGAGATGTAATTCATCAATCTTTCTTTCAAAAGAACTCAGTGTATTGATATAAGCTAAATATAGTTTAAATTGCTTCTCCTAAGAGTATCTTACTTATATATATATTTTTATTGTATGTATAATTATATGAGGCTTTTCGGGTGGTGCGGTGGTAAAGAATCTGCCTGCCAATGCAGGAGACGGAAGAGATTCAGGTTCAGTTCCTGAATGGGGAAGATCCTCTGGAGAAGGAAATGGCAATCCACTCCAGAATTCTTGTGTGGAAATTTTCAGACAGAGGTGCCTGGAGGTCTACAGACCATGGGGTTGCAAAAGAGTGTGCATATGTGTACGACTAAGTACACATATACACACAATTATTTATATATATACACACACACAAATACAGATTTGCATGCAAATTATATATATATACATATATGTATATATATATATATATATCAGCATCCATCTCCTCAGAAATCATTAGCTGTCTATTCTAGGAAATAATGAATAACTGATACAAATTTAAATTCACAAAATGTTGTGTTAGTATCCATACTCTTTGTGTTTAAAGATTTTTCCCCCATTTCCTGCAGGAATCCTTTGTGTAGCTGACCATTGTCAAGGTCTGAGAGAACTGGCATTGAATTATTACATGCTAAGTGACGAACTTCTCCTGGCGCTTTCAAATGAAACTCATGTTAACCTTGAGCATCTTCGAATAGATGTTGTGAGTGAAAATCCTGGACAAATTGAATTTCATTCTATTAAAAGACAAAGTTGGGATGCACTTATTAAACACTCCCCTGGAGTGAATGTTGTTATGTACTTCTTTTTATATGAAGAGGAAATGGAGACGTTCTTCAAAGAAGAAACCCCTGTTACTCATCTTTATTTTGGTCGATCAGTAAGCAAAGAGATTCTAGGACGGCTAGGTCTTAACTGTCCCCGACTAGTAGAGTTGGTTGTATGTGCTAATGGTATTCAGGTCATTGATAATGAACTTATTTGTATTGCTGAACACTGTAAAAACTTAACAGCCTTGGGCCTCAGTGAATGTGAAGTTAGCTGCACTGCATTCATTGAGTTTGTAAGACTGTGTGGGAGAAAGCTAACCCACCTCTCCATCATGGAGGACGTTTTGATACCTGATGATGTTTGTAGCCTAGATGAAATTCACATTGAAGTCTCCAAATACCTGGGAAGAATATGGTTTCCTGATGTCATGCCTCTCTGGTAATTGACTACTGAACCAAAGATTCTTAACTTTTTTTTTTTTTTAATCTATAAGATTAGCTTCTTTCTGTCTATGCACATATAAATTTTAAGATGCGTTGATGAAATGTGTTAGGTAAAATCTTGTATTGTTTACAAACTGTCTTAGTGGATTATAGCAGAAGCATTTGAGAAACTATGAGCGATTTGAAAAGGCAGAAATCGTAAATAGAGCACAGACACTGTATGGTGGGTTAGATAGTTGATAGCTGCTGCTGCTGCCAAGTTGCTCTAGTCGCGGCCGACTCTGTGCGACCCCATAGACGGCAGCCCACCAGGCTCCCCCGTCCCCGGGATTCTCCAGGCAAGAACACTGGAGTGAGTTGCCATTTCCTTTTCCAATGGGTGAAAGTGAAACGTGAAAGTGAAGTCACTCAGTCGTGTCCGACTCTTTGCGACCCCATAGACTGCAGCCTACCAGGCTCCTCCGTCCTTGGGATTTTCCAGGCTAGAGTACTGGAGTGGGGTGCCTTCTCCAGAAAATCAGTTTCTAGATAAGTTCCTCAGCCTTCCTTGAAGGCATATTTTGACTTGCTAAATAAATTTGTAATACTGAGCTTTGGATCCCTTAAATTATGTCGCTTACAATTTTATATTGTTGACTGTTTCTTTTTCGACTTGGTATTAATATACTTTACAAAATAGTATTAGAAACTAAGAGTACAATCAAAGTAGAGATACAGAGGCTGGCTTAATTGTACTCTATTTTTTAGCGGTATATAAGATCATGTTATGATTGAGTAAATAACTTGTAATTTCTCGTGCATTTCGAATTCTACTTTGTTGTATTAACTTGGGAGAAAATGGGCATTAGAGTACCATTAAATAACACTAATTCATTTTATAAAGGTACTGTGATTGTAATTGGTTAAACACACTACTGAGATCAAAAGTAAATTTTTTAGAGGGTGTTTGTGAGGGCATCAGCATTTACTGGATATATTTACTGTGTATCTGAAACTATGCCAGATCCTTTGCAGAAGTGGTTGTTTAATTAGTAACACAGCCAGAACTCTTAAATGGCTATGATTAATTGCCTTTAAGATGAATATGGATCCTTAAAATGACCCATAAGACCCTACAGGTTCTGGCTCCTGGCTTCTCCCTGCTTCTTTGACCTTGTTTCCTCCCACCAGGTGCCCTTTGCCCTTCTGTTCTCATCCTCTTTCAGTTCCTTAAAATTGCCATGCACCCTCTAGTCAGAGCGCATTTGTACCTATTCTAGGCAGATTTTAAAGTCATATGTTATTGCTAATATGCCCTGAGTGTGATAAATGTCACAAAAATGTAATAAATCTTCCCTGTCCAGCTATGGCCTCTAAAATTGACCACTTATCTTGTTCTTCCATTAAATTACTTTCTTTCAGAAAACTCAAAACATTTTCTAAATAAAGATGGATTTTATAGTCATTTAAGCTAATATCTGATACCAAAATTTAAGTATATGTTATAATCACCTTCAATAAAGAAAATTAAGTTACTCAGTGCTGTTACCTCCCTGTCATTTGAACCTGTGCAGTGCTTCAGACTGAACATTTTAACATTCAAGCCTAAAGGAAAAGCTTCTGATACAGTGCACCAGAGGGCGCTATATTCTAGTGATTCTGAGGAAAGAAGTCTAAAGTTTGCATTTACGTTCAACAGATAGGAATGCCTGTGGGAGGCTAGGCAGAAACCAGCGTTTTTGCTCTTCTTTGGAGAAGCTGTCTGTGCTGGGTAATGAGTGTGGTTTCTAAAACAGTCACTTCAGAAGGTTGATTATTTAGAAGGCTAAGTGTATATGTCATTGTTCAAACATTTTAGAGCTCCTTTTGAAACTGCCTTTGAAATCTGTATGCTATTTCCTTTTTTGTGATCTCAATGGGAGCACAGGCTTTGCCTTTTGAAGAAAAATGTAATCTTTGGGAATGCCCTAAAGTTATTTGGCACTAGGGAGATGAATAAGGTAGATGATCAAACCAGACAGTGCCGGTGTTGCAGTTTTCTTCTTTTTAACCAAAACTTAAACTTGTAATTTGCTAGCCTTGTATAAGATGTTATGACACAGTAGAGAAGAGTATCTAACTGGATATGAGAAAGTACTGATGGTGTTGTATAGACTCTAAACTATCTGAGAGCCGTCAGTGAGTCTTCTTCCTGGATACCCACCCAAGTCCCGTTGCCTCTATAACGTCTTATTCATAATGATAAATACTCGTGAAGTCACCTCCCAACCATAAAACTACAGCATTGATAGTAACTTAAATTTTTCTGTGTGGTCCTTCCCTATCCAGTCCTGAGATAACTAGTGTTGATTATTTGCTCGATTTCCTTTTTATATGTTTTTATCACATATACATGTGTTCCTAAAAATTCTGTTTTGGCTTTAGTTGCTTTGACTTTATAAAACAGTATCATGCTATATGCCCTTTTGAGCTTTTTAAATGATTCATCTATTTTGTTATGTTTAGCTGAGGTTCATTTATTACGACTGCTGTATAATATTCCATTTATAATGAGACCACAGTTTATCCACCTGACTATTGACAGGCATTTGAGTTGTTCCAGGTTTTGCTATGACAAATAGTAATGTTATGAACATTCTTGTACACAGGTGCTAGTATACCAATGCAGCCCCTTCTCTTTAGTAAAAAAAGTTCAGTTGACTGCATTTCCAATAGCAAAGCTACACTAGGAATGGAGTCATTCTACTGGAGTTTTCTACATTCCAAAGAGTTTAAGCAAAAATTCATGAAAGTTTCCAGAAGGAGGAATTCACCTCATTCATTTCTTACTGACTGACTAAGATCTACAGAGCCGTATCATTTCTGGTCCTTTGAATAGTCATATGGTCTTATTTCCCTTTTATACTTGTTGTCAGCATAACCAGGAAAGAGTCATAAGGATATACAATGATGTGTAAAAATAAGTAGCTGTTACAGGCATATGGCTCGATGAGGCTGACGGACTTGGTTGCATGAGATACTTCTGGTCAGGGTAGATCTCTCTCTCTTTTTTAGTATTCCTTGTAATGTAGACTTTCTGAAATCAGTGTTCCACATTACCTTGTATTACTATCATTCATTACCTGGAAGATCGACAGCTTATATAGAGTGTGGGAATGTGTGGATGTAAAGACTGGCAAATTCTGTCTTATCCATGTAAACCCTTCACCCTCCAACCACTTTGGGTATTGCTGAAATACCCAAAGTGGTTGGGAATACCAATGCCAAAACCTGAGGGTATTCCTGAAATTCTTTACTGCTTTGACTCAAAAGAAGCCTTGAGTTTATTCACTTGGTAGTTATGAACTTTTATGTGTCTAGCATTATTCAACACTCTGATCTTGTGCCCTAAAAACACTTCAGGTTTTTTTTAAATATTTTCAAGCAGAAAGCTAGTTTTAGAAATATCAACATTGCTTTTGGCACCAATTTGAATTTGTATGTTTGTTTTTCCTATTTATTTAGGACTGAGAAATCTTTTAGGAAAAACACACCCCTGATCCCATAGGTTACGGATCAGACCTGAGAGATGAACTGACCCTCAAAACATCAAAGTGGCAATGAGTTGAAATCAAAATGCTTTTTTCTTTCTTTCATTCATCATGTTTCTATTTGAGCACAAATTTATTGAAAAGCAGGATAGGTGCCTAGGTTTTAAGAAGATGGCTGTCTTTTTAGACGATCGGCTTGTCCTCCATCTATAGGTACACAGTAGGATCACTCAAGTCACAGTTTTCAATATGTATGTGGGACTGTATTCCAGGGTAAACTTTTTGCAAGGGCAGCAGAGTGCCCAGTTTTTCTCCCTTCTTGATAGAACCTTTATATTTAATTGGCTTGATGTAGAACATTTTAATGCAGAAACCTAAAAGAAAAGAAGAAGTAAAATTATTCATTTTCTAGGTTTTACTAGCTTTGAATCAGAAATTTTTTTTAAAGAAGAGCAGAAGTGAAAAGACAAAAAGAAAAGATGATTGATTGAACTCAATGAGCGAACAGAAGAAAATGACAAAATCATATCAGAAATGAAGACTAAAATTACAAGATGCTGAAGAAAGAATAGACTCAAATCAGTAGTTTAAAAAGGCATTGAAGAATAGCTGAGAAACACCAGCTAGCTGAAAAAATTGACCCAGAACAATGTCAACTTCAGGACAGATTCTGATAAAACAGTTAGACTTTTAAAAACAAAGCAAGATAGAAATAACAGGCACAAGAATACAAAGCTTTCTAAATACCAGAAGAAAAAAAAGACCTGTCAGAGAAATAGAAATAATACCAATATAATACCATAATTATAAAATAATAACAGTGTTGGGACCAAACATATGAGTTGTATCTATAAATGTTAATTCATGTATTAAAAAGATATTCATATTGGCTTGAAAAGCGAAATGAAAGTCTGTGCTGTATACAATTAGACAGTCACTGAAAAGGTATAAAAATTCAGGGCTAGGAAAGATTTACCTTGCAAATGGAAGGAAAGGGAAAGCAAGGGTCATGATCTTGTTACCTTCAGGCCAAAAAGCACTGAAGCAAGACAAAGAATAACAATTATAATGCTAAATCCAACAAAGATATAACATTTAAAACTATCCAGGCACTAAATAACATAGAAATCATTATATAACACAAAAATCCTATAAAGGAGAGATTACAGGAGACACAAGGAGAAATAGAAACCCAGTGGTAGTAGAAGACTCCGACACATTTGGTGTCAGTGCAAACCGGTTGGGTGGACAGAAAGCATAAGCAAGGCTATAGGAGTATCCTGTCCAGCATAGTTGCTATTAGCCACTGACTAGTCAGCACTTGAAATGTAGCTAATTTGAATAAGATATACTTTAAGTATAAGATACACATTGGATTTTGAAGACAGTACCCCCCCAAAGTTAAGCATTACTAATTTTATATTAATTGCATTTTGAAATGATAATTTGGAGATCTTAAAATATTAAAATTAAGGGATAGTTTCTCTTTATTTAATGTGGATGCCAGAAAATTAAGATTACATATGTGGTTACAGATGGCTAACAAACACATGAAAAGATGTTCAACATCACTCATTATCAGAGAAATGCAAATCAAGACCACAATGAGGTACCATTTCACACCAGTCAGAATGGCTGCGATACAAAAGTCTACAAGCAATAAATGCTGGAGAGGGTGTGGAGAAAAGGAACCCTCTTACACTGTTGGTGGGAAAGCAAACTAGTACAGCCACTATGGAGGACAGTGTGGAGATTCCTTAAAAAACTGGAAATAGAACTGCCTTATGACCCAGCAATCCCACTGCTGGGCATACACACCAAGGAAACTAGAATTGAAAGAGACACGTGTACCCCAATGTTCATCGCAGCACTGTTTATAATAGCCAGGACATGGAAGCAACCTAGATGTCCATCAGCAGATGAATGGATAAGAAAGCTGTGGTACATATACACAGTGGAGTATTACTCAGCCATCAAAAAGAATACATTTGAATCAGTTCTAATGAGGTGGATGAAACTGGAGCCAATTATACAGAGTGAAGTAAGCCAGAAAGAAAAACACCAATACAGGATACTAACACATATATATGGAATTTAGAAAGATGGTAATGATAACCCTGTATGCAAGACAGCAAAAGAGACGCAGATGTACAGAACAGACTTTTTGACTCGGGGTGGGGAGGGAGAGGGTGGGATGATTTGGGAGGATGGCATTGAAACATGTATAATATATAAGAAACGAATTGCCAGTCTAGTTTCGATGCAGGATACAGGATGCTTGGGGCTGGTGCACTGGGATAACCCAGAGGGATGGTATGGGGAGGAAGGTGGGAGGGGGGTTCAGGAGTGGGAACTTACGTACACCCGTGGCAGATTCATGTTGATGTATGACAAAACCAATACAGTATTGTAAAGGAAAAAAAAAAAGATTACATATGTGGCTTTTATTATTACTGTTGGTGGACAATACTGCTGTAGAAAATCTAAGCGAAATCCATAAACTACATCTTATATACATAAGTTAAACAGAATATGTCCAAGAGTGCTACATTGATACTAATACAACTACTAGTATAGCAGTTCAAGAAGACCTAAATAAATGGAAGATATAACATGCTCATTGATTGGAAGACCCATTACTTCTAAGACATCAGTGCTTCTCAGTTTGATCTGTATAATCAATGCAAACCCAATCCAAGACCCAGCAAGATTTTTGGTGGAGATTGACAAACTGCTTCTGTAATTTATTTGGAAATTCAGATAACCCAGGACTTGCCAAGGCAATCTGAAAAAAAGAACAAAGTTGGAAGACTTATACTATTAGAGATCAAGATGTATTTTATAGCTAAGATAATTAAGACAGTGCAGTACTGCTCGAAGATTAACCAACTGGCCAATGAAACACAGTGGAAAGATCATAAACAGACCCACATATACGCAGACCTTGATTTATGACAAGATACTGCTGTGCAGTGAGGAGAAATCGGTATTGGCAAGTTAATGGTATGGAGTCAGTTATCTATATGGGAGAAGAATTTGATTGTTCTCATTCCTTACACAAAGCCAATTCCAGATGGATTATAAATCTAAATATGAAAGGTCAAGCAATAAAGCTTGTGGACAAAAGCCTAGGGTGAATATCTTTAGGGCTTCAGGATGGGCAAATGTGTCTTAAACAGGTGATAAAAAATGTGTTAACAGTAAAGGAGGATATTACTAAATTGGACTGTATTTAATAATTTTGGTTTATTAAAAAACATTTGAAAAGTAAAAAAAGGAACCAAGAAGATGGGAGAAGATAGTTATAATACATATTTGGCAAATAACTTGTGTCCAAAATACACAAAAAGCTCCCACATACCTCTAAGAAAACTCTAGGCATTTTGCAAAATATATGAAGAGGCACTTCACAAAAGACAGTATTGATGTTATCAATAAATATGAAAAAGGACTCAATACCATTAGCCATAGGGAAATGCAGATTAAAGTTAAAGGAGATAGCATTACACACTCATGAGAATGGCTGAAATGAGAAAAGGAGATAGCACCAAGTGTTGTGTATGGAGCAGCTGGAATTTTCACACACTCCTCATGGGAGTGTGAATGAACAGCACCACTTTGGGAAACCAGGTGGCAGTATCTGCAGATACATCTGCCAAATGACCCAGCATCTCCTCTAGTGTCTGCCAGTTGCTGAGTATATTGATTCCAGCTATGCATTCTGGACTGGGGAAGTTACTACAAGGGGGTCATGTGGATGCACTCGGTCCACTTGTAAGATGACCCTAGCGAAAATCTGTCTTGATCACCTGAGTCCATAAGCCCTAGTCAGGGACCACAGTGGCCTTTTGTGTCTTTAGGAATTAGTGTCAGTTTTAAGTGTCTTCATCTCCAGTGTGCAGTCATCCTGCTAAAAGGCTAGAGCTGGTCCCTTTGAGAGCGGCTACAAGTAAGGTTTATAGTATAAATTTTTGACTTTGTGACAGCCCTTCCTTAGAAAGGCTCAGCCTCTCTTTCATTCAAGAGAGCCCCAGGACTGTAAACTGACTCAAGTCTGGGAATCAATTGATAGCGTTGGGGGAAGATTTTCAGACCCAGAATTGATTGAGGTCAGAATTTTTTGTTCATCAGACCTAGAGTGTATCCTTTTATACAAATCAAGTAAAGCTTTAGAACGCCGCCCATCTATTTGGTTCTAGGTCACCGTGATTAACCAGACAATGCCATAGATCCTTGATTCTGATGCATCTGATGACTGTTTCACCTCTGCTCCCTATTGGGTAGCCATGCCAACTCTGACTGCTCAGTGGAGTCCTTTCAATGGCAGTAGTTTCTCTTATTTCAAGCCTAGAGAAGATAGCCTCCAGATAGCTCCTTAAGGACGTGGCCTCCCTAGCAAAGTGTTTCTCATAGCGTTGGTGAGAGGAGTGTCACTGAACCCACCCCCAGCTGGAATGCAAATTTATGTTCATGAAAAGACATGTACTAGAAAGTTCACAGTAGCATTTTCCTAATTGCCTAAAACTGGATACCGCCCAAATGTCCATTTAGAGCGTGATTAAATAAACATACATGCATGCAGTGGATGCTATAGGTAAATAACGAATGAATCTCACAAACATCACGGTAATAAAAGAAGGCCCCCATTCAAAAGAGTGCATGCTGTTTATTTAAGTCATTTTAAAAAACTAGGCAAAAAAAATTAAAAAACTAAAAGGTAGTACAAGGGGCCTCTGGGCTGCTGCTGTTGTACTTTTTCTTGAAATAGTGTAACTGGTGTGCTTACTTTGTGATATTCATAGAGCTGGCCATTTTTGCTTTGTGCACTCTGCTGTGTGTCTGTTCTACTGCAGTAGATTTAAAACAACCAAGTAAGAAGCCTAGGACCTGAAGTACCAGGAGACCTGACTACCTGGAACATAGAGCTTTTGAAAATGTTGTCTGTTCAGTTGCTAAGTTGTGTCCCACTCTTTGCAACCCTTTGGACTGTAGCACACCAGGCCCTTCTGTCCTCCACTATCTCCTGGAGATTGCTTAAATTCATGTCCATTGAATTGGTGATGCTATCTAACCATCTCATCCTCTGTCACCCTCTTCTCCTTTTGCCTTCAATCTTTCCCAGCATCAGGATCTTTTCCACTGATTCGTCTCTTCGCTTCTGGTGGCAAAAGTATTAGAGCTTCAGCTTCAGCATCAGTCCTTCCAATAAATATTCTGGGTTGATTACCTTCAGGATTTGATCTTCTTTCAATCCAGGGGACTCTAAAGAGTTCTCCAGCACCACAGTTCCAAAGCATCAATTCTTCGGCACTCAGCCTTCTTTATGGTCCAACTATCACATCTCTACATGACTACTGGAAAAGCCATAGCTTTGACTATATGGACCTTTGTTGGCAAAGTGATATCTCTGCTTTTTAATATACTGTCTAGGTTTGTCATAGTTTTCCTTCAAGGAGCAAGTGTTTTTTTTAACTTTATGGCTGCAGTCACCATCCACAGTGATTTTGGAGCCCAAGAAAATAAAATCTGTCACTATTTACAGCTTTTCCCCATCTCTTTGCCACGAAGTGATGGCACTGGATGCCATGATCTTAGTTTTTTGGATGTTGAGTTTTAAGCCAGTTTTTTCACGCTCCTCTTTCACTTTCATCAAGAGGTTCTTTAGTTCCTCTTCACTTTCTACCATTAGAGTGGTATCATCTGCACACCTGAGGTTGTTGATATCTCTCCCAGCAATCTTGACTTCAGCTTGTGATTCATCCAGCCTGGCATTTCACATAATGTACTCTGCATATAAGTTAAATTAGCAGGGTGACAATACATAGCCTTCTCATACTTCTTTCTCAATTTTGAACCAGTCAGTTGTTCCATATCCAGTTCTAACTCTTTCTTCCTGACCCACATACAGCTTCCTCAGGAGGCAGGTAAGGTGGTCTGTTATTCCCATCTCTTTAAGAATTTTCCACCGTTCATTGTGAGCGACACAGTCAAAGACTTTAGCCTAATCAATGAAGCAGATGTTTTTCTGAAACTTTCTTTCTCCATGATACAACAAATGTTTGCAATTTGATTCTTGGTTCCTCTGCCTCTTCGAAACCCAGCTGGTACACCTGAAAGTTCTTGGTTCATGTACTGCTGAAGCCTAGCTTGAAGGATTTTAAGCATAACCTTGCTAGCATGTGAAATGAGTGCAACTGTACGGCAGTTTGAATGATCTTTGGCATTGCCCTTCTTTGGGACTGGAACGAAAGCTGACCTTTTCCAGTCCTGTGGCCACTGTTGAGTTTTCCAAATTTGCTGACATGTTGAGTGCAGCACTTTAACAGCATCATCTTTAAGGATTTTAAATAGCTCAGCTGGAATTCTGTCACCACCACTAGCTTTGTTTTTAGTAATGCTTTGTAAGGCCCACTTGACTTCATACTCCAAGATGTCTGCCTCTAGGTGAGTGACCATATCATCGTGATTATCTGGGTCATCAAGACTTTTCTTGTATAGTTCTTCTGTGTATTCTTGCCACCTCTTCTTAATCTCTTCTGTTTTAGCTTACCGTTTCTGTCCTTTATCATGCCCCGTTCTTGCATGAAATGTTCCCTTAATATCTCCTTTTTTTTGAAGAGATCTTTAGTCTTACCCATTCTATTTTTCCTCTATTTCTCTATATTCCTCTATTTCCTGGCATTATTCATTTAAGAAGGCCTTCTTATCTCTCCTTTCTATTCTCTGAACTGTGTACTCAGCTGAGTTTATCTTTGCCTTTCTCCTTTGCTTTTCTCTTCTCTTCTCAGCTATTTTAAGGCCTCCTCAGACAACCACTTTGCCTTCTTGCATTTCTGTTTCTTTGGGCTTGTTTCTGTCACTGCCTCCTATATGTGTTATAAGCCTCTGTCCATAGTTCTTCAGGCATTCTGTCTCCAGATTGAGTCCCTTGAATCTATTTGTCACTTCCACTGTATAATCATCAGGGATTTGCTTTAGGTCATATCTGAATGGCCTAGTGGTTTTCCCTGCTTTCTTCCATTTAAGCCTGAATTTTGCAATAAGGAGTTCATGATCTGAGCCACAGTCAAGTACAGGTCTCATTTTTGCTGATGGTATAGCACTTCTTCATCTTTGGCTGCAAAGAACATAATAGATTTTCATATTGACTACCTAGTAATGTCCATGTGTAGAGCTGCCTCTTGAGTTGTTGGAAAAGGGAATTTGCTATGACCAGTGCATTCTCTTGACAATATTCTGTTAGCCTTTGCTCTGCTTCATTTTGTACTCCAAGGCCAAACTTGCCTGTTATTCCAGGTATCTCTTGACTTCCTACTTTTGCATTCCAGTGCTCTGTGATGAAAAGGACATCTTTTTTTTTTGGTGTTAGTTCTAGAAGGTCTTGTCAGTCTTCATAGAACTGATGAACTTCACCTTCTTCAGCATCAGTGGTTGGGGCATAGACTTGGATTAGTGTGATGCTGAATGGTTTGTCTTGGAAATCAACTGAGATCATTCTGTTGTTTTTGAGATTGCACTCAAGTACTGCATTTCAGACTCTTTCTGACTATGAGGGCTACTCCATTTCTTCTAAGTGGTTCTTGCCCACAGTAATAGGTATAATGGTCATCTGAATTAAATTTGACCATCCCGTTCATTTTAGTTGATTCCTAAAATGTTTATGTTCAGTCTTGCCATCTCCTGCTCGACCACATCCAATTTACCTTGATTCACGGACCTAACATTCCAGGTTCCTATGCAATATTGTTCTTTACAGCTTCAGACTTAACTTTCACCACTAGACACATGTACAGCTGAACGTTTGAAAATAGCTCACATCAACTCTTGCAGAAATGCCACCATTTTCCAGTTGTGGAACTGGTAAATGAAAGCATCTATTCGTTATTGCTAATATTGCTGAAAGTGATTTTGCTTGGAGAATGTTAAGCAAAGCCATGTGGACCTCAGGAGGAAAGTGCCCCAGTCAGGTATAGAGCTAGGTGGGGAGTGTATGTATAAAAAAGATGACTGTAGTGAAAGTGGTGAAATGTCTTGGAAAATGTGTGCGCTGTTTTAGTATAGTACCCTTGTCCTTTAGTTCCTAGGTTTTGTTCCTTTGAAAGAAGAATGAAACTTCTCTGTATAGAATACACATGAAATAAGCATTAGAGATCTCCACTATATGCCCCAGGTACATACACCACTTCTTACCTCTTCCAGAGATCCGAACACCATTATTGATGGCATTTTTATTTTTATAAGGTTTCTCCTGGCCCATGATCTTTCCGGTGAAAGGTGCATAAACAGTAGAGCCATCTGAGCACAAGACGTCTACACCCTGGTGAAGCTTCTGATTTCTAGGATGTAAATAAGAATGAACAGACTAAAGAACTGCCCTGGGAATTTTATTGCCCAGGAACAGGGGTTAACCCACTGTACCCAGTCCAGGGTATCAAAAATGTTGGGATGTCCCAGGTTTCCTCACTCTGTTTAGTCAGTTTTCACCTCCCTCTTTGCAGATATTCATAATCATGTTGTAAAGGTTAAAGCATGTAAGATAGTATTTGGTACACAAGAAGTGTTTTAAAAAAATGTTAGCCATTATTAATATATGGTATCTGGGAGAGATGAGGCAATCAATATAAGTAAATGTTATAGATACCTGAATCTTTACATCTGCAAGACCACTTAGAAAAGAGTTGACTTTTTATGGGAACCTATTGTATAAAAAGAATCATAGTCTTTTTTTTCTCTCAGTGATCCATACAGATCATTTATTGTGTATGCCATTTTAATATAGTGACTGATGCCTCCTGCATTTATTAAACTCTGTGGAGCACAAATGCAAAATGATCCCAGGTTGTAAGGTTTCCTGAAGTTGTCTCTAACAGTCCTCACTCTTCCTGCTCTTACCAGGCTCTTCTCCCTTCTAATAGGCCTCCTGAAAGTCAGATTCACCAGGATTGTTAGCATTATGTGTATAGCAACATAGAGCAGGTTCCACGTGAGGAGCCAGTAAGTTATTGAATGAGTCAAGTGCATAAACTTTAGGGTTTATGAACTAATTGAGCCTTAATTTTGGCAATTCAGGGGCCATTTTCCCCCTGTGTCCCATTTCTCAGCCCTATTCCATGTATGTGAGGTTGCTTTGCGAATAGTATCTGTATGAGTGAGAGTTCTGTGATTAGAGTGGTGATTGGTAGTGCCGTTGGTGCGTGTGATATACACTTAGTCATGTTCGACTCGTTGCAACCCCATGGACTGTAGCCCACCAGGCTCCTCTGTCTATGGGATTTTCCAGGCAAGAGTACTGGAGTGGGTTGCCATTTCCTTCTCCAAATGCAGTTGGACATGTGTCTATTTCATCAGAAAGTGGCACTCCCTAAGTAGTACTGGGAATTGTTGAAAATTCATAGTATGTCCCTCACTGTCTGGAAGAGATTACCTGCTTAGGGCCAGCCTTTGGTATTTACCTCCCAAAGCCTGGGTCAGCAACACCATGGTCTGCTGGCAACAAGAGCTAAAGGCCTGAATCCTAGTTCCCCAGCCTTCAGCCACCTTCAACTGTGTTTGGCCGGTGCCTCAACCCTTTGGTGGTGCCCCAGTTCAAGTTCCTCATCTATAAAATGGGATGGTAGAGTTTGGTTTTCACTTTGGAAAATCCAGGTGAGATGAGTCAACGTATGAAAACATTGAGAGAGAAAACACAGTTCTCCTCTCTGTAGTCCTTATTCAGTGCTCTGTTCTCAGTTCAGAGCCCACAGCTGAAGCCCTGTTCTTGGAAGTTGCTCCAGACATGGTAATGTAACCGGTTTTGTCTCTGAATTTTCCTGCTGTCAGAAGGGAAAGGATGGTGAGCACTTGTGGAAACTTACAGCAAGGACACTGAGCAAAGAGGTTGAGCTGAAAGAGTGCATGTGTGAAACCCCATTACCTCTGAGCCGTGTACTGGCCACAGCCATGACCGTCACATGTCCGGATCTCATTGGAAGACTTGCCAGCACAGATAATAGCCCATGGTCCAGCCAGTGCTGAAAAGGAGAAACACGAGAAACAGCTTTCCTGACCACGTATTCCCAATATCCATCACCCTCATGTCTCCCAGTAGATTCAAAAATTCTCTTTTCATTATACTTATTCTCTGATTTTTTTCTGTAGTTTATGGGGTGGCCTGCCTTTAACTCCTGGTTCAGCTATAAAATGGCCCTTTTTCCCTGGCCATGGAAGTTTGTTTTCTGACGTGTAGAGTATTTGTAAGTTTATTTGCAAGTATTCACCTTTATTGTTATTATTTGTTTTATATTATCCACCAAACAATGTTGTAGATTGTGCTTCTTTCTTTGCTTATGACTTGGCATGGGGACCTCTATGTTTAGGTTAAACAAAATAATTGAACAACATGGCTCAAAGAAGTGATTCTAGAGTAACTTTGAAACGTTCTTTATTTTTAGTCTTGATCCAAGAAGATGTTTGAATTTAAGGAAAAACAAACTATGAGTTAGCAAAGTTTTTTTAATACTAAATGGATCTCTTTCATATTTGCTAACATAGAAGAGGAGATTCTTAGAAATAAGAACATGTCAAACTAATTTAGCCTAGAGCGGAGTGTGAAGAGAAGGTGGGGGAGTGAGTAATAACAATTATTTGAAAAATTGAGAAACCGTAACACATGGAGGGAGGGGGCTGGCTGTCTTCATGTATTTTGTGCAAACGTTCCATGCAACTTTCATTGTTTTACTTCAAAGCAAACTAACAAAAATGGAAGCAAAAGCAGGAATCTGCTAATTTGGTTGTTGATTATATTTAAAGGTGTTTTGCTATTCATTAATATATGTGTTATGAAAAGAAGCTACAGAATATGACCATTAAGCATATTCTTGAATATACCTCTAAAAGGTGGTTTCACAGGTCTTATGCCTTTGGACCAAGCTTCAAGTCACTTTGGCCCTAATATTTATCCTTCAGAATTGAGGCATATAGTAGTTTATTAATGTATTCATTTGCTCTTTTGCTATGACAGGGGAGTGTTCCCCTTGTCCTAATCCATACCAATTTTTATGTCAGGGGTTTTCTAAATCAGATTCTCATACAAACTTTATTTTCTAATTTTGTTCCAATTAATTCCAAACTAAGATTGTTTTTTCTTTTCTGCTTCTCTCATTAAAGAAATAGAACATTCAGGTGGAAATCATTGATAACCACTCCTGACCTTGTGTATTCTTCCTATTCTGCTTTTTTTTAAATGTTTTTCTTTTTTATTGTGGTAGAAGTCATATAAAACATACTGTGTTAACCATATCTAACTGTGCATTTCAGTGGCATGAAGTACATTCATATCGTTGTGCAACTCTTTATCATCCATCTTCCAACTGTTCACCTTCCCAAATGGAAACTCGGTCCCCAATAAACACCAACTCCCCACTGCCCTCACCGCCCCCCACCGACAGCATCTACCAGTATACCTTCCATGAACTTGACTATTCTAGTTACCTCATATAAGCAGAATCAAATAATATATGTCTGCACCTAATGTTTATTGGAATGCATTTTTAAAGTTAACAATTCATGTTCTCCACAGAGACAAAGCTGCTTTTTTCCCCTATGCAATGTGGTAGGTTCTCATTAGATTTCTGTTTTATACGTGGTAGTGTATATATGTCATTCTCAATCTCCCAATTCACCCCACCCTGCCATTACCCTCTTGGTGTCCATATGTTCATACTCTGCGTTGGTGTCTCTATTTCAGCTTTGCTTCCTATTCCACTGTTAATAACCAAGTATACAAGTTTCTGTTGTGGTTGTAATGTTAATGACTTTCAAATCTATCCTTGGAATCAATTTTTAAAAGTCAGCCAGGATTCCAAGACAGTAATTTTGACTTACCAGGTGAAATCAGAGCAGCCAGAAGGAGGGTTCCTGTGGAAAGCATTTGTCTTTGTCTCTAGAATGCTTCTTCCTCTGACCCTTAGGCTTCCCCCACGCACTCTGTGAAGAATATTCCAGTCTGAATTAGTATTATCTAGCTATTTAACCTTAGAATTCTGTATCCCTCATATCTTCAATTTGGTACAAGACCCCAAAATTTATGAGAATGGAAGGAGTCAGATTTTAATACTCTATGGACAGCTATGTAGGACCTACGTAAAAGCTTTTCATCTGAAGAAGCTAACTTTATTGGCAGTGCTGACTAAATATTAACAGACGTGATAAGGCTGGGTGAAGAGTGGCTTTTCTCTGGGCTGTGACTGGTGGGGGAGGATATCCACATGAAAAAATGAATATTTAATACTGTCTGCTAGTAGATCTATCTTTCGTTCCCTGGATAGGGTATATTTCAGAAAAGAAGATTAATAATGTATGACCTTCTATAGTATATTCTTTAGTATATCCCTTGGGGTTTTTTTTGGAGGATCAGTTAATTTTATCTGTGTAATGTTTGCAAATACTTTTATAATTTTGAGAAAATTATCTTTCTTTAAATATGTGATTTTAGAAGTTGCTAGTTTGTAATAATGAAAAATTAACATCCACAGTACCCATAAGTAGAGAAAAGGATGAATGATATAGTCAGAAGATGGAGTATAATAGCAGTTGGAATATATATCGTCATTCCCATTTTCCAGAAGAGAAAACAAAGGCCCAGTTTGATTAGGTGAATTCACTCAAGACCACATGGGGAGGATGTAACAGATTTGGGATTCAAACCTATGGGGAAGAGGGGAAGTTTTGCTATGTTAGAATCATCTAAAGAGATTCTCTCTTAGGCATTCGTCATTTATCCACAGCAGTGGTTCTCCCCCAGAATAATTTTGTCCCCCAGGAAACACTTGGCAGTGTCCAGAAATGTTTTTGGTTGTCACTGCTACACAGACGCTATTGGAACATAGTGGGCAGAGGCCGAGGTTACTGCTAAACATCATACCAGACATAGAACATACCCCAGGGCAAAGAATTATCTGGCCCAAAATGTTCATCATGGCAAAGTTGTGAATCCTTGATAGGAAGTATGCTGTGCTGTGCTAAGTCACTTCAGTCATGTCTGACTCTGTGCCCTGCGGACTGTAGCCCACCAAGCTCCTCTGTCTATGGGATTCTCCAGGCAGAAATATTGGAGTGGGTTGCCATTCCCTTCTCCAGGGGATCTTCCTGACCCAGGGATGGAACCTGCATCTCTTATGTCTCCTACATCGGCAGGTTCTTTACCTCTAGTGCCACCTGGGAAGCTCAGTCTAAAGTATACCTAACAATTTCTTTGTAGCTAGAATGAAGAACATGTTGAATTAAATTTGTCTAGGTGTTAACTGACAATTTTTAAAACATCATGATGGGAATCAGCATGTTAAATTACTTAAACCATATTCCTAAAAAAATTACCAGCTTCCAATAATTATAATGTTAATTTTTGAATACAATAATTAAACTCCATTATGTTTAAGGAAATAATATGGGAGTTAAAGCAAATATTGTTTATAAGCTAGCTAACTAAAGATTTGTTCTGAGCAAAGCTGGCAAGTTTCCATTTAGAAATGGGCTCTCAGGACCAGAAGGCACTGTCATTGTTCTTTTGTATAACCAGTGATTATAAGGGACGATCAGATGGTTGCTACATGGTAGAAGCCTTTTGATTAGAAACACTGATCTGTTAATAGACAGCTTTATCTTCTCTAAGCTATACTTCATAAAGAAATACATGTGGAATTACAAAGTCTTGTTGGGCTACAATTATGGGTATTTAACTTTTTCAAGCGGAGAAGGCAATGGCACCCCACTCCAGCACTCTTGCCTGGAAAATCCCATGGATGGAGGAGCCTAGTGGGCTACAGTCCATGGAGTCTCTAAGAGTCGGACATGACTGAGCGACTTCACTTTCACTTTTCACTTCCATGCATTGGAGAAGGAAATGGAAACCCACTCCAGTGTTCTTGCCTGGAGAATCCCAGGGACGGGGGAGCCTGGTGGGCTGCCGACTCTGGGGTCGCACAGAGTTGGATCTGAAGCGACTTAGCAGCAGCAGCAGCAACTTTTGCAAGATGTAGTCAGCTGTCAGCATTGTTAGCTGGTTTCACATTTCTCTCCTGCTCACCCCCAGCCCCCTGACACCACCCCCACCTCCACCAACTGTGCCCCAACCTGTACCTTATGCCTTGATCTTTTTATTTTTTTTCTTAGCATTTCACTCGCACAGAGTCGGACACGACTGAAGCGACTTAGTAGTAGTAGTAGTAGTAGTAGGGAGACCCGAGATGAGGAGAAATTCAAAACTGGCTATAATTCAAATTTGAGGGCAGTGGTGATAAAACTATTCTTTTCCTATGTTGATATGAACTAAGTTACTTTCAGCACTTTAGTCTCCTCTCTTGTTAGAAAAGCTTGAGATAAAG
This sequence comes from Oryx dammah, assembly GCF_014754425.2. Lineage (NCBI taxonomy): Eukaryota > Metazoa > Chordata > Mammalia > Artiodactyla > Bovidae > Oryx > Oryx dammah. The sequence goes on along the minus strand of NW_024070189.1, from coordinate 62,586,180 downwards.
TCATGTAAGTGTGTTGTTGCTCAGTCATGTCTGGCTCTTTGTGGCCCCATGGACTGTAGCCCGCCAAACTCTCACCCCGTTGCACGGCTCGATTGATTCCTGTCCTGTCTCTGCTTCTCTGTAACTCTGCCTTCTGCTTCTGATGAGGTAGGTGGTGAACGTGTGCTGAAATAGCAAAGCGGTAATGCTGGCCAAATGGCAGGGGGTTATGAACAGATTGATTCTGATATGTTAATAGTTTGTGTTCATCTTGGTCTGTTTGGGCTGCTGTATAGACCACCAGAGACAAGGTGGCTCATAAACATCAGAAATTTATCTCTTACAGTTCTAGAGTCTGGAAGTCCAAGATCATGGTGCCAGTATGGTCGGTTAGCATATAAAAACCTACTTATCATCCTTGATTGAAGTAAATTTCCCTTAATGCAGAGTCTGACCCTTAGTATTTTTGTTGTCTAAGACTTTGACTCAGGGAGAATGATTCGAGTTCTTCAGATTATAGCTAGCTAGCTATCTTAATAGATGATTTTCAACAGAGATGACGTGCTCTCTTGGTGTTAAAACCCTTGGGAAAGTGGCTTGATGAATGTGGAATGAGAACAGAAAAGATAGAATTTTAAGTGATTTTCCAACCAACCATATGGTCTAGTCAGAAATCTTTCCTTCTCCATGATAAAATGGACTAGAAAATGTATCCTCCTTGAGTGACAACAAATGGGTTAATAAACATCTTGCTCCTTGATTTCCTTCCTGGCTTCCTGGGCCCATGTTTTTCAACTAGGATTACTTGCAGGGGGGCCAGATAACACAAAAAGCCAGAGGATAAGCATGGTGACATAGGTTGTCAATATTTCTTTTGGATTTGGAAATGGGGCAAAAGGAAGAGGAATAAAACAACATACTTTTTTCTATTTACATCATTTCTTTTACATTTATTAAGTGTAATTCTGTGTGATACACAGAATAACTCCCTCTCTCAAATTTACATACTAAACCCTAGACCCTGTGAATTATAATGTTACATGGCAATGAAGAAACAAGAGTGCAAATGAAATTATAGTTGCTGAACCCCTGACACCTGTAGTTTTGTGTATATTTATTTACATAGAAATATCATGCATGTTTTATATCTGCTAACATAGCTTGATCTTTTTTTTAAATTGAGACTTCACATATCATAAAATTTACCCTTTTAAAATGCACAATTCAATGGTTTTTTAGGGTATTCACAAAATCATATATCTATCTAATTCTATCTAATTCTATAGCATTTTCATCACCCTAAAACAAAAAACCTGACGCATGAGCAGTCACTCCTCATTCCCTACTTTCCCCAGCCCCTGGCAACTATTAGTCTACTTTTTCACTCTCTGAACTTGCCTGTTTTGGACATTGTGTATGAATGAAATCAGAGAATATGTGATTTTTCATGTCTGGCTTCTTTCACTTAGCATAATGTTTTCGAGGTTCATTCACATTTTACCATGTGTGAGTACTTTATTTCTTTTTTATGACTTGGTGATATTCCATTGAATGAATAGACTGTGCTTTGTTGCTCCATTCATCAGTTGATGAACAGTTGGATTATCTTCACTTTGGACTGTTCTGAATAACACTACTATGAACATTCATGTACAAGTTTTTATCTGGTCATATGTTTTCAGTTCTCTTGGGCATATACCTAAGAGTGGGATAGCTGGGTCATATGGTATCTCTGTATTTAGCTTTTGAGGAACTATTAAATGGTTTTCCAAAGTGGCTACATCAGTTTACATTCCTACCAGCACTGAGTTGCAATTTCTCTGCATCCTCACCAACACTTGTTATTATCTGTCTTTTTAATTATAGCTATCCTAGTGGATATAAAGTAGTATATAGTTGTGGTTTTGACTTGAATTTCTCTCAGAACTAATGAACATCTTTTCATGTGCTTTTTGCCCTTTTGTCTATTTTCTTTGTTTTTTAAATGTCTGTTTAAATCCTTTGCCCAGTTTTAAAATGGATTATTTATCTTTCTATTGTTGAGTTGTAAGGGTTCTTTATCTATTCTGGACACAAAATCGTTGTTAGACAGATGATTTGCAAATACTCTTTTCCCATATGTGGGTTGTCTTTTCATTTTCTTGATAGTGTCCTTTGAATCGTAGAAGCTTTTAGTTTTAATGAAGTTAAATATATCTTCCTCCTGCTTTGGTACTCATGCTTTAGATGTCATATATAGGAAATGGTTATCTAATCCAAAGTCATGAAGATTTATGCCTATGTTTTATTCTAATAATGTTATAATTTTATCTCTTGCATTTAGGTTTTTGATCCATTTCGAGTTAACTATTTTGTATGGGATGAAGTAGAGGGTTCAAATTTATATTTTTTTTGTATGAAGGTGGCCAGTTCTTTCAACTTTATTTATTAAAAAGACTATTATTCCCCCCATTTAATTTTCTTAGAACCCTTGTCCAAATTAATTTGGCTGTTCTAGACTCTCAGTTCTATTTCACTGATCTATATGTATATCCTGTGGAAGTACCACACAGATTTGATTTGTAGCTTTATCATAAATATTGAAATCTGGAAGTATGAGTCTTCCAGCTTTTTCTACTTTTTCAAAATTGTTTTGGTTATTCTGGATCCTTTGCATTTCAGTGTTACTTTTAGAATTATCTTGTCAGTTTCTGAACAAAATTAAAAGGTAGATGAAATTTTAATAGAGATTGAGTTGAATCTGTAGATCAATTGGGGGAATATTGCCATTTTAACATTATAAAGTCTTACAACCTTTGAACATGGCAGGGAGGTCTTTCCATTTATTTAGGTTCTCTTTAATTTCTTTCAATATGTTTTGCAGTTCCAGGGTATATATCTTACACTTCTTTAGTTAAGTGTATTACTAAGTGTTTTATTCCTTTTGATCCATTATAAATGAAATTGTTTTTTAATTTATTTTTTAATTGGAGAACAATGCAAATCAGCAATAATTATACATATATCACCTCCTTCTTGAGCCTTCCTCCCCTCACCCCATCCCACCCCTTTAAATCATCACAGAGTGTCTGGCTGTGCTCCATGCATATTACAACTTCTCACCACCTATGTGTATCGGAGAAGGCAATGGCACCCCACTCCAGTACTCTTGCCTGGAAAATCCCATGGACGGAGGAGCCTGGTAGGCTGCAGTCCATGGGGTCGCTGAGTCAGACACGACTGAGTGACTTGACTTTGACTTTTCATTTTCATGCATTGGAGGAGGAAATGGCAACCCACTCCAGTGTTCTTGCCTGGAGAATCCCAGGGACAGGGGAGCCTGGTGGGCTGCCGTCTCTGGGGTCACACAGAGTTGGACATGACTGAAGTGACTTAGCAGCAGCAGCAGTGTGTGTATGTCTGTACTACTTTCTCCATTCGTCCCACACTCTCCTTCTCCCACTGTGTCCACAGTCTGTTCTCTTTATCTGCATCTCTATTCCTTCCCTGAAAATAAGTTCATCAATACCATTTTCATTCCTAATATATAGAAACACAACTGCTTTTTGTATATATGTCTTGTATCCTGTGAGCTTGCCAAATTAGTTTCTTAGCTGTTACAGATTTTTTTTCATGAATTCCTTAGAATTGTCTATATACAAGTTCATTTAATCTGAAAACAGTCTTTTTTATTTATCTGTTTACTGCCTTCTTTCATGTTCAATAAATATTTTCTATTGTACTTTATAATTTCCTTGTCATTTCTTGTTGCAGCATGGGAACTCTTAGTTGTGGCATGTGGGTTCTAGTTCCCTGCTTGGGGAATATGGAGTCCCAGCTCCTGGAGCACCAGGGAAGTCCCATCCTTGTCATTTCTTTTGCTGTATACTTTTGAGTTATTTCCTTAGTTCTTGCCCTGGTGATTATAAGTTAACTTACCATGATCTAGTTCAGATTAATACCAAATTAACTACAGTAGTATACAGAAACTTTGTCCCTATATGGCTCCACTCTTTCCCTCTTCCTTTGTGTTTTGTCATATAAATTATACCTTTATACATTGTATGCTCATCAGTATACAGATTTATATTTGTTGCTTTATTTACTTTTGTAGTTTTATCAGTACACTCTGTTTTTTCCACAGAGATTCAAGTTACTGACTGGTGTCCTTTGATTTTAGCTTGAAGGAGTTCCATAACATTTCTCTAGAGCAGAACTGCTAGTAACAAGTTCTCTCAGTTTTTACCTAGGAAAGTCTTAACTTATCCTTCACTTTTTATATCCTTCATTTTTTAAAGGATCAGTCAGTTCAGTTGCTCAGTCGGGTCCAACTCTTTGTGACCCCATGGACTGCAGCACACCAGTCTTCCCTGTCCATCACCAACTCACGGAGCCTACTCAAACTCAAGTCTGTTATGTTGATGATGCCATCCAACCATCTCATCCTCTGTCGTCCCCTTCTCCTCCTGTCTTCAATCTTTCCCAGCATCAGGGTCTTTTCCAATGAGTCAGTTCTTCGCATCAGGTGGACAAAGTACTGGAGTTTCAGCTTCAGCATCAGTCCTTCCAATGAACATTCAGGACTTATTTCCTTTAGGATGAGTTGATTGGATCTCCTTGCAGTTCAAGTGACTCTCAAGAGTCTTCTCCAATACCACAGTTCAAAAGCATCAATTCTTTGGCACTCAGCTTTCTTTAGAAAGCTGGATGTGAGAGTCCAACTCTCACATCCATACATGACTATTGGAAAAAACTAGAGCTTTGACTAGACAGACCTTTAAAGTAATGTCTCTACTTTTTAATATGCTTTCTAGGTTGGTCATAGCTTTTCTTCCAAGGAACAAGCATATTTTAATTTCATGGCTGCAGTCACCATCTGCAGTGATTTTGGAGCCCCCCAAAATAAAATCTCTCACTGTTTCCATTGTTTTCCCATCTATTCACCATGAAGTGATGGGACCAAATGCCATGATCTTAGTTTTCTGAATGTTGAGTTTTAAGCCAACTTTTTCACTTGCTCTTTCACTTTCATCAAGAGGCTCTTTAAAGGATAATTTTGCCAAATACAGAATTCTTGGTTGACAAGTTTCTTTTAGTACTTTCGATATGTTTCTTCTGTATCATACCACTGCCTCTGGCCACCATGATTTCTGATGATAAATCAACTGTTAGCCTCTTTAAGAATTCCTTGTTTGTGAAGAATTCCTCATCTCCTCTTGCTTTCAAGAATCTATTTTTGGCTTTTATTTTTGAAAGTTTGATTATGATGTGTTCAATCTTTGCATTTTTGAGTTTATCTTATCTGGATTTTGTTTATCTTCTTGGATGTGTAGTTTAATGTTTTTCATCAAATTTGATAAATTTTCAGTTATTATTTCTTTAAATATTCTTTCTACCCCTTTCTATCTCTTCCCTGTCCTCCTGGGACTTCCATTATGCATATACTGGTATTCTTGGGGGTTCCCCACAGTTCTTTAAACTTCTAAGTTCATTTTTCTTCACTCCTTTTTCTTCCTGTTTCTTGGACTGGATCATCTCAGTTGACCTATCTTCAAGTCTCTTAATTCCTTCTTCTCCCTGCTCAAATCTTCTTTGAGCCCCTCTAGAGAATTTTTTAATTCGGTAATTGTGTTTTCCAACCCTAGAATTCTTATTTGGTTCTCTTACATATAGTTTCTGTTCTTTATTGAAATTCTCTATTTGTTGAAACATTGTTATCATACTTTATGTCTTTATACATGATTTCCCTTAGTTCTTTGATTATTTAAAGTAGCTGATTTATAGTCTTTGGTATGTGGGATGTCAGGTTTTCCTAAGGGCCGTATCTATTGGTTATTCTCTGTACACAGTCCCTACATGAAGTTGTATGGCCACGACCCCAGGAAAATGCTTATACCTGTGTAGGATGTAAAGGTCCTCCTTTTTTCTGTCTATGTGCTAAGGGCAGAGGGTCAAAAATGAGAAGGCTACTCCTCACAACTCTTAATTTACCATGTCTGCCTTCTCTGCTCACAGCCATTAATATTTTACCTAAGATTGCTCTCAAGAACACTTGTGAACCAACTGATTCTCTGTCTCTTGCATACCTTTGTAGCTAAAAGACAGTGGTGGTCATCTATGCAAAACAAGATCATTCTAGCCTTTGAGATTTAAATTGGTCTTGAACTTTTACCAGTGAAGCTGTTCTTTATCTCACTGGATACAAATATGCAAAAAACCTATTCTTTATTTAAATCTGCTTTTTCAAATGAGAGTCCCTTGATTTTAAAATCCTGCCAGAGCGTTTTGTGTCAGAACTGACCATTTGATTTTAAATTTTCAGAATGTACTAAGCCCAGTCAATAGACGGTCCTTACTCTATCAGATACTTACAAACCCACAGTGGGCATATTTCCTCACTCAGTTTCACCATCTGCTAGTACTTTGACCGACAGAAAGCAAACATCCCAGGGCCACCTAGGGAAACAAAGACCGAGATCACCCCAAGCAATGGTAAACAGATGCGGCTGGCCCACTGAGCTTTGAACCCTGAAATTGCACCACACACAGACATAGAGTGTTGCCAGAGGTTACAACACACACATTCTTGGCGCCATTGTTCAGACTGACTCAGAACAGCTGAACATCTTAAACTGAGTAATAAATGAATTATAACAATGGAAAGAAATGATGCTCTCCTGTTTGGGGACTACATTGTCTCTCTAGCTACTGATACCTTCTAAAAAAGGAACGGTCAACATAAATAGCTCTCAAAGTTACAGCACTGCTTCACTGTTCAACAACTGTAGCTCATGCTTAGTGAGTGGTTTGTACAAGGCACTCAGCTAAGTGCTGTGAGAATGCAAAGATGATTGGGGAGGCAGGCAAGCAGGAAAGACTGAGAACAGGGAGGGGTCAGCCCTGGATGTGAGAATGAGGGGGGTGCAGATGTGGGTGGAGGGAAACAGGTAGGGGGAGTGTTGATGGTCCTGTCATTGGCCGAGCCCATGAGGCATTTCAGACGGCCGTGTAAATCAAGACTAATCCCACTGTTTGCTTATTTCTAATAAAAAAGGTGGAATTTTAAATTTTCTTTTCGTCCTAGGGAGATCTGGAATTGCTGCAGGAATACTTGTGTTGGATGCTGTGAGAGAGGACAGGGAAGTCATTGTTGGGTGTTTAGATATTTGTGCAAAGACTAGATACATTTGTGTTTTCAAATTTTATTTTTAAATTGTTTTATCAGAATATATACCAGAGACATAAAACAATTTTGTCCTGTTATTGCTAAATAGGAACTATCAAAGAAAGGAACTTGGTTGGATCTGATAGAGAGTGTGACCTTCCTACTAGATGACTCTACCTAAACCTTTGCCAGACAGCAGGGTAAATAGAACTTTTCAGGGAAAGTATAACAGTCCCAGCCTGGAAAGTATCCTTTGTAATTCCAAATCCAGAGAATTTATTTCTGCTGGAGATGTTGTTTTCTCTCTGCAATTAACAAAAGGATTTGCACTTTTATTAGGGTTCTCCAGAGAAACAGCACCAGTAAGGGGGGAGGTGTGTACACAAAATAACAATATATTTTTTCTATATATATATATAGTAACCCTCTGTATACTATGGGCTTCCCTGCTGGCTCAGTCAGTCAGGAATCTGCCTGTAATGCAGAAGACCCGAGCTTGATCCCTGAGTCGGGAAGGATCCCCAAGAATGCGAAATGGCAACCCACTGCAGTATTCTTGCCTAGGAAATCCCATGGACAGAGGAACCCTGGTCGGCTATAGCCCATGGGGGTCACAAGAGTTGGACATGACTCAGCAGCTAAACCACCACTACCATACAATATTCTAAAAGAGAGAGTGTATGTTCTTTTAAGGAATTGACTTATGTAGTAGTGGAGGCTGGCAACTCCAGAACCTCCAGGACAGGTGGGCAGGATGGGGACTCAGGGATAAATTGATGCTACAGGTTGGAGTCCAGGGCAGTCTGAGGGCAGGTCCCTAAGGTGCCTTCTTTAGGTACCTCTATCTTTTTTCTCTCAAAGTCTTCAACTTGATTGATTCAGACCTTCCCACATTATAGAGTAAGTTACTTTACTCAAAGCCTGCTGTTTTAAGTGTCAATCTAAAATATACCTTCACAGAGACATTTCTATATCTGAGTACCATGACCTATCCAAGTTGATACACAAAATTAACTAGCACAACATTGTAGCACCTTTGCTTCAGGAATTAAAAAATTAACCCTGTGGTTTGACTTCCAAGAGTTGAACCAGGACAGAAGGAAAGCTTGGCATGCCATGGGAGCTTTCAAGGGACTTCAGAAAATTTCATTCTGTTGGTTTAATTTTGGACACTTTATATACTCAATTACAGTCTCACTGAAAACTTTTCTTATAGTCTGTTCAATTTAAGACCTTTGATGAAGAGTTAGAGAAGAAATAAGACATAATGAAAATAATGGAGCCAGAGGGGGAAAAATCCCTAATCCCCACGTTTCATTAGCATGTTTTGCATTTTGTGAGTACACCACACATCTTTCTGTTTTACCAATGCCAAATCATACAGAAACAGAAGGGCTGTTAGAGCAAAGAGTGGGCGGTATGTGGAGCAAACAGAGAATCTCACAAGGGAGGGAGCGTGCATTGAGGTTAGCCTGCAGCCTCTGCATTTTCATAAAAATTAGCAAATAATACACTGTTCCAGTTTATCATTTAAGAGCAAAAAAAAAAGATTAGTTAAAAAAAGATTTTCTACCCCATAGTTTTTGAAACAGAAATCTGCTACATGAAACCAAAGTGAAGAAGTGAAGTGAAGTGAAGTAGCTCAGTCCTGTCCGACTCTTAGCGACCCCATGAACTGTAGCCTACCAGGCTCCTCCCTCCATGGGATTCTCCAGGCAAGAATACTGGAGTGGGTTGCCATTTCCTTCTCCAGGGGATCTTCCCAACCCAGGGATCGAACCTGGGTCTCCCGCATTTCAGGCAGAGCCACCAGGAGCAAAGAACCTAATTATAGTCTAAACCTGAGGATGTGATGTGTGAAGGTGAGGGGGGTGATCTGGAACATGGAAGGAGAATAAGTGCAATAAAGAAACATTTTCAAGGGGGACAAGTTACGTTGGAGCCCATGTAGAAGGGCCTCAATCTTCTGAGATGAGAGGCATAGAAAATGTGAGGGTGGCAAGGAAATGTCTGCAAGAATGAGATTAAGCATGGTTTGGACTGGTCACTGATAAATGGGAAATGAAGAAAAGGATCGCCAAGCAGCTGGGACTCAGGAGCGCAGTCTCTGTGATGCCCCAGGAGTGTCCGACTGCCCAGGACTGGGAGCAAAGGGAGGCCCCAAGAGAGCTAAAGCATAGAGTTGACAACCTTGATTAGAAAGGCTGACTGTGAGATCTAGCCTGGATGGAGAGGCAAGAGAGAAGCCAGCTAGGGATTGGGAGAGGTTTGGGAAACTAGAGTCACGAGGCGATGAGCCATGACAGGACCACTCTGAACACCCTCTTTCTCTCTGTGGAACTTCCTCCTGCCTCAGCCCCCACCCTGCATCCTTGTGTGTTTGCCTTTTCTGAACACTTGTCTTCCTTTCTTTCTACTTCAGTGCCCGTCCCATCCTTTAAGGTTGGGAGACCTGTCTCAAGTCCTGTCTGCTCCATGAAGTTCTAGCTGTTTCCAGATTTGTCAGTAGCCCTTCTTGAGACTCCCTCCAAACTTTTTTCCGGGGCATTTAATTTATTTCAGAATTACAGTCACATACTCTATACACTGTGTATATCTCATTTCCTTGTGAAGATGTGTAGCTTCTCGGGGTATAAGAGTTGAGTCACATGCTGCTTTTATTTTCCTAACATGGTTAATCACTGTTTGAACACAGATACTCTTAATGTTTGAAATATTGTTAATTATCCAGAAAATAAGTGGCATTACTACCATCCTACTTGGGGGCTTCCCTGGTGGCTCAGATGGTAAAGAATCTGCCTGCAACACAAGACACACAGGTTCAATCCCTGGTTGGGATGATCCTCTAGAGGAGAAAATGGCAACCCACTCTCTCCCATGGACAGAGGAGCCTGGCGGGCTACAGTCCACAGGGTCTCAAAGAGTTGGACATGGCTGAGTGACTGACTAACGCACACACACATACACCATAATACTTGAGATGACTTGCTGGATTTTGTCAGATGTTTTATACTTGAGAGTTAGTACTATGCTCTCCTGGTCACTCATGAGAAGTTCAAAGTATCTGTCAAATAATTCTTACTTCCAATATAATTTTTCTCTCTGAAGGATTCTGATTCCAATAAAAGTATTCATGGGGGTTCTGATTCCAATAAAATATTCATGGGATCTCAAGCATTTATTTGCACAGCTATTAAATGACAAAAATCCGAAGACCTAAGACTTTGTCCAGACATTTTATATTTTCTTGGGTTAAGGACAGAGCAAGTTTGTACTTTCTTTTCATATGGCAATCAGGATCTTACAACAAATAAATATGAACTGGTAGGTTATGATAGAGAACCATTGGTTGTTGTACAAAAGATAACTTCTCCGTGTTGACCAGAATGGCTGCCAAAAGGTCAGCTCTGTCTCTAGCTAGCTGATGGCCTTGGACAAGACACTGCCTTTTTCTCCTGTTTTCCTAGTCAGGAGATGCACGCGTGGACTTTGGGCTTAAACAGCGCAGAGCTGTTGGAACCCCAGCAGGCAGCAAGTCTGCCTCGTCACAGTGTGGCCTTCCACTAGTGGGCGCCATGGAGCAGGCTTCAGAGCCTCGCCCTCTGCCCGGGACAGAAAGCCTGCGTGCGATTCCCATCTGGACTGACTGACTTGGGTCTCACACAGAGCAGGATTATGAAAGTCGTTGGCATAATTCGATTCCATCAGCTCTTCTAAAGGTCTTCCCTGGCCCTCTGGTTTTGAGTCATGCCCACTTTGGAAGCTTGCAGTTTTGCTACCACAGCCTGTTGCCATCGAAACAAGAGTTGATCCTTTGTGGAAAATGCTGATCCTTTCAGTGCTTGGCTCTCTTTCTTAATAGGGCAGTTAATCTTTTTCTACATAGTGAAGGAAGCTCTCAGCTTCCCTGGGCTCCTGGACTGGTTTTCACAGGCAAAGTCTTAAAGGTGACTTAAATTGTAGAAATTCAGAGCAAAGGGAAAGTTTAGGAATCATTCCAGCCAGAAAAATGTCAGTCCAGAGAGGGTAAGTGATTAGTCTAAAGCCACACATCCTCTCAGGGAGTGATCCAGGGATGCTCCCTGGGGGTAACTGTGAAGCAGAGGTAGAACCAAAAAGGGACCCTTGACCAGGTTATCTTTCATTACCTTAACTGTCTTCTCAGGCACCTTCAGTGATGTGGAAGGTATGTGAGTTGCAACTTGCTTTAGTCTGTTTTTGTGTAGATATCCTTCATTTTACCTTTAATGGCAACTCATTAGAAGCCAGGTACGTGACTAAGTTACCGTAACATAGTGTGTCTGACTCTTTGCAACCCCATGGACTGTAGCCTCCTTTGTCCATGGAGATTCTCCAGGCAAGAATACTGGGTTGGGTTGCCATGCCCTCCTCCAGGGGATCTTCCCAACTCAGGGATCGAACCCAATCTCCCATTTTGCAGGTGGATTCTTTACCATCTGAGCCACCAGGTAAGCCCATGAATACTGGAGCAGGTAGCCTATCCCTTCTCCAGGGGATCTTCCCCACCTAGGAATGGAACGGAGGTCTCTGCACTGCAGGTGGATTCTTTACCAGCTGAGCTACCAGGAATAGCTCAGCTCTAACTACTGTTATACCCATAACACAATATGTTTCATTTAATCCCAGGCTTACAAGGATGGGCTCTGGAGCAGGCAACCTGGGCTTAAGACCCAGCTGCACTTCTCAAGGGCCATGTGGGTTGGGGCAAGTGGCATATCCTTCTTGCACCATACTTTTGTCTGCTGAGCCTGGGGATAACTATAGGACCTCTTTCTGTTTGGTGAGATAAAGCATACTAACCACTTAGCACGGGACCTGGCCCATAGAAAGTATCCCGCCCAGAAATGGAAGCTGTCACGTTTATCAGCCTTAGGCATTAGTTGTCTTCATACTGCTGCTCAACATAAGGACCATCTAAATGTTCCATTTCTTTTATAATGTGAATGAACTACTGTGTGTGTATACCTATCAATGTGTTAACAACCATATTGTTTTTGCTTCATCGTACCAGTCATGTTTTTGTGAGATGAATATGTAAAACCAAAATGATATAATCATCCTTAAAAAATCTATTATTCAAAAACAGCCTATTTTCTCACAATGCCTTTTTTTACCCTCAAATTTTAAAAAGAGAAAAACAAAAAGAAGAAAATATTTCAGAGAGAGGTCATCATCACACTTTTTTCTGATAGCTGTTTTTTGTTTATTCTTTTAAGGATTGGCACTCTGTTTGTGGCTCTAACCAAATATCCTTTTTGGCTTTGAGATTATATACTTTCTAATCTATAGCAGATAACTAATCACAGTTAACTTTTTTTCTTCATAGAAGAGAACAGCAAAGACTGATTCCCCACATCAGTTAATGTGGCGGTGTTGTCCAGAACCGTGAGTAATGATAGACCCACGTGTTTACAAGTTACATAAGACTTTGCCTCCTGACAACCATCAAAGTTAACACCTCACTGCCTGAGGATTCTGCTTGAATTTTCAGTAACAGGCTCAGCATTCAAAGCAATAGCTGTTTGCAGCTTGATGCATTTTAAACCTGAAAGCTGGGTTTCTAGATATAAATAGTATGAACAGTTGGACAACAGCGTTACCATCAGGGTGAGATCACTTCCAGGAAAACACTGCAGTGTAGCAATGGGAATAACATCTGGCCTTCCAACAGTTGCGTTTGATTTAGACTTGGACATCCTACATGAAGTAGAGGCTGTACTTCTTAATGACTTCAGTTTCCGTGTAGTCACTCACTTTAACTTACAAAGCAAGACCTCCACAGCCTATTTATTCAACCTACTATGTTTAGGGTATTGATGCAAAGCTCCCTTAACTTAGTAATTGCTTGCTTGGCTGTTCCTCCTTGCTGTCCCCCTTCATACCATGCCAAAGGAACACAGACAGAGGGGATCCCAGAGGGCAAATTCTGTCTTTTTTGTTTGATGGTGATAGGCTGGGGCTGGAGAAAATGTCCATTAAATAAGATAAAATGTGAATCTTTTTTACCCCTCTCTATTTCAATATCTGGATATCATTATAATTTTCCCAGTGTAACAATGAAATAAATCTTCAATTTTTTTTTTCACTAGGTACATGGCTAACCAAAATAAAGACTATTCCCAGCCTTTTGTGGAGCTAGGTGTCAAAGTAACTAAGTTCTGGCCAATGAGATATAAGTAGAAATAGTACTTGCAAATTGTAGAAAGTGTATTTAAAAGGAGGTTATGAAATCCTTCTTCTCCTTCCTGTGTTTGCAATGTGATCCTAATAGCTGGAGTTTTCAGCAGCCACTTTGGGTTGAGGCAGCCTTCAAAATGGAAATATATATATAGTGGAACAGCAAAGTAGAACAAGGCTGGGTTTCTGACACCATGAAGGGTCTTGATCCTAGGTGGAGAACCTCTAAAGTATTGTGGAAAGTAGTACAAAAGCAGTAATATAAATAAAACTTTCAATACAGCTCAATGATTGATAAAAAAGAAAGCTCTATGTAATACCACTTGAGAGAATAAAAATGTATCTTGCATTGTGAAGTGTAGGAAATGTGTCCACTGTGTCAGTTTGCTCATGTTGTTACCCCTCCTGTATTTCTACCAGCTTTTTATCTCCTTGCTCTTCCAGTTACTGAAATTGGTGTGCAATAGTTTCCACTATGACTGCACATTTCTGTTTCTCTTCATGTTTGAAGCTTGATTTGTGCACTAATATTTTGAGGCTCTTTTATTAGAGGCTACAGTTTTAGAATACTTACATTGTCCTCTGAACTCAAAGTGTTTTTGAAAGTATTCTCCTGATGTCTGCTAATGCATTTTATTTTGCAGTCTATCTTTGGAAAAAAACAAATATATTTAGTGACATTCATATTATCTTTTTCAATCCTTTCAGTTTTTCTGTATGCCTCTGTTTTAGATACAGCTCTTGTAAATGGTATGTATTGGGGTTTGTAGTTTTAATCAAGTCTTGTAATCTTGGTCTTTTAATTAGAGCTTGTTCAACTGTTTTAACCATCCTGAAGAAGCAGGATAGACCCCTACCCAGATTTTGGTTTGAAAGTGGAGACCAGTGACAGCATACATGCACATCAAGAGGATGTGAAAGATTTATTGCTTAAATAATTGAGACTGCCTGGGAAAGCAGGTGAGACCTCCCACGCAGGCCTGGAATGACTTGAGAACAAGGAAAGGAGACTCTAGTTAGGAGATTGTGTTGGTACTGGGATGTCCCCAAACAAGAGGGCTTGTGTGGCTTGAAGCTTCCACTGGCACCTTAGGAGGGAGCACCCATATTTTTCTTTGATGTAGAACAGAGGGCAAGAGGGAAGGCAGAAACTGAAGAACTGTCAGCAAACATCCCCAAAGGGAGGCAGACTTTTTCTACCTAAACCAATTCACTTAAGGTAAAAATTGATACATTTTGAATTAAATCTACCATCTTACTCAGTGCTTTCTATTTTCCTTGCCTATTCTGTTTATTTCTCCCCATTCTGGCCTTCCTTTTGACTAATTATTTATGTATGACATTTACCCCTCTATTAACTTAAAAGTTTTATATAATGTATAGTCATTCTTTTAATAGTTATTCATTGTAGAGATTATAATATATATCATCAAAATCCAGTCTTCATTGATATTTCTTTCTGGACACTATTGGTTTTATTTAATAATTTCACTCTGCTGTTTGTATTTTAATGCTTATATCTTTTAAACATACAATGCATTATTATTATTTTGTGCACTGGAAAGTAATTTCGATTTATTCACATATTTTCCATTTTCATTGTCTGTTTCCACATCTCCAAACTCCCATCTGGGATCATTTTCCTTCTACCTGAAAGATACTTTTTAATATTTCTTTTAGTGCAAAGTAACTGGAGAAGAACTTACCTCATTTTTTATTTGTCTGCATTTTATCATGTCACAGTTTCTAAAGAACATTTTTTGTGGGTTTAGAATTCTAGGTTAGTAGTTATGTTTTTCAGCCCTCTGGAAGTATCATTCCAGAATCTTCTGGCTCCCAGTCTTTCTCTTTAGAAGTCAGTGTTAAGGTCAGTAGGGACTCCATTGAAGGTAATCTGTTTTTGTCTTTGGTTTTCAATAGGCTTATTATGATATATTTGTGTATGGATTTTCTTTCATTCCAGTTTTGGGTTCCTAGAGCTTCTGGAATCTACGGCTTGATATCTTTTATCAGTTTTAGAAAACTCCTAGCCATGGTTTCTTTAAATATTGTTTCTCTTCCATTCTGTCTGTAATCCCCTTTGGAGACCCCAGTTGTACTTATGCAAGACTTGCATCTCATCGTCTATATTCATTGTCTTTACTCTTCCTCCTATACTCTCTCCTATATTTTTATTTATTTTTGTTTATGCTTCCTTCTGAAAGGTTTTCTTTTTCTAATCAACACTTCTCAAATTTTAATGTCTTTGAAATTACCCAGGGATTGTTTTAAAATATAGATTCTGATTAACTAGATCTGTAGTGGGGGCTAATATTCCACATATTTAAAAAGTTCCCAGATGTTAAAAGGACAATACTTAAAAACTAAGGAAGGATGAATAAAAGTATGGATTTTAGTCATTAGGAATGTATCATCATGCTGGTAATGAGCAGAACCCAGAGTCAAATTCAAGTCTATCTGATTCAAGAACCTGTATTCTTTCCATCCAGCTACATAATTTCATTAAATCCACATTAAGAAACTAATTACTAAATGGAAAAAATAGGAATATACCAATGTTAACTCATTAATTGTAATAAATGTATCATCTAATAATAATTGGGTGTGGGATATATGATAACTATGTACTACCATTGCAGCTTTTCTGAAATCTGAAACTATTCCAAGATAAAAAGTCTACAGGCACACCTTGTTTTATTGTACTTCACTTTTCAGAGATATTACGTTTTTTTTTTTTTTTAACGAATTGAAGGCTTGTGGCATTGTCAGATGACGGTTAGAATTTTTAACAATAAAGTATTTTTAAACTAAAGTATGTACATTGTTTTTTTAGACATAATTCTATTGCATTATTAATAGACAACAGAATAGTATAAATAGAACTTTTATATTCAATGAGGAACCAAAAAATTTGAGTTGCTCTCTTGCTTTATTATGGTGGTCTGAAACTGAGCCTGCAGTATCTTCAAGGTATGCCTGTATTTGAAAAAAAACACACTTTTATGTCAGTGCTGCTGCTCTACAGATTGTAGTTTAAGTAAAGCATTTTGTCAATTTTTGTCAATTTTGTCTTCAGTTGTGTCTAATCTACTGTTAAACCCACTCATTAAGTTATTGATTTCAGTTACTGTATGTTTCATTTCCAAAACGTACATTTGTTTCTTTTTTAAAAGAGTTTCTAGTTATCTGACAAAAATTCTCAAGCTTGTATATATCAGAGCTACCTTAAAGTTTGCGTGGTGACTCTAACGTCTAAACCCTTTTCAGGTCTATTTGTTCTCTCTATTGTTTCTCTCTCATGCTGTCTTGTCTTTGAGTGGCTCTGGTTAATTTTAATCTTGTGTTGGACATGGTATTTGCAAAATCTTTTGTAGAAATAGAGTACTGAGATGGGGTTATAATTCCAGAGAGGAATTTTCTTTGCCTTTGCTAGATCCCTAAGCATCCCATTAAGTCAGGATAAGCTCTGAAAAGCTCAATCCAAGACTGTGATGCACTCCAGTCCCTGCACAAACTTACCTCCTTTTCTTTCCCTCTACTCTTGGGGTACAACTCTTCAGTGTCTCAATCCAAAGTAAGGGGAATTACTTCCATCTTATTCTAGTTGGCAGGCCCTAGATTTCCACTGCTTGATGCCCTAGTCTGTGAAAAGTCTTTTCAGACTCTAAGTGTAAACAGTGGGTTGGATTAGTTCCACCAGAGGCCACTGAGAGGAATGTCCTTCACTCATTTAAAATGATCACTCTAATCTGGGGACTTCCCTGGTGGTCCATGGTTGAGACTCCATGCTCCCAATGCAGAGTGCTTGAGTTTGATCCCTGGTCAGGGAACTAAGATCTCTCATGCCACATAATGTGGCCAATAAATAAGTGAATAAAACAATCCCTCTAATTTTAGCAATACACTCCTCTCCCAATTCCTCATAACGTATAAGTCTCTTTTTTTAGCCCAAATACCAGTGACTTTAAACAGGAGATTCAAGAAGACCATGGGTTTCATTCTACATCCATCTTGCTCCTTATCCCAAAAAGGTACAAATTCACACTGAAAAATAAGCTTGGAAATGATATGAGTCTTAAAGGCAGAAATTTAAGTTCAGCTGTGTGGCTCTCAAATGTTAATGGACATCAGAATTCTTTAAAAATATATGTATTTATTCATTTGTGTTAGGTCTTAGTTGCAGCACACAGGATCTTTCATTGCAGCGTGTGAGCTTAGTTCTATGACCAGGAATCAAACCTGTGCTGCCTGCGTTGCAAGGCGGATTCTTAACCGCTGGACTATCAAGGAAGTTCCTAGAATTCTCAATAAGGTTATTGCTGTACATATGTCTGTGTCCTACCCCAAAGGGTTCTGAGCCAAAGTGCTTCGCTTCCCACACACTCTGTGAAGTTTTTAATGCAGGTGGTCCCTGCAGGTGGAGAGAAGTGGGAGTATATGGAAAGACTGAGGCGTGAATGCAGGCCGCAGAACGACAGTGACGCTTGTCTTTCCTGGGCTGTGCTCGCTTACAGTCTCCATCACAGGCAGCAGGAGGTATCTGGATGGATGTGGAGAAGCCTGTCGACCTCTCTGATGAGCCCAACCAGAATCCAGAATGGTCCCTTCCCAGCCAGGGTTTCCAAAGAGACCAAAGGGCAGACATTTCCATCTGACCCAGCTCAGGTGTGCAGAGAAGCTGGTAGCTGAGCACAGGCCCTCTGCGTGTGGCACCGTGAGACAGCAAGTGGTGGCTGGCACATGGCTCCCTCCTCTGTGAGTAGAGACGAGGCCATCTCCCACCTTCTCTTTGAGCCACAGCTCTCCTCCTGTCATCCCTGTTGTCAGCTCGCTCAGTCAAGTGTGCTTAGCCCTCTGTTCTGTACCCTCTCCTGGGAAGTGGTTTTGGTTAGACTAAACGTGGCGGTGCCCTAGACTCTGAATGGGTAAAGTCACCCCAGTATATTTTCTCCGTCGAGTGGTGGCTCTCCACCCTTCTCATTGTCCTTATTTTATGCTTCCTTTCTCTGCATCACATTTTTTATGTTGCTTTTTCTTTGGATTTCCCATCCATGCTGAGAACAAATGACATGCTAACGTGTTCAATTGGTGTACGCAGTTGCTGCAAAAGAGCCAGAATGTGTGAGGGGGGATGTAGGGTAGTGGAAAGTATCCATGGCAGTGTCGCCCTGTTTAGCAAACATGTTAAGGAAACTTATGCTGGGATAATCAAAGCATGATTTAGAGGTACACTTTGGCAGGTCCACATTCAAAACTGGTATTTTCCACTGGTTGACTGCAGAGCAAAAATAATATTCATGCACTTTTGTGTCTTGCCCTTTATAGCAACAGGGAGGCAGGCTTTCTCAGACTATGGATAATTACCAAAGTGTCTTGTGACTTAGGAGTGTATCCATGACTCATAACAACATCAAATTTCATTTAGGAGAAGAACACACCTTTTTCCCTATGGTAAGAAGACCTTTGGCCATCCCTAAATCACCAAATATTTCATTTTTATTGTCTTTTTTCTTTGCAAAGTCTGCAAATATGGTAAGATAGAGACCTTTCTATGAAATCCAAAAACACTGAGTTAGTGCAGTCGTAATTTCTAAGGAGAAGTGCCTGGCCACCACTCACCAGAGCACAGCCCCAGTGCTGCTCATCAGAGTCCTCGGGGTTCCAGCAGGAGGTATCTCTGCACGCCTCAGTGCCTCTGGAATTACCTGGAGTGGATGTCTCTTGTCTAAACTTGGCTCAAGTAAAAAGGTTAAAAGCAATAGCATGATGCAGTTTTCTGGTTGAAGGTCTGGCTTTTGTGGCTTTGAAACTGACGTCAATTCAGTTTTCTTACACATACAATATGTCAAAATAAGTTAGGCTCTGACATATGACTTCTCTGGGATTTGAACCCTACTTGTCTGCCTAGGAAGTGTGTACTGCAAAGGAATTATGAAACGAGTCTAAGAGGATCTGAACATGGGGACTTCCTAAGAGGTAGAAATCTCGATCAGCCAGCTTCCAGTACCAGATACAGCAAGCGACCACTCAGTAAAAAGATTTGTGTCACTACAGCAACAGATAACATGCTGCTCTTGCTAGTTGTAGATGACTCATTGTCGGGAGGACTTTTTCCTGGTAGCCTGAGTTAGACATATCCTCGGTACTGGTACCTATTTTTTAAAATGCTGTATAGACATAAAAACTGCCCATTATCCAAAGAGCTATAGCTAACATTTTGTAATTTTGTATCTTCTTACAGTCTGTGTGTCTTTTTGTGATTCAAACTAGTTTGTTGCATCTAGGAATATATTATAAACACTACACTGTGCTGATGAAAATAACATGAAAATCTGCTTAGTTGAGATATCACACAATTGCTGAGCATAAATGCTGAGTACATAGTAAGCATTCAGTAAATATTTGAGGCAATAAAATGGCAAGGGCAGCCAGGTCTAGTTTTGGCCTCAATCGTAATAGACATGCACAAGTTTCTCTGTATAAAAGAGGCTGATAATATATACACTGTTTTCAGTGATTCTTGTAATTAATTACCTAAACCAGAAAAGATTTTCCGATTCATGGCATTTTTGTCATTCTTCATTGTCTATCATTCAGTCTGCCAGATTGAGCCCAGGCTACTCAGGTGGCACAAGCCAGGTGCTGGGTCTGTGACTGCCCTTCCAACCCCAGGGTGTTCCTGTGAAAACACAAATCGTGGGGCCTCAGCCCCACAAGGAGAGAGGCCTGTTCAGCAGCCACCATTCCTGAAACCCCACTGTGCACCCTGTGGGCACTTTGTACAGTCCTTCTTCTTCTGCCCACCCACCTCATCTCTCCCCTGAAATCACAGATAGTCACTCAACTGAGGATGGTGTCTGCGATCATTCAGACACCTAACCTGACTTGGGATCAGCAGAATCAAACCACATTATCCTGTGTTAGAAAATCTGAGTCACTATTTAAATCATTTTCCAATCCGTTGATACACCAGACCTCCCGTGCTGAATGCTGTATCTTTACCTCTTCATTTTCCAAGTAGAAAATCAGCTCTGTGATGCTCAGTCTCATGAAAAGGAGGAAGAAAAACAGAAGCCAGAGGCCACATGGAGCAGAACACCACCTACTTTATCTTTGAAGCACAAACGTTTGCCTTCAGAATGACGTATTGCAACCCTAGAAGATCATGTCTTGAAAATTATTCCAAACGAGGTTCAAAACATAAACATCAGATGAAACAGACTCAAAAGAGTAAAAACCAACAAAACAGAGAAGTTAAAAAATATCTGAAATGTACACAAAGTGTTGTTTTCTGTACTTGGTGGAGTTTCAGGTTTAGCTTACATGTATCACTTCCCTCTCAAACAAAAGTTTCTGAGGCTGCAGGGCCATGGAAGGCTACTGTGAAAAGGCCCTGGAACATCTTCATTGGCCAGCAAGAGGAAGACGAGCCCAGGACACACAGACAGAGAAGGTTCTGTAAAACCTTCTCCCAGTGGCTCACTCCCCTCCGGCCTGGAAATGCCTGCACACCCCAATGTCTGATTTCCCCAAGACCAGACAGTAAGCAATCACATTTGTTGATTAAATGTCAGCCTATCTAGAATGTAAACATTCCTTTCAAGTAGCTGTATTACTCCATCCGTGAGACATGTAGGAAGTCTGCTGTGTGTCATTTTTCCATTAAAATGCAGTCTTCACAGAATTCCAACCACCCAATACCATCTGCTCCAAATTTTCCCATGATTTATGTGACCATGTGGCCAACTCCATGTATAAATATAGATTTTGAGAGGGATCTTGTTCTAATACAAGTAAAAGTAGAAAGATAGGTATTTAATGACATCATCAGATTTGTTTTAGATCTTAGGACATCATATTGTCAACCAGATGTCTATATATCCACATTTATTATTTCATGTCAGCGGAACGTAAGAGTGCTTTGGATGTCTACATTCCTTGTGATTAATTCTGAATATTTTACAGAAGTTATTGCTGTAACAGCTGCTGGCAAGAGAAGATGACCCTATGAACTCTGCTCTGTGGCCAGTGAAACTCAATGGCCATGCTGCAACTCAAGAACAGGTCACATCCCATTCTTTGATTCTCAGGTTACCTTTGGGTTGATAGTTTCTTCTCAATGTTATATTAAAAAAATAGAAGTAAGAAGGAAATATGTGGTCATTGATAGAGGGCAGAGGGGAGTGACAAGCCACTGAAATATCAGGAAGTTCCTGTATCAGGGTGGCCTTCTACTCTGGCTGGGAATTTTGTGTTCACTCCCTCTGGCTGTGGGCTTCCCTGGTGGCTCAGAGGTTAAAGCGTCTGCTTGCAATGCAGGAGACCTGGGTTCGATTCCTGGGTTGGGAAGATCCCCTGGAGAAGGAAACGGCAACCCACTCCAGTGTTTTTGCCTGGAGAATCCCAGGGACGGAGGAGCCTGGTGGGCTACAGTCCACAGGGTTGCAAAGAGTCGGACATGACTGAGCGACTTCGCTTCACTCTGGCTGCAGTGTGGGGAACACACTGGACATTTGGGGAGCCACAGTAGAAGTGAGGAGGTTGTGCCACCATTCCAGGAAGAGACTAGAGTTGCTTGGACTTGAGCGCTTGGGTGTTCACATGCAGATAGGGAGCAGGAGGCCGGCCCAAGAGAGGTGGAGAAGGCTTGCTGATTCTCCTGGAGCTGAAGGAGCACGTGGGAAGGAGCTGGCTCTCAGGTCCCTGAGTGGTGGTTCCACCAGTCATTACAGGAAGAGACCCAGGCTCAGAACAGTTCAATTTTAAATGGACACGCTGATGAGACTTGGCTTCCCAGGTGTCTCAATGGTACAGAATCGATCTGCCAATGCAGGAGATGCTGGTTTGATCCCCTGGATTGGGATGATCCTCTAGAGTAAGAAAGGGAAACCCACTCCAATATTCTTGCCTAGGAAATTCCATGGACAGAGGAGCCTGATGGGCTGCAGTCCATGGGGTTGCCAAGAGTTGGACACAACTGAGTGACTGACCACACATGTACCTGTACCCTGGTGAGACTTGAAGAGGAGGTGTCAGCAAGGAGAGCAGGTGGGGTGCTGGCCTCACCCCATGCACATCGGGTAAGCTCTGCCGTTTTCTGGGTGATGGGTGAGTGTCTGTGTAGATGTTTTTTTGAGATAATAGACTATGGCAACAGCAACAACAAAAATTGCTGAAAAACACTGCAGTAAGTAATGGAGGGTTGAGAAAGGATTTTAGTCAGGGAAATGAGTTCAATGGCTCTACGGTTCAGTAGACCCATGGGAGCCGTGGGGAGACCCTGGAAAGAGTGTCTTCACTGGCTCCTCACCAGCTGTTTGGACTTGGGTTAACTGAGCTAACCCTCTGAGCCTCTGGTGCTCTGACAGCCAAGTGGAGGCCAGGCTGCCTCCCCAGGAGGGCTGCTGGGAGAGCTGCAATGGACACATCTAGAACAGTACACACTTAACACGCCTGGGTTCCCTTCTCCGTGACTGAGCACCTCCACACGGCTCAGCGAGTGGGCAGCAGGAGGTTCCTTCTGGCAGCATCCCATGGAGAGGCAGGTAAGTCCTGGCCTGCGAGAAGGGAGCCAAGTCCAGGCACTGGGCTGTGGCTGGTGGGTCAGGGAGGGGCTGGCAGTGTGGGTGATGTTGACGGCTGGGGCGGCAGGGAGGAAGAGGAGCATCTGAGGCTCGGTGAGGCGGAAGGTGGCCCCACAGCCCTGTGAGTGAACAGGCCCTGGGTCCCTCACCCTGGATTGCAGAGCTGTCTCCCCTTCTTTCCTCTATCAGCCTCTCTTCCCCTTTTCGTCTCTGCTGCAGCTCCTGGCCTCAGCTGACCCTCTCTTCCTTCCTCTTCCTGTCTCCTTGCTCCCTGGCTCCCAGGCCTCTCTGTTCTTCAGTTTGCTTTTCCCAGAGACAGGACCGCTCTCTTTCTCTCTGGTCTCTCCAGGACTGAAACCCTGCTTTCTGCTCCTGTCCAGCTGCCCCTTGCAGAGGGTGTCCTGAGTGACAGCAGGAAGGCAGGCTAGCCAAAGTCCACATGAGACAGCGTGACCTGGGCAGTGGCCCTCCAGCACTTGGTGGAGACAGGGCTGACTTTCTTGGGTGGGGAGCCCCATGCCCCTTTCCAGGACTCGGCTCCTTTTGCAGTCAGACCATAAACGGGCTGGTGTCCAGGGCATGTGGATTCAGAGCAGGGGCGTGGGGCTGGACCCACTCTTCCTCTGGGTCATGGTGACGCCTCTGCAAGGGCCCTCCAGGGTGGACAAGATACCCTTTGGACATCCACATCCAGGCCTCTCTTCCTGAACACGTGCCCTCTTTTGCCCTCCTCTCCCCCTCTTTCTGGGCTTCCATTGATAAACGAGTCCTCTTTAAGTTGGTTAGCTCACCATTGAAGCTCCTCTGCTCTCAGCCCGGGAGCCCATCTGTCTGGGAGAGAGGCCTTTACCTGTGTTCTAGAGACCAGTGCCTGAACGGGCCTCCATAGGCATCCTCCTGGGCTTTATCTTTACAGGTCACATGCAGACCTCCATTTCAGAAAGGTTTGTTCTGTGATGTTTCCAACAGAGTCTGCTTTGACTTAGAATATACAAAGAATTTTTGAAGTCAACTTTGAGGCCTAGTTTACATAGGATAAAATGCCTTTGTTTTAAGTATAGAGTTTGATGTGTTTTGACAAATAGATACATCATGTAGCCGCCACCGTGATCAAGGCACAGAACATTTGCTGCTGTTCAGTCACTCAGTTGTGTCTGACTCTTGGCAACCCCAGGGACTGCAGAACACCAGGCCTCCCTGCCCCTCACTATCTCCCAGAGTTGGCCCAAGTTCATGTCCATTGTATTGGTGATGCCAGCTAGCCATCTCACCCTGTGACGCTCTCTTCTCCTTCTGCCCTCAATCTTTCCCAGCATCAGGGACTTTTCCAATGAGTTGGCTGTTCACATCAGATGGCCAAAACACTAGAGCTTCAGCTTTAGCATCAGTCCTTCCAAATAGTTCCCTTGAGTCCCTTTGTTACCATTCCCCTGACCCTGGCCCCAGGCACCCACGTATCTGCTTTCTGTCACTATAGATTCATCTCACTTTTTATAGATTTTTAGAAAAATAAGTAATATAATATTATTATAAATAATAAAGCATCATGTTTTTCAGATTCATCCACATGATAGCATGTTGTTAATAATTTATTCCCTCTTTAAAAAAAAACTGAGCAGTATTCAATTGAATGGAAATAAAAAATTGTTTATCTTTTCACCTGATGATAGATCTTTGGGTTGTTTGCAGTTAGTTATGACTACAAATACCTTTTCAGATTCTGGATGTAGCACCTGGAGTCACCATGGGTATTACCCTTAGAGACTTTGAAATCTTGGCAGGAAGAAATTTAAATGATGTGATACTTGTAATAACTGATTATTGGATGGACTCAAGTGCAGAAATGCCTAGTATTTGTGCCAGGTGTGATGGAACAGTCGGAGAATGAGTACAGTGGGTGGGACTCACTGTGTTGGGGGCTGGTTATAGCATTGAGGGGGAGGGTGTTAAAGACTCATCAGATGAACAGGGACCAGGGGTCATGCCTCTGAGAGCAGGCTGTTGGGGGTGAGCATGGAGTGGAACAATCTGGGCAGATCCCCTCAGACCTAGATGAGAGTGTGTGTTCTGTGAGGGGAGATAAAGAGCTGCAAGGCCTTGAACACTGGGATTAGAAGCCCAGTATTGATGTTCCTGGGCAGGAGGTTGGAGTTGCTGCAAGTTTTTGAGCAGGGAAGAGAATGAGTGAAAGCAGTGTTTTTGGAAGAGTCCCTCATCTTTGGCGTGAGATGGTTTGAATGAAACGCAGGCTCCAAGAAAAGAGACTGGTGGTTGTTGGTTTGAGCTTATTTTTCTGATGGCTTCATGGGTGAAGTCTGGTTGCCTCCCCAGGTGCAAAGGTGTGCTTGGTAGTGGAGTTCAGCAGAGAAGTTGCTAAACTTCTAGAAGTTCAGTTCAGCAGCTGGAAGTTGCAGAACCTGCCACTGCCATGGCATATTAGCGTGCTATTGCTGCATAACAAATTAGTTCGAACTTAGTGGCGAAAATAATTTTGTTTTTTAATCTTGTGGTTTTCATAGGTCATGCCTAGGTTAGCCGGGTTCTCAGCTCAAGATCTGAAATCAAGGTGTTGCCTGGGGTTGTGTTCTCACTTGAAGCTCAGGGCCCACTTCCAGGCTCATTCAGGGTGTTGGCACAATTCAGGTCCTGCAGCTGCAGGGCTGAAATCCCCATTTCCTTGCTGCCCTAGAGGCTGCCCCAGGTCCCAGCCAGGTGGCCCCCTTCATAGGTCATTCACAATATGCCTTTTTGCTTTCTTCCAGGGCAGCAGTGCAGTGCCTGCTGGCACTGTGTCTCTTTTACAGGCGTTGAGGTTAAGTCAAGCCCACCAGGATAACCTATCTTTTGCTTAACTCATGGGACCTTAATTACATCCACAAAATCCTTTTTGCCATGTAAAGTAACATTGATTAGAGTGAGGTCTTGTCCTGTTTACAGATCTGCTCATGTTCCCGGGTGGTGGTTCCCGGGGAGGTAGTGGTTCCTGCAGTGTGCCCATGATGGGGTGGCAGTCTCGGGGACCATCTTAGAATTCTGCCTGCTGCACATGGTGGCCCTCCGGACTCCCTGTTTCCCCTCCTGTGAAGAGAAGGAGGGATTCTGGGCTAGGTCCTTCCAGAGGTTCTGCCCTGTGTTTCCCTTATTTTATGATTATGGGGTCAAGTTGGGAGCACAGTTACCTATCACGTCATCCAAAATGTGGTTGAAGATTGTGGGGACCAGCTGAGATGACTGAGAATCACCGAGAAGGGTATGAGCTGCTGGGAGGGACAGCCATGTGACGGGCAGGAGGGTAATTGTGGAACGGATGGCTGGTGTAGTGGGGGTGCTCAGAGGCACTCTTTCTTCCCTTTCTCTTTCTTCTTGTCTTCTATCAGCACACGGTGCGAGTGCACCTCCCCAGTTCCTGGTCGTTCAGCATGGCCATGCGACTTGCTTT
Source organism: Oryx dammah (assembly GCF_014754425.2). Classification (NCBI taxonomy): domain Eukaryota; kingdom Metazoa; phylum Chordata; class Mammalia; order Artiodactyla; family Bovidae; genus Oryx; species Oryx dammah. The sequence goes on along the minus strand of NW_024070189.1, from coordinate 62,559,836 downwards.
GGCCGGTGAGATGTGAGCAGGTGTGATGGAAGTCATTCTGAGCAGACGTTTTACAAGGACGTGTGTGTGTGTGTGTGTCGTCTCAGTCTCTTTTCCTCTGCTGCAGTGGCTGGCAAGACTTGGAGTGGCTCCATCTGCCTGGGTCCCTGACTAAGGGGGATGCAGAGCAAAGCTCCAGCCAACCTGCCACGAGCATGAGAAAGAAACCTTTGTTGTTAAATTAAGCCCCTGAGATTTGGGGTTCTTTGTTACTGCCACATAGCGTAGCCTATCCCTGACTGATACAAAGCAGGGTGTCACTGTTAATCTTGCTGCCACGTCTCTTTTTTGATTGAGGTATAATTTACATACAACATTATATTAGTTTCAGGTGTACTACATAATGATTGACTATTTGTGAATATTGTGAAATGAGCACCACAATAAATCTAGCTGACATTATCACCACAGTTACAAATTTTTTTTCTTGTGAACAGAGCTTTTAAGACATGCTCTCTTAGCAACTTTCAGATATGCAAAATGGTATTATTAACTGTAATCACCATGTTGTTTATTAGATTCCCCAAGACTTTTTTTTTTAATAATTGGAAGCTTGTACCTTTTGGCCCCCTTGATCCATTTCACCCACCCCCAACTCCTTGCCTCTGGCAACCACTGATCTGTTTGGTATATCTATGAACTTTATTTTCTTTTTTTATGTTTTTAAGATTCCACATATAAATGAGATCATATTTGTCTGTCTCACCTATTTCACTTAGCACAATGCTATTAAGGTCCGTCCGTGTTGCAACAGTAGCAGGATTTCTTTCTTTTTATGGCTGAATAAGACCCGATTGTGTGTATAGATTACATTTTCCTTATCATTCGTCTGTTGGTAGACATGCAGGCTGTCTTCCCTGAGGACTCTTATCTTAGCCAGGCTCCTGATGTGGTTACTGCTGTGAGCTATAGCTGAGGATCCAATCCAGAAGAAACCTGGAAAAGTGGTCATGTTGCTCTGTGCTCATGTATTTTCTGGTACTCAAATAGAACCACCCACCTTCTCACTGAGGGAAGATGCTCACTCACAGCCTCCTGACAAAGGTGCTATTTTCATTTGAGAACAAATAAGTGTAATTAGCACATTGAGAGGAAGCTGCCAGTCAGCATCGCCACACCTGGCCTGGATGTGTTAGATGCAGTTCACTTGTCATCTCTTTCCAGAAATCTCAGTTACCATGCAGTCTGCACTGAGTCCTCCCTCTCTTCTTTCTTTCCACCTACCATTTGTCTGCCCATCATGTAAGCATCTTTTTAAAAAAATAGTATTAACCATTTGCATTTTTATCGTTGTACAGTTACTCAGTCATGTCTGACTCTTTGCAGCCTCATGGACTGCAGCGTGCCAGGCTTCCCTATCCTTCACTATCTCTTGGAGTTTGCTCAAATTCATGTCCATTGATTCGGTGGTGCCATCCAACCATTTCATTCTCTGTCACCCCCTTCTCCTGCCCTCAGTCTTTCTCAGCATCGGGGTCTTTTCCAATGAGTCAGCTCTTCGAATCAGGTGGCCTTATTTATTAATTTGGCTGCATGACTTGTGGGAACATAGTTCCCCAACCAGGGATTGAATCCAGCCCACTGAAGTGAGGGCACCAAGTCCTAACCACTGGACTGCCAAGGGAATTCCCTAACCATTATATTTTTTATTATTTTTTAAATCTTTTGGCATGCTCACAGCATGTGCGGTCCTAGTTCCCCAACCAGGAATGGAGCCCCATGCCCCCTGCATTGGCAGCATAGAGTCTCGGCCACTGGATTGCCAGGGAAGTCCATAAGCATCTTTACGATTCTTGTTTTTTCCGTACTTGCATGTTGAGGGTGGCTTTCTTTTATGCTCTTTTCTGCCACCACCTCCAGAAGGTCACTCGACTGTTCCCTTTTCCTGTGCATGGTGAAGCTTGGTCCCTTCTCTGATGTCTTGTCAAATCGCAGCCACCTTCCCAGAGTTCAAATGCTCTCAGTGTGCTCCCCTCCTCTGGGGACCACTCCTCTTTGTAGACTTGCCTTTGCAGCCCTCTGCTCCAGGGCTTCTTCTCATCCTCCTCTCTGTTACCTGAGGGCTTCAGGGTGGCTCCTGTTTACCGGAACTATGTACAGTCATTCTCCGACTCTCAAGGCTTTTGTCCCTGTTATGCAACAGCTGGAGGAGGGAAAATGCTGGGTCTTGCTGGGCTTTCACACGACGACCACGTGCAGTAATCCGAACTCATCCCGAAGACAGCATAAATCACTGGTGTCTGCAGGTGGGGACCCCCACAAGGAACACAGGCAGAGATCTCCCTGGAGAGCAGGTGCTGCTATGAGAAGAAATGAAGCATCAGAGCGTGTCCCCCTGTAAATTCCACCTCTGTGTAAAGTGAATGGAGAGAAGACAGAGAACCTGCCAGTTAGAACAGTGGTAACAGCCAACAGTTAATGAGCACTATGTGCCAAGCACTCCGTAGATGCTTCCTATGGGTCATCTCCTACACTCATCATGTTTCCTGTGACATTGCATCAGTCTCGCCACCTGTCTGGTGGGAAACAGGCTCAGAGAGTTTAGGTAGCTTGCCTAAGGTAACACAGCAAGTGAGCAGAGAGCTAGGATGAGATCCTGGATAGGACAGTTCCAGAGCCTGTGCTCCTACCCAGGGAAGGAGGGGCCCCACGTGCGGGAGGATGGCCCCCTGGTTGCCAGTGTTTATAATGATTCCCTTGGGTGGGGGTTGAAGCCTGCAGCTCCCCAGGCCCTCCACCGTCCTCTCTAGCTCCTTTACACAGTGCACACTGAAGAAGCTTTGGACTCTCCTTCCCTGCTCGTCCTAAGAACCTGGAGCCTCAGGATCCAGGCCACAGGTTCCGGAGCTGGCTTGTCTCCCATCCGCCAGAGGTGGTGAGAGGTGAGCTTGGGTTTACAGCCCCACAGCCACAGGCATCCTGCTGGGTTGGACTGCCTTGTCTTTTAGAGTCAGGGAGAATTGAATTATTCTTGCATCAACTCCCCTGACACCCTGAAAACTCTAGCCTCCCTCCCTCCTTCCTCTGCAGCTTTCCTCTGCTTATAAAATGAAAAGCAGATTGCCCTGGGGGCTCAGGCAGGCCCAGCATCTGAGGTGTGTGAGGAAGGGAAGAGCCATCTGCTTCTCATTGACCGCAGAGGAGCCTGGTTAGACAAAGGGCCAGTGTGCAGCCCGCGCCCACCGGAGCAGCCGCAGCCATGACCCTGGGCCTGCTGCCGGGCAGGCTGGGGAGGGGCCCTCCTCTGCCCCACAGGCCAGGCTGGGAGTGCGTTTCCTAGAGTGTGGGGGTGGTTCCACCTCATTGGGCTGTTTCTTCTTTCTTTTCTTCCTAGAAAGATGGGTTTTAGCTGTTTCCCCAAGACTTCTGGTAACCTGATAAAGTGATACTTAGTATGTGTGTTTTAATATAATGGAATGTAAGCCACATTCAACGCAGAAATCCTAGAAGAATAAAAAGCAGCAAAAACTATTGACTATCCCACTGCCAAGGGTCTTGGTGTGTGTTCTGCCTGTCTGTTTTCCATGAGTATTTTCAGCATTGAATTAAAAATAAGAACAACCTAAAGCAGTGGTCCCCAACCTTTTTTGGCACCAAGGACCAGTTTCACGGAAGATGATTTTTCCACAAACTGGGGACGAGTGAAGGGGATGGTTTGGGATGGTTCAAGCACAATACATTTATTGTGCACTGTATTTCCATTTTTATTACATCAGCTCTACCTCAGATCATCAAGCATTAGATCCTGGAGGCTGGGGACCCTTGACTTTAAAGCATATTGCAGAGTTAGGCAATGTGCTAAGTGCTTTGCCTGAAAGATCTAAAAGCTATAGACTGTAAATTTAACCCTGTAGGGTCAGTACTTTTCTGAACACCGTTTTTATAAAGGAAGATACTGCAGTGTAGAAGGGGCAGAAAATCCTCCCAGGGAGGTGGGTTGGGGTCAGGGCTCAGTTGCAGGCTGGATGCTCCAGACTGCACGGCCCCAAACTAGCCCACAACATACCTGCACATGGAATGTGAACTGGTTTGTGCTATTTTCCAGTAAACAGTAGATCAGGACCACTTTCCCATTCAGTCTGTAGTCCTCTGTACATGTTTATAGCTGTGTATGTCCCATTCCATAGATTTACCTCAATCCCACGATTTTGGATTGTTCCACATATTATCATTATAATCCCAAGATGATCACTCAGTGCAGAGGTCTTTAAGCCCATCTCTCACGATTTGGCAGTAATGGGATTTCTGTGAATGGGCATGCATACAAGGAAGAGTTTTGAACGATTTGGCCAATTGCGCCTAAGAAAAGTTGTAATTGCAACAGTGTTTTATAATTTTTCATCTATCATATAGGCAAGGGTTTTTAAATATTTTTATTTAGTTAGTTTTGGCTGTGTTGGGTCTTAGTTGCAGCCCACAGTCTTCTCTCGAGTTGTGGCACGTGGGCTCCAGAGCAGCCTCTGGGCTCAGTCATTGTAGTGTGGCCCCCATGCTTAACTGCCCCGCAACATGTGGAATCTCAGTTTCCTGACCAGGTATCAAACCCTAGTCCCCTGCATTGGAAGGCGATTCTTAGCTACTGGACGACCAGGGAAGTCCCCAACAAGGATTTTTTTTTTTAATTTTTCATTTTTTCTAGTGATCAAACTGCTCTTTCTCATTCATTCATTGCCAATTTTAATTTATTCTTTTGGAAATTTGCTGCTCATGCTCTTTACTCAGTTTTTGCTTTAAATTGATTTGCAAAAGCTTGTTACGTTAAGGATGTGGGGTTAAGGACCCTCTGATGCCTTTGCAGATACACATCTCAGTTTGTCGTCTGCCTTCTCTTCCTATGTTGTGTTTGTCTTTTTGTCAGAGAGTTTTAAAAATGCTGTGAACCTGGTCTGTCAAACTTCTTTGTACTTTCTTCCTTTGCAATTTGATTTTTATCAAACTTCCTTCTGTCTCCCCAACAATATTATATAAACATTACTGTTGAATATAACTTTTAGCCTGTTGTTGAAAATCAGACTTGTCACAACATGAGTTAAACTACTGAGACGTTAACATGGGCAACTCAGTGATGGAAAAGAACGAAATGAAGAAAGCGTATCAGCTCAGGGCCCAGGAAAACAAAACTGAGAAACCCACGGACAGTGACACCATAGTTATTATTTTATAATATAAGATATAAGATATAAGATAAACTTATTTGTGTTTGTTTTTTAGTCTGGCTTTTCAAATTTGTCAGGAAGAGCTCACCATTTCTTAACTAATTAGTAGAATCCATAAATGTCTTCTTCAAATATTAGAAAGCACTGCTTCATTTAACCCATAATTATTTATAAAGCTAGCATTTAATGACTTTAAACGTTTCTTTGCATAGAACCACACTCAGTGTCTGTGTGTTCAGATTTGAGATATAATCTCTGTCCTGTCACAGAATTCAGACTCAGGCAGGGCCATCCCAACCTCAGCATCCAGTCCTCAGTCCAGACCGCTGGGTATCTTCTCAGGTTCTTCCCCATGAGAAGGAAAAGAAATATTACAGGCGAACAAGTTTTAGGTAATTTCTAACTGTGAAACCTTTAAAAATGATGTAACTTATGCATATACATGAGGAAAGACATCCAAAAACACAGGATGTCTGTGCTGTTTTGAGTCGCTCAGTCGTGTTCAGCTCTCTGCGACCCCATGGACTGTAGCCGACCAGGCTCCTCTGCTCATGGGATTCTCCAGGCAAGAATACTGGAGTGGGTTGCCATGCCCTCTTCCAGGGGATCTTCCTGACCCAGGGATTGAACCCAGGACTCCCACATGGCAGGCGGATTCTTTACCATCTGAGCCACCAGGGAGGCCCTTAGCGATGACATAACTTACTCATATACACGAGGAAGGGCATCCAAAAACCAGAAAGGAGCGGCAAAACGTGTACATGAGTGATCCATGGTGCTGCTGGGAAATGCCATGGCAGAGTGTCTGTGTTATTCCAATGTTACATTTCCCTGGCATCTTTCCTTCCTCCCTCTGATCTCTTCTAATCACATCCATTGGCTAAACTCACCCAGCAGCCAGAAAGCAAGAGAACCCAAGCAATGTGGCCTATAGACAGTACAGATTCGGGGTCACTATGCCAAGTAGAGAAAAGTGGAGAATGGTCCTGGTGGTGAGCAGGGGCGCAGACAGGAAATAGGATAAATCATTTTAAAAATTAAAAACCACTCAAAAGTCCACCTTCTAGAGGTAACTTTGATTAACCCTCTGGTAGATTTCACCAATGACTTTGTAATATGCACTACATTTTTATAGGCAAGATACTAGTACGTAGTTGCTTTTTAAAGCATAGTTAATGAAGGAGCAGAGGGCCAAATGGAAAACTATTGGAAGAGGGGCTTGATGACAGACAGTAATTAGATTTGAGTGGTTTATTAACTTTCCCAGTACATTAAAACATACACATATGTTCAATCGCTCAGGTGTGTCCAACTCTTGGCGATTCCATGGACTGTAGCCCACCAGGATCTTCTGTCCATGGGATTTTACAGGCAAGAATACTGGCTTAAGTTATTATTTCCTTCTCCAGGGCTTCTTCCTGACCCAGGGACTGAACCCATGTCTCTTGTGTCTCCTGCACTGACAGGCAGATTCTTTACCATTGAGCTACTTGGGAAACCCAACATACACACACACATGTACACAGTGACCCAAGTCACCCAAGTGGAGTAATTTTTTTTCTCATTGTTTTTTGGAGTACTTTTTTTTTTTCCTCATTGTGAACTTTTTTAAATATAGAAAGCTAATTTCAAGCTTCATGACATGTAGATAGTCTTCTTTATTGAACTATGCAGTTGTTCTTTTGTGGACAGAATTAACATTTTTTTATTTATTGGTTTTTAAACCACAATATCCTGAGTGTGTGTTGGGAAAGTGAATGAGTGACCCCTGTATACTGCCTGCTCTGTTTTTTCCCCAGCCCAGTGATCACTCATTGATCCCCTCATTGGATCACTCCTCCCATGGAGTTCAGATGTGGTTCAGATTCCTACTCAGCAACCCTCAATACACTGACTTTTCCAAGGTGAGACATATTGCTGTCCCATATGTTTGCAGTCATTAAGATTAGAACTGTAGTGCCTAGTAGTTTAAGTGGCTATCAACTGTGACAGAAGATTCCTCCTAAATTATGGGGTGAAAAATATGGCATGAAAAATTCACTTCTTGGTCTCAGTAACATGGCAGAAGCAGAAAAAACAGCTGAGGGAAATGGTGAAGGCCTAAGCCTGGGGTTGCAGAATTCTCCAAGAAAACAATCTGACTGGATCTTGAATTGGGAATATCCATAAAAGAAGTGCATATCTAGAATTCCTTATTCTCACATCCTTCAAGCTGATGATCTCGCTCACTGGGAAGTCATTCTGAGTGCTTATATGTCCCGGAATGTCAGTCTGTTGCCTTTATTCTGAAGGCTACAAAATTACCGGGTCCAACATTCTTCCTTCAAAACCCTCTGAAGCCTGCAGCATATAGAGTGCTCAAGGAAAAGTCTTTATATTCTATGTAAGAAGTTGTTTTTTTTTTTCCTTTGGTTCTGATAATGTCCAAGTAAGTTATTCTTTTTAAAATTTATTTAATTGAAGGATAATTGCTTTACAATATTGTGTTGGTTTCTGCCGTACATCAGCATGAATCAGGTATACGTATGTCCCCTCCCTCTTGAACCCCCCTCTCATCTCCTGTCTCACCTTTCTAGGTTGTCACAGCCCCTTGAGTCATGTAGCAAATTCCCACTGGCTGTCTGTTTTCCATATGGCACTATATATGTTTCCATGCTCTCTTCATTCCTCCCACCCTCTCCTCCTGCTGTGTCGACAAGTCTGTTCTCCACGTCTGTGTCCCCTTTGCTGCCGTGTGAAGAGGTTCATCAGTACCATCTTTCTAGATTCCACATACATGCATTAATATATGATATTTGTTTTTCTCTTTCTGACTTACTCCACTCTGTATAATAGGCTCTAGTTTCATCCATTATCAAGGCTTCCCTGGTAGCTCAATTGGAAAAGAATCCACCTACAATGCAGGAGACCCTGGTTCAATTCCAGGGTCAGGAAGATCCCCTGGAGAAGCGATAGGCTACCCACTCCAGTATTCTTGGCCTTCCCTTGTGGCTCAGCTGGTAAAGAATCCGCCTGCAATGTGGGAGACCTGGGTTTGATCCCTGGATTGGGAAGATCCCCTGGAGGAGGGAACTGCTGCCCACTCCAGTATTCTGGTCTGGAGAATTTTCCACGGAATTGCAAACAGTTTCCCCAGTGAGTAAAATGGAACATGTGTGATGTGTCTGCCCAGGGAGTCCTATTAGAGACTTGGTTCTCAAGTTTTTTTATTGGTGTCTGATCGTAGAGGCACTCTACCTAGCATGTATCGGAAGTCCAGATTACCAGCAGGAAAGCAGGTGTTCAGCGTAAACCAGTGTTTGTGAACACACTTCAGGCAGAGTGAGTCACTCTTACTTACATTTAGGCTTCCCAAGTAGCGCAGGGGTAAAGAATCCACCTACCAATGCAGGACACGCAAGAGATTTGGGTTTGATCCCTGGGTCAAGAAGATCCCCTGGAGGAGGAAATGGCAGCACGCTCCTGTACTCTTGTCTGGAAAATTCCATCGACAGAGGAGCCTGGTGGCTTATGGTCCATGGGGTTGCAAAGAGTCAGATACAACCTAGTAACTGAGCATGAACGCACCACTTAGGTCAAATTTTATATCAGTGTAGGGAGCTATTTACCAGCCAAGTTCTCAGATCCCAGTAAGCAGCTGGAGGTCTAAGGATAGCAGCTTTAGGCCTGTTTTGTGAAGTCTTTCCTATGCATCCCCATTTAAATTTGATTTTACTTACATTACAGTGAGCCATTTCAATGTGCACGCTAAAGTTGTCTTTCATTATTGCTTTTGTTCCAAGTGTGTGTGTTTCTTCCTTAGGAAGTTCTGTACCTCTTGGGTATTTGATAGAAAAAGAGGAGAATAAGAAAAGAATCTATCCTTTCCTTCCTATTTTTGTCACCACTTTGCCCTTCTCCTCTGTGTTCTCCTGGTCTCATGCCCATCCTTTGTGCTTGTGTGTGTGTGTTATTTGCTCAGTCATGTCTGACTCTTTGTGACCCCTTGAACTGTAGCCCGCCAGGCTCTTCTGTCCATGGAATTCTCCGGGCAAGAATACTGGAGTGGGTTGCCATTCCTTTCTTCAGGAGATCTTCCCAATCCAGGGATCAAACCCAGGTCTCCTGCATTGCAGGGAGATTCTTTACCGTCTGAGCCACCAGGGAAGCCATCTTCAGTGCTACTGATGCATTTTTTCTATGGTATCAGTTTAGCTTCTTATGGACCTAATACAGGGCTATTTTTGTTGTTGTTGTTGTTGTTTTCAGTATTGCATGTAAAACTTTTTCATTGCAAACCTGAGTGCTTTTATTTCAGATGTTCCATGATTACTTTCTAGTTGTTGTTTTTCCCCTTCCATTCATCCTCCAGCAGTAGGAACGTCTTTCTAGTTTTATTAATTCCCAGTAGAGACGTTGTAGGGGCTCATGCTTGTTTCTGCCTCTGTCTTCAGGGGTTTCTGTTAAAAGCCCTGCTCAGTAGTTGAGTCATAGATTGTGGCGCAATTTTCTGGACTTGTTCCTGGTGGCCAGCAGGTTTTTATTTACTGAACATCTGTTAGCTGGAATCCTCATTCTCCTATGTCACTGTATAGCTAGCTCTCTGACACATTAAAGAAATGAAGTCTGTAGAGAGGACTGCGTCCTGGCACTCCTGCCTCTAGGCTCTGCCATCCGTAGGCTGGCGCTATAGTGCCATGTCGGTGAAGGCTCCCTCTGGGGCCACTGTGGAGCCCAGCTCCTCTACATCTGCTGTTAACAGGGCATGGGGAGAGGGTGCCCCTGGAGGCAGAGAGCACTCTGGACAGCGTCTTGGTGTTTTGGACTGTGCTAGCCCTCATGTTCCTGGTTTTAGGGGCTGGCTCCCCAGTTTCTTGCCTCGCATTTGGTTGAGTATTGATCCCAATTCACAGAATGAGATTTTTACTTTTTTCTGTGTTGTATCATTTTCATGAGAAGTTGGGAGTGGCTCAGTACGGGGCTATTAACCAAGCATTGTATCAAAACGAAATCTAAAGAAACATCCAATGAAGGGACTTATCAGGGATCCAAAGACTAAAGCACTGTAAGCAGCAGGTGGAGCCCAGAGTTCCATTAGGGCACTTGGACAGATGCACGTGGACAGTGACTCACGTCACTAGTGTATTGTGACGGGCACACCGGGAGCCCAGCCGGCCGGGAGTCAGGGACTCTGGCTTCTCGCTCCAGACTCCAGCGTGGACTTGCTGCGTGACCTTGGATGAGGCAGGGCTCCCTTCTGGAACTCTCTTGCCTTGTTTACAGATGCAGGGATTGGTCTTGAGAGTTTCTAGCATGCCTCCAGCTCCAATATTCATCATCACTTTAGACTGTTGGGATTCAGTGGGAACACTGTAGAAAGGAGGAAGCTGCTGACCTTGGGCTGATTCACCTCCTCTAGGGACCAAAGAGACAGAAACTAGAGGTGCCTCCCAGGATCCAGCCTGGCCCCTCAGGGCCAGGAAGTGTCCTGTGGCCCACCAGGGTTGCCCGTCTCCAGCCTCTCCAGCTCATCTCCTTGTTGCTAGATTTTTTTTTTTTAAAGAAAGATGGTGCATAAATTGTATGACTTTGCAGTTTGCCAAGGTCTTGTCTATTTGACTCATCCAACTTGTTGTATGTGTGTGTTTCATATAGCAGGAAATGGGTCTCAGGCTTTTTCCCCCAAGTGAAAAGCCCTTTCGTGACTGATTCCTAATTTAAGCTTAAGGAGTTGGAGGATGCTTCATGTTGACAATGAGCCATGATCGTTTTGTTAGACCGAGTTTAGACAAAGGGTCTAAGGCAAGAGTGAGTAACGTCTGGGACATTAGGGTGTGCAAAGACCTCAGGACTAGCCCCAGAGCCTCCTGTGCTCCAGGTGGGTTTTTGACTTGTATTGGGAATTCCATGTTCTCTGTGAGTGTCTGCTGGGCAGAGGTGAGTCAGCACGCATGGTGAGGAGTAAGGTGGCACCCTGCTATCTCATGAGTCTGGTCTTGGATGTGAACCCCCTTGGGGCAAGGGGATGGAGACCTGGAACTTCAGGGACTCCTGGGCTCTGTCCTCCCTGCAGGGACACCGTGGACTAGCTGTCCTCCTGAGTACTCCACAGGCACAAGGCCCTACTACCTCCTGTAATATCTCCTTAACTTAAGCCAGGAGAGCAGGCGCAATCGTTGAATCTAGGAGATTATAAAACCCTGCCAGAACCAGATATTCAGGTTAACACAAAATCCACTTGAGAGGCATAAATAATCTAATTGGTGCTTGACATGCAAACAGAATAGATGATCACAAGCCCTTTCAAGTACATGGTGTTCCAGCTCTCCCTTCTTTCAGGACAAACTGCTGGTACTCCTTCCATTTATACTGGATTGGCCAAAAGGTTCATTTGGGGTTTTCTGTCACATCTTATAGAAATCCCAAACAAACATTTTGGCCAACCCATTATACATGTGTGTGCTAGTCACTCACTCGTGTCCAACTCTGCAACCCTATAGATCACCAGGTTCCTCTGTCCATGGGATTCTCTGGGCAAGAATACTGGAATGGATTGCTATTCTCTTCTCCAGGGGATCTTCCTGACCCAGGGATTGAACCCCAGTCTCCTACGTTATGGGCAGATTCTTTACAGCCTGAGCCACCTGGGAAGCCCACATATATCTCCATACTTTAGGGAGAGAAAGGGTGGAGGAATTGCTTTTCAGTTCATATCTGAGAAATGTTGCAAGAGAAGACAATATACACATTCTGTAGGATCTTCCTCCATGGCGTCCCTTGATGTCACCGCCTGAATGTCTTGTGCAGCAGGAAGACGGTGCTCTCCTCTTTGTTTCCACAGCGGGAGTACAACACTTCCCACATCGACTCATGTTTGCCTATGTGTCTGTATCTCCCATCAGTCTGCACTCCTGGAGGTTAAGAGCCACATCCAGTTATCACCTCAAAAAGAGCCTATGCAGAGGGCACGCTCAGTAGTGACATTTTAAGCCAGATAAATGTCAGCTCTAGACTTAGCTAAGGAACTAGGAGGATGACATTCCCCAGAAGACAAGCTGTATCTGTCAGTCAGAGCACCCTATGTACATTTGACTTATGTGATGGATAATTATTTATTAAGCACCTACTAAGTGCCAGATAGGGCTTCCCTGATAGCTCAGTTGGTGAAGAATCTGCCTGCAATGCAGGAGACCCTGGTTCAATTTCTGGGTCAGGAAGATCTGCTAGAGATGGGATAGGCTACCCATTCCAGTATTCTTGGCCTTCCTTTGTGGCTCAGCTGGTAAAGAATCTGCCTGCAATGCAGGAGACCTGAGTTTGATCCCTGGATTGGGAAGATCCCCTGGAGAAGGGAAAGACTACCCACTCCAGTATTCTGGCCTGGAGAATTCCATGGACTCTATAGTCCATGGGGTTGCAAAGAGTCAAATATGACTGAGTGACTTCCACTTTCATGTGCTGGATATTCTTTAAGATACTAAGGATAGCATAGTGAATAAGACAAATAAGATTCCCACCCACAGAGTTTAAACACAATGGGGAAACAGACAATAAACAACCAACAAAACAACAGTTGTTAAAGGAATGAAAATAGGATGATAGAGAATAATTGGGGTCCAGGAAGACCTATCGCCTTTCAAGTAAGATGTAAGGATGAAAAAAAGTGAGAGAGAGGAAGGAGCATTATAGGGGAGGAGATAGCTAGTGCAAAGGCCCTGAGGCAGAATGAAATGTGGCTTCCTAAAGAAACAGGGAAAAGTCCAGAATGGCTAAGGAGTGCAGAGTGGGAGTGGGGAGCGGATGGCATGAGACTGAAGCAGCAGGCAGGCTAGGACCACATCACACAGATTACTCTAAACACACAAAGGTGCTTTGAGCTGGGTGGAGAAAGGTGGAATGCATCAGTTCCTGGAGCTGTTTTGAGAAGATATCATCTGATATCTTGATAATGATATCAAACCAGGGTCTCATCCTACTATGGGGATGATCCTTCATACTCAATTTATGCTGTTTTTCAGGGAGACAGGTGGTTCTTTTTCCTGGGCTTTTTCCGGGGCTTGCTCAGCCCCTGATGCATGTTTGAACTTGTGCAGTAGTGGGATGGCCCTGGCCCTGGGACTGGGAGGAAGGGAATGGCTATCTTGAGGATGGAAGCCTCAACTTTAGTCTTGAAATCACTGAACACTCTGGATTGTCCAGGGCTGCTGTTTGAGTTGAAAGTGACAGAGGTACTTTGCAAACTTGCTAAAGTCAGAAAGGCAGTGTGTTGCCTGCCAAAACTGACTTTCAGGGTTTGAACTGGCCTCCAGGCCTCAGCATTGGCCGTTGCTTTCCCCACTCTTTTTCTCTTTGTATTGGCTTTATTCACTCACATTCCAGGAGAGCTTGCTCCCAAATGCCATTAGTCCTAAAAGCAGGGTTTGTGTCCTGAAGATCATGCTCTGGAGTAACTTCCTTGAAATTTACCAAGTTCCCTCCCATGCCTCGGAGAAGGCAATGGCAACCCACTCCAGTACTCTTGCCTGGAAAATCCCGTGGACGGAGGAGTCTGGTAGGCTGCAGTCCATGGAGTTGCTAAGAGTCAGGCACAACTGAGCAACTTCACTTTCATTTTTCACTTCCATGCATTGGAGAAGGAAATGGCAACCCACTCCAGTGTTCTTGCCTGGAGAATCCCAGGGACGGGGGAGCCTGGTGGGCTGCCGTCTATGGGGTCGCACAGAGTCGGACACGACTGAAGCGACTCAGCAGCAGCTGCCATGCCTGGGGCCAGCTGGAGCCCTGGGTTCTATCTGTTTGAGCTCTGGTCCTTGTTTCTTCTGTTTAGGGTGCTCTTTGACTCCTTCATCTTATATAGGGGACACCACATGCTCTGAGAACATTCGAGACTCCCATCCATGGCATTAACCTGAGGGCACCTGGATGGGCCCCAGCTCTAGGAAATGGTTTGGGGAATAGATCACTGTCTCAGGGGAGCACGATATTTCTTCCGTAGAATCTCACAGGATCGGGCCCCCAGAATGGTGCCAACATGCTAATTCAGGATGACTTTTACTCCCATCTTGACGTAGAATGAGTTCTGAGCTCCGGGCTATTCTGACCCTTGGGCTCTAGCTGCCTTTGAAGGCCTGAGTGTCATTCTTTCCTGTTCAGGTTCTGACTGTGGTGTATCTGTCGTCTGTAGTATCTGTGGGCAGCAGGTTAGTGGCAGGGGTCCTTCATCCACTTTCATGCTTTTGCACCCAGGGAGACCACTCCAAACTACATCATGTGTCAGGGCTCTTGCAGTGTGGCCATGCCTATCACCTCCACAGTTTCTTTTTTTTTTTTTAATATTTATTGATTTGACTGCATTAGGTCTTAGGGCTTCCAAGGTGGCACAGTGGTAAAGAATCTGCCTGCCATTGCTGGAGAGGCAGCTTCTATCCCTGGGTCGGGAAGAACCCCTGGAGTAGGAAACAGCACCAAGGAAAGATCCCCATGGGACTGTAGATTGCAGAGTCGGACATGGCTGAGCATATCAGGTCTTAATTGCGCCACAGCTGATCTTCAGCGCATCAGGGGGATCTTTCATTGTAGCGCACAGACTCTCTATTGTGGTGTACAGGCTCAGTAGTTGTGGTGTGTGCAGGTTTAATTTGCCCTGAGGCATGTGAGATCTTAGTTCCCTGACCAGGGATCAAACCCAGTTCCCCTGTATTGAAAGGCAAATTCTTAACCACTAGACCATCAGGGAAGTACCTCCTTCAAGGGTTTTGAGCCCATTGCTCCTTAGCACCACTGGGCCACAACAATTGATACCTTCTTTTGCATCTACTTGATGTGCTAACTTCATGCCCTCCTGGGTCCTGTGTTGGTTGTGACCCATACCAGACAGGGGACAGGTATTGCTTGTGCAGACGTAGGTAATATACATATAGCTCGCCTCTGCCCACACCTGCCAGCATCTTTCCACCCTACATTTTCACTTACCTCTCCCCCATCCGTGACTGGAGATATATCCCTGGTAAATCCAGGACCTGGTGGTCCAATTTGAAGAAACACAGTCCATCTACCCACGTTAATTTCAAAATAACTCAAATACTTTATTTTTACATTTTGAAAAATTTGAAAGGGATCTCTGTACAATCCACAGCTGTTCCCTACATTTCTCTGGCAGTGAACTCCTAAACCCATGGCTGCAGGGCTTTTCTTCCTCATTTCTCCTCCCCTTTCCCAGTAATTTCTTATCTTGATTTGTACTGTCCAGTATGGTAATCGTGAACCATGTGCGGCTAGTAACCACTTAAAATGAGAGCTACAGTGAATTGAGATGTGCTTTAAGTGTAACATGCATACAAGATTTTGAAGACTTGTTGTATAAAAATATAAGTAAAATATCTGATTAATAATTTTTATAGTGCATACATGTTCAAATGATAGTTTTAAAATATTTTATAAAATATTATATTTGAAGATGATTTTACCTGTTTCTTTTTGCTCTTTTGATACAGCTACTGTCTGTGTGTGTGTGTGTGTACACACGTATGCATGTGTGTATTCATGCTCAGTCACATCCAATTCTTTGTGACCCCATGGACTGTAATCCACCAGGCTCCTCTGTGCATGGAATTTTCCAGGCAGGAGTACTGAAGCAGGTTGCCATTTCCTACTCCAGGGGATGTTCGCGACCCAGGGATCGAACCCACATCTCTTGCGTCTTGTGCATTGCAGGCAGATATTTATGTTGAGCCACCAGGAAAATTTAAATTACATGTTTATATGCATTTATTACATATTTATAAATATTGTTGTTCAGTCGCTAAGTTGTGTCTGACTCTTTGCAACCCCGTGGACTGCAGCACACCAGGCTCCTCTGTCCTCCACTATCTCCCAGAGTTTGCTCAAATTTACGTCCATTGAGTTGGTGATGCTAACCATCCATCTCATGCTCTGCTGCCCGCTTCTCCATTTGCTTTCAATCTTTCCCAACATCAGGGCCTTTTCCAGTGAGTCGGCTCTTCCCACCAGGTGGCCAAAGTATTGGAGCTTTGGCTTCAGTATCAGCCCTTAGTGAACATAGTTCCTGTTATATTTCTTTTGAACAATGCTGATTTAGATCAATGAAACCTTTATAGTTTTCTCCTTTTCCTCCTCTTCTCTGGTTCTTTTTCCCTTGCTCTGATGTTTTGTTTCAAAAGCACAAAACTTAATGGTCTGGCAGAAATGAAAGTCTCCTCAGATGGAGATGTCAAAGGGCAGAGGCTCTAAGAAATACAAACACATTAATTATCTTTGTCCCACCACACATAGATTAAATAGTGTTTGTACCAAAATAGACATTTTAGGAAATAACAGACTTCACTGTTTATTGAAATGGCTGTCATAAAACTTTACAACATGGAAAACAAAGTTGGATGGAGGAAAGACACTACATCTTTCCCTCCTAGAACTCTTACAAGTCCACATTTCACTCTAGGGTTTAAATTCTTTCATTTACAAGAGAGCTCCTTTCCAACGTCTGTTCTCTCCAGGCTCTCCCACCATCCCATACTTCTTAGCTGACGCAACTCACAGAAGACAATTAGCTCTTTTGATTTAAAATCAGTAGGCAACATTTTCCTATGTCTTTTTTTCTTTCCTTGAGTAAATGTCTGGTTCCCAATCCATCATCACCAATAACTTAAGACTGCCGTTTATTCTTCGTTCCAAGGGGACTGTCCCAAACCATGAAAGCAATGCTGCCATGACTCACACTTCACATAAAATATGTCTGGGTGTTTGGGCAAACAGCCAAAAGGATTGTTTAACCTCACCTGGTGATAAGAGATACTAAGTACTTGGGAATACAATAAGAGGATTTGTTTTAAGCTTTGAAATAGTTTTTTGATAATCTTTTAAATCTCTTTTTAAAAATTGAAATGCAGTGCACAGTGACAGCTAATAGGAAACTTTTTCCAATGTCTAAGTGTTCACACATGTAAAAACTTGAATGTGGACTGAATAGATGCATTTGAAACAAAGCATGGCTGAGAAATAACAGAGCATCTTTACTTGATAATTATTCTTTCTAGGTTAAGAAACAATTTACTCTGGGGAGTTAGTTGTAGCCAAAGATATAAAAGCTAACTATTGTTATTAGGCTGTGGTCTTGAAAAATCAGAAATAAACTTAGAAAATGGTCTGCTAGGTTCTCCAAGGAACTCAGAGAGGGTGAAGAATCTCTCCGTGATCTAGTCTCTTCTCCCTATAGGCTTTTCTTCGCCCATGAAGAGCACCTGTATATCATTTTAGGATTTCTTAGTTATTATAGGGTTTGCTGTGATTTTGTATATTTAATATTTAGGACAACTGCTTGCTCACATTAGATGAAGAAGAGGAAGTGAAGTATTGAGTAATTAAACAGAATCTCAAGAATTACGCTGATATTTGGTAAGCCATTTCCTCTTCTCACTAGAAGTGTCTAATTCATGCTTTTCCTGAAAAATAGCAAAATTGCAGTCTCATCAGAAACGTTGAACTCAAACAATAAATTTCTGAGTGCCCAGAGATTTTGAGGTAGCATTTCCTTTTTAAAATAATCTTTAAAACATTTATTAGTTTGGGCTGTGCTGGGTCTTTGTTGCTGCAAGGACTTTCTCTAGTTGTGGTGAACAGAAGCTACTCTCTAGCGGCAGTGCTTGGGCTTATTATGGTGACTTCTTCTTTTGCAGAGCACAGGCTCTAGGGCATGTACGCTTCAGTAACTGGGCTCCTAGGCTCTGGAGCACAGCCTCAATAGTTGTGGCACGAAGGCTTAGTTGTCCCAAGGCATGTGGGATCTTCGCAGATCAGGAGATAAACCCATGTCTCCTGCATTGCCGGGTGGATTCTTTACCACATGAGGTGGCATTTTCTTTAAAAGGTTTTGGAAACAAGGAGCAGTTCAGCATTTAGATCTTTGGTGACTGTGTTATCCATGAAGAGCTGAATGTATAGGCACATGCAAACAAAGGTTTCTAGGTGTTTGGCCCAGGGGAACAAAGCTCAATTTCTTTCCCCCTCTGGGCTGAAGTTTGTGTGTGGAGTGGAAATTATATAGCATGCTGGAAACTTTTGTTGAAATACAGGTACTTAAAGTTGGAGGACAGCTGCCTCACCTGGCTCTGGATGAGGCTGGTAGCACAGGTCACAAGTCCTAGGGTAGAAGGAGTCTTCAGAGGTCCCTTCCCTAACCCCTCCGCTCTCTGTGCTTGTCCTCAGCCAAGGGTACAAGGTGGCTGTATGCTCCTAAAGACCTCAGGACATCTCCCAGCAGCTTTTGCAAGCTGTTCCAAGCCTAATACTCAAGAGATTCCTTTAAACACATGCTATCAATTTGCCCTGCTGTAACCTGGGGCCCTGTGGGGGTGCCTTATTACCACATGTCTAGGTAAGACACAGGGAGAGACTGACTCATTTCAATTTTTGTCAAAATTCTTCCTCAGAAACAATACTTTTCTAAAACACCTCTTGAGACCTTTGATTTGGTGCTAAGCAGATAAAAATGCAAAAAAAATTGCTAGCTCTTTTGTAAATCCTATCATACAGCCTTGTCAGTTCAAATTTGGATCTCAGAGAAAAGTGAATTTTGAATGTGACCTACACTAATATGTATCGGAACTCTTGTCTGAAAAATGGGCTGTTACAGCCATAAGGAGAGTGGGGACCAAAGCACTAACTCAAAAATATGTCTGCACCCTCATGTTCACTACAGCATTTTTTTTACAGTAGCCAAGACATGGAAATAACTTCAATGTCCATTGATGGTTGAATGGATACAGAAAATGTGATATGTACATTTATGTAATATGGTGGATTATCATTCAACCATAGAAAGGAGGGAAATCCTGCCGTTTGTGAAAGCATACGTGGACCTCGAGGGCATTATGCTAAGTGAGATAAACACAGACAAATACTGTATGATCTTGTTTATATGTGGAATCTTAAAATAAGACCAAACCAACTTCTAGAAACAGAATAGATCAGTGGTTGCCAAACGTGGGGGCGGAGGTGAAAGGGGTCAAAAGGTACAAACTTCCAGTTATAAATAATAATAAGTCCTGGGGCTCTAATGTACACCATTATGACTATAGTCAATGATACTATTTGCATTGGATTACTAGTTCTTTACCAAATATGTGATTGCAAATATCTTCTCACATTCTGTGAGTTTTGTTTTCACTTTCTTGATATATTTGAAAGTTGCTAACAGAGTAGACCTGAAAAGTCCTTATCACAAGAAAAAAAGATGTAACTGTGTGGCGATGGATGTTAACTAGACTTTACTGTGATGATCATTTCACAGTATATGTGTGTGTGTATATATATATCTCAAATCATTATGTTATACACCTAAAGCTTATACATTGTTGTATGTCAATTATAATTAAAAAAAAAAAAAGAGTGGGTGCTTGGCAAAGAGTGGGAAATAAAGGGAAGAAGGCCAACAACACTAAAGGAACAGAAGCTGGAACCCCAGTTCCCTGGGGAGGAAAGGCACGTGATCAGCCCTGCTCAGAAGCACAGGGATGGCAGTGATGTGAGGTGGGGTCCCCCCATATCCTGTTTCTAGACACTGAATATCTGGCCCTCTGCCTGAATTTTATAAGAGCAAATTGCTCAGTGATTCCCATAGCATGAAGGGAAAACAGAAGAGCAGTCCAAGCCCAAATGCTAATGCAAGTTTCTGCATTAAAAGAGCGTTTATTCGGGTCTTGAACCGAGGCCAGGCCCAGGCTGCCAGAGTGAGCTGGGCAGAAAGATGGAGGCTGTTTCTTTTGAAGTTTGGTGGTCAGCTTTCTGCTGGCTGTGGTAGTGAACGTATCTTATCCCACCAAAGTAAAGCTGTTATTTAGAAGAAAGAGAGCCCACATTTGAAGTTCTGTATTAACATTGCTACAAATGATAGAAAACTTTTTGTTTCTAGGCAACTTTTATGTTGCAGAGACCAAAGCAGCTTGCCTAATATGGGTTTTGTCCACTATCTTCACAGTAGTAATTTTAAAGAGCTTGAATTAAATGGAACAAATTGGCTTGCCAGATCATCCCCAGCTGTGATGGAGATGCCCCGCAATGCTAGAAAAGCTCTCAGGCCCAGTCTGAATTTTCCATGCTCTGGAGTTCTCCTGGGCTTGCCCTTTGCCTGGGAAAGGAGCAGGGGAGGGGGCACAGTTATGGACCAGAGGTTCTCATGCCGAGCCAAGAGCCAGGATAAACAAGAATGCGTGTGACCCCAATCTGCCCTTGAAGCCTTCAGCCTAAGGGGGCGGCTTGGAAAGGGGAAAGAAGATAGCTCAATGTGAATCCAAAGTAGAAAATAGTTCAGGCCATGTGAAAGCCATATAAAACATATTGGGGAGATGACCACCACACAGAGGGAGACAAGTGGAGGAGGTCTATTTCAGATGTGCCTCAAAAGATGGGCAGGATTTGGGCAAGCAGTAGTACAGAGGATAGATCAAAGTGGGTGAGCATGTGAGAAACTTTGAGGTATGCCTGGGAAAGAGCAAGTCCCCAGTTTTGCTGGTAGATGGGGGATCCTTTGGAGCAAAGGCTAGGTGGAAGAGTCAAGGCCAGGTTGGGAGAGTCTGGCTTAGGGAAAGGGCTGAGGCCACCACAGTAGCCCTGGGGAGAGGAGGTGAGTGTGCAGAAGTGAGGCCCACCAGTGCATCCACGACGGTGACTCTCAGCATTGGCTATACCGGGGGTTACTCTGGGAGCTTCGAAGCTGTGCTGGGACCACAGGACCAGAGCTCTGGTTTAACTGGCCCCAGGCAGTAGGATTTGTGAAAAGCACCCCCTGAGCAGTGATTCAGAGATGCTGCCAAGGTGAAGAACCCCTGGCTTGTGGCAGATGGTGATTCAGTGAGGTGGGGCTGAATCCGAATCTTTGTGTAGCAAGGGTCTGTAGAACTTGGCCACACCACATCAGCAGGGCACCTGCCTGCAACTTACTCCTCCTGTGAGGAAAAAATGAGGAAACCTTTTGCCTCTTTCACCATTTTGCTCTGGGATGCTGGGTCCCTGCCGAGGAAGGACAGTCACACTCACTGATTGGTCGTTGACCTTCAAGGGCAAATGAGGACTTTAAGCTGAAACATGCAGACCCATGGGTCCCCAGGAAGCCCTTCAGGGGGTGTGTGGGCACATAGTGTGAGCACAATCAATTTTCTCAGCTTCCATGTGTACACTATCTGCCTGAGCACCCTCCCACACAATACTGATTCTCCCATCTGCCTCCCCGCTCCCACTGCTTTGCACATCCTCCAAATACAGTATTTTGCATCTTTGGCAGTTTCTTAAACGTATGATAGAAAGAAACCTTTAAATATCAACTTTAAACTTTGGCTCTGTGACTCTGCGGTCTTGGCCCTGTCCCACCCTTTCTGAGGTTCCCTGCCTCCTCTGTAAAAACGGGGCCAACCAGCTCTGCTCTGCAGGGTGATTGAGAGATCAAATGTGGGAGCCCCAGAAGTGGCCTGGCCTGCAGCCAGCTCTGGGTGAATGGCAGATGTTATTTGCCTGGTTGGCATCTGGAAAACCATCTTGGCATGTGGTCAGGGCTCCTTGAATGTGAGTGCCCTTCCCCCTTATTAATGGCTCCCAGATTATATCCCCATGGAGCCCAGCTGTCTTATGGAGGTTGGGAGTGTGAGGCAGGAAGGTTCCAACCTCTCTGGTCTCCCCTTTTCCAACTTTCTCCAAGAAGACCTCACAAGGCATTTCCCCCAACAGGCCTCCCCTCTAGTAAGGAAGCCTCATGATGGACCTTTCTCCTCTTTGATCATTTGACAGGCTCACTCTAGGTACACCACAAATAAGTCAATGCATCAGTGAGTGAGTACTGGAAACAGGGGAGCGAATGAGGCAGGCATTTCCCCCACCCTCCCCAAACTCATGGTCCAGATGTCACCAGACATTTATAACACCAAGAGATGCCACAGTAGTTAAAAAAAAAAAATAGAGGCCATGCAAGTCCACAGAAAAGGCATGAAGTAAGGGAAGGCTTCTTGGAGGAAGTGTGGTGTAAACTAAAATCTAATGGCAAAGTGGAAGCCAGACAGCCCGCTTGCTTCTGAGCAGTGGATTCATGGGCCCGGAGGTAAGAAAGAGCACGCCAAACTCAGAACAGGAAAGACTTCGTAAACTTGGCTGTAGAGATGAAGGCTGCCCAGTGTTTTCTTCCCTTTTGTTGGTCCCCCCATATGATGGAATGCTCTGGAAAACACAAAGGGTCTTCTACAACTTTTGTGTTTATCCCATATTTGCTCCACTCTACAACACCACTGCTGACACTTGAATAAATGCTCACTGGGTGCAGACGTGACTAGAACAGGAGGTCTCCTGGAGCTTCTTTGGAGGTCTTCTCATACTTCCTTGAGCCTGGGTAGCAGTGCACAGAACCCAATCTAACCAGGAAATGGGCTAACAGAGCCCCATGCACTGGCCTCTAAGACTTGAACCCCTAGGAAGCCATGCTGTGAGATATCTTTTCATGCATTATTCCAAGATAGGGATGATACAGGTACATTTCATCTTCAGGGAGTATGCACCCTCAGTGGTCCTGGGACTCAGGCCAGGGGCCTGGGCGGTGGATGAAATGTGTGGCTTGCATCAACTTGCCATTCATGTCAGAGACAGGGAAGGGCAGAGAGACAGCAGCAGGGACGGGGGAGTAGGATCATCCATTTAGCCTCTGGCTCCTTCCATGGCAGGTCCGAACCCATTACCAGCAGACAGTCTCAGCCTTTCCTGCTTCCCCACACTGGCTCTGGACACACACTCTCCCCCTGCTCCCTCACACGCTTCAGGGCTTTCTCTTCAAGTCCTCACAATTTACTCCTGCTGATGACTCAGGGAAACAAGTTCTAGGTCACTGACAAATCAAAGCCAACTGAGAACAGATATCTTTTGAGGCATGAAAGCAAGGATTTTCTGTGATCTTTCGGAGGATTCCCAGTCATGGCATTTTCCTGGAAATCCACAAGTAAGTGCTACTTGCAGTTTAGAAAGCAATGAACTTCATTCTTACGGTGTCTCCCAAGGTGGTCAACGACCACAAAGTCCAGCTTACTCCCTGTCTGCCTGTGGGAGAAGGCCAATGGGATGTCAAACCAATTTATATGCTTCCAGCTTAAAATATTCAGAGTTGACTTTCCCTGTGGTTGGATGAGTGAGGTTGGCGAGTAAAAATCAACAGAAGAAGGAGGCTTTCCCCTCAAAGTCAAAGAGGACAGATGGAAACAAGATGTGAGAAGCCTGGGCTCCACTGGCCTGGCCTCACTGCCTTGGGTCTCTTGGAGCCTGACTGGTACCTTGACCATTATCTGAAGGTCCAAGGCGAAGTTCCTCATGTGTGGAGGTTGGCCACTTGGACTATGCCAGAACCTGCCATTTCCTAAGAACACTTCTTTTTGCTGCTGAAAGAGGCCCAGCTGTCCAATGAGTCCTTCCGTGAGCATGCTGTTTAGGATGTCCTCCCTGTTAAATCTCAACTGACCTAGTCACTTCTGACTTAGTTTCATGGTGTGTGCATGCTGCATGCTAAGTTGCTTCAATTGTGTCCGAATCTTTGCGACCCCATAGACCGTAGCCCACCAGGCTGCTCTGCCCATGGGATTCTCCAGGCAAGAATACTGAAGTGGCTTGCCATGCCCTCCTCCAGGGGATCTTCCCAACCCAGGGATCAAACCCGCATCTTTTTACATTGCCTGCATTGGCAGGTGGGTTCTTTACCACTAGTACCACCTGGGAAGCCCTCACCTCAGACTGTAAGCACCCTGAAATCAGGAGCAAGCCTGCTTCCTTACCTCTCCTCTCAGTAGCTACAGAGGAAACATTTCATCAATGGTAAGGAAACGGTCCTGAGCTAACGACTACACGTATGCCATTTCCCTAGTGATGAGATGTTTGTCCCAAATCCAGCTCCCATCGTTCTCCATCATTTAGGGTACTGTGATAAGGATGCAATTCTTTCAAGAGACGCCTTGCCCTGAGGTTCTCGTGTTTGACGGGAATAAACTCCATGGTCTGTGCCCACTAAACACCCCGCAAGGGCCGTACTTCCAGCCCAGCAAGTCCTCTGAAAGGAACACACTAATAGGCCATTTTGCCGGGACCAGTAGCTGCCTGCTGAGAGCTGGGGAGGAAGGGCTTTCATTAGTTACTGTCACCGAGCTGACACTATGCCAGCCCCAACATCTGGAAACAGTTACCAGGAAAGAAGAAGCACGAAAACCCAGGCCTCATGACCCTGCAGTCTTCCTTTCTGCTGCTCTATTTATTAATTTACTGGTTTGGAATGATTAGCTTGGGTCCCCAGTATAAATTATAGGAACCGAAGTTAAAAAGAGGCCACAATTGTCTCCATACTCTATGAAAACAGGCCAAGGTCTTTTTATGGGGTCTTGGATGAACTTTGTATCTAAATAAAAATGTTTTGAAGTTGCATGTTTTGTTGGACTTCAGTCATCAAGCCAAGCCTTTATAAACTCTGTCTTAAGCCTGGTGTCCCTCTCCCCAACTTGGTACAACTCGGCCACATCCGTGTCAAGGACTCCATAGGATTCGTACCTCGTGGGTCTGAACACACACAGCCCGCTGTTTGCACATCACAAAAACACACTTAGAGATTCACACTTCTTTCCCTGCCCTCTGTTCCACCCCACTTCCTTTAAAATGTAAGCAAGTAGAAGGTTTGGAAGGAGCCTGAACATGTTTGTACATCACCAGTGACATTCACTGCTGATGGTGCCTTGGAGGTGAAATAGAGCCCCAAAGGCCTAGGGGCCCACTCCTGTGTGTATCGGTTTTGAAATGTGAAAAGGCTCACAAAGAAGACCTGGTCTGGTTTTGAGAGGGACCAAACATTAAGCCTTAGGATAGTTAGTCGATTTCTCAGTAACGGAGGAAAAAAACCCCAGGATGAGCTTAAATGGAATAATCAAGATGGCATTTTTCTTGGCCACTAAGAATGGGCCTACAGAAAAGCAGTTCTTTCAGGCTCTTCTGTCTCGGGACCTGGAAAGCCCTAACGAGAACCAGAAACTCAGACCAGCAAGTATGTCTCTGTTACTAACACGGTCTCCGGTTTCTGGTTTGATGAGTTGCAGTCCACCTTGGTGACTTGGCCTCTGTTTCAACCAGATGATGAATCACCTCTTCTGGGAAGAATCTCCGATCCCCTGCCACCCCTCCCGCCCTCCGCTCCCCCGCACCTTCTGCCGTCTGCACCCCCTCCCCCCGCCGTGTGGTTGGGTACTTCCCTTTGAAGTTCCTTCCATATAGAGCCATGTATTAAGCACTTATTTCATTGTGTGTGCGCCTGGCTCCCCGACCAGACTGAGTGCCTCGTGTTTAGAGAATGAATGCCTGACTCATCCATGCCGAGCTCATAGCATGAGTTTAGGGAGTGTTTGTAGACTATGTCCAGAACTACTGTCTTAGAGCAATTTGGTTGTCCATACATTTGTCAGAGGTATTTTTCTATATGATGTAAACCAGTAGGGCTAACTCACACTGTAGTTCAACTGTGACTTTAGAAATGTGCTAATTAATGTAGGCAAATCTTTTCTACAGAGCCTGGGGGTCATTTTAATTCTTTTGTCATCCTGGATTTTGTTGTATTAAATGTTATAATAATTAAAGCAACCATAGGGCTTCCCTGGTGGTGCAGAGGTTAAAGCATCTGCCTACAATGTGGGAGACCTGGGTTCAATTCCTGGGTCAGGAAGATCCCCTGGAGAAGGAAATGGCAACCCACTCCAGTATTCTTGCCTGGAGAATCCCATGGATGGAGGAGCTTGGTGGGCTACAGTCCACGGGTCGCAAAGAGTCGGACACAACTGAGCAACTTCACTTCCACCGTTTGTTTAAAGAATTCTTGGGTACAGATAATTAATATTTTATCAGTAATTTAAAAGGGAATAAAAGGAAAGTTTTTTTTTTTTAATGTGCCTTGCCAAAGTGTTGTCACATGGAGTTGTGCCAAATTACCAGAAGAAAATTACCTTTCACTTCTTACTTTACACAATTTCAGGGTGCTTTAAGAGAAACAGTAACACCTTAGTCCACATTAGTCCACCACCAAAGTGAAATACATTAGGAAAGAAATTGACCCGTGGGCACTTCCCTGGTTGTCCATTACTTAAGAATCCACCTTCCATATGTATAGTTGAGTCACTTCACTGTTCACCTGAAACTATCACAACATTGTTAATTGGCTGTACTCAATACAAAAGAAAAACGAAAAAAGAATTTGCCTTCCAGTGCAAGGGACTTGGGTTCAATCCCTGGTCAGAGAACTAAGATCCCACGTGACTCAGGGCAACTAAGCCAGAGACACAGCTACTGAGCCCATGTGCTCTGGAGTCTGCATGCTGCCACAAAAAGATCTCACAGCCAAAAAATTTAAAAATAAAGAAAATGACTCATCTTGCCCACCAGAGTCAGACAGGGGTCTCTGTGGAAGCATAGAAGGCTGTAAGAGAAGTCTAGATAGTTAAGGCAGAAGGGTGGGAACTTGCCAACTCCTGCTGCAGTAGGTTTAAGACTCTCATGTGAGCTGAGAGCATAAATGAGCCCTTGGAGCCCAGAGGAGACCTGAATGTGTGGCTGGGGGGACCAGGGTCAGTGCTGCAGGCTCCCTTGGGCATCTCTGGGATAAGACAGGGCTGTACTTCCCATACATTCAAGGAAAAATTTCCCCTGTTGCTGAGGTTAGCTGAGGAGCATTTGTTATCTGTTTAACTCGAATCCTAGAGACTTCATCACAGGGAGACCCTGCAACTGGATGATTTGTAGGAGCTGAAAGTCAAGGCTGCCAGAACATCAGTAGCTGGGCTCCCCACCCCCTCCCTCCTCTGTGCCTGAGAAGCATTGGCCCCTCAGATTCACTGAGTGGTAGATACAGGGTACTGTTTTTGCAGGCTGGGAGTGGCCGTGGCAAGATTGTTAAGGATTACTATAATAACTCTAGATGATCTGTTCCAAGGAATACTGACTTGGTGAAAATAAGTCGCGGTTCCAGCAGCTCGGCTCCCCTGCCTGTCTAGGAGAGTGGGCAGTGTCTGCACCCACTGCTTCCCTCACCAAGGCTGCCTCCTCCTCCAGAGTGGCTTCTGGGGACTTGCAGGGGTTTGCTCAATGAACATCTGTGCAAGGGAGAGAAGGTTCCAGGGTTTTCCAAAAATGTGCAACTACACTACCTGGAGAGGGGCGTGATGCAGTGATGATCGGGGCAGGTGCTGGGAGCTAGGCTGTTCCCACTCAAACTCTCTCTTCTGCTTACTGTCTTCCTCACTGCTCTGGCAAGTTGCTTCACCTCTCCTGGCCTTGCCTTCCTCACCTGTAACAGGAAAAATAATGACACGCCACCCACAGGATTATTTTCAGGATGGAATGATTTAATGTATGAAAAGTACTTGAAGAACACCTGCCACTGGTAAGCTCTAGGCTCAGATTCTTTGTGCACCTGTAGGCACGTGTCCACTCTCCTCTCTGATTGCTTCTCTGCTTTACTGTCAAGCTCACAGACATTCCTAGACACAGTCTTACCTGGGGGGAGCTCAGAGCCAGAGATCTCTCTGCTTTTGCTGTCCTTACAAACAGCCATCCAAACCCCGTAATGGGCCTCCTTTTAGCACACACCCCATTCATATCGGTGAAATATCAGGAGCCCTCTGAATGAAAGAATATGGAGGAAAATGCTGAAAAAGGCTGGGGAAGAAGTGTTGGCACTTGCTGATGCTGAAAGGCGTGCCCTTGGGCCTGTCCTGTTAGAGGGCCTAGACCCTGCCTGCTGGGTGAGGATGTACAGAGGGTGCAAAGGAGTTGAGGTCTGTATCATGGGACACATGTATGGGGTGTAATTTTGTCCTTTCATTCCAGGGTAAAGGAGAGTGAGTTTGTTCCAAAATGTTAAAACCAGCAGTCTCAATTGTGTGGCTGTCACCTCACAAGCTGCCCAGCCTGCACAGATTGCTTTCTGTACCGTGGATTCGAATGTCTGGGCTTTTTGGTGGGGGCCGGGTGGTGTCAGGTTAAGAGAAGTTTCTTAGGCACTTTCAGTGTGACTCTCAGAATGGCTGCTACAGAGCCAGCAGCTTCCTCTTTCTGCTCTCTGAGGCTGGCGCAACTCTGCAGCTGAGGAAGCGGAGGCTTTCTTGTCAACTGACATGGGGGAATGTTCTGTGAACTGGGGTGCACCAGCCCCAGAGACGCTGATGCCTTACTGCTAGGGAACTGAACACCTGGCTAGGAAGGTGGGGAGATGACTCGGGACCAACGTTCTTTAAGGCCCATCAGAGTCTCTGCCTGACCCAGAGGGCCACGCAAGTCAGTCTAGCCTAGGGTGTGGGGTGGAGAATGCACCTAAGGCAATGCTAGTTTCTGTCTAGAATCCACTAGAAGAGGTGTGAACTGTACCAGCAGGGATTTAGGCTAGACCTTTCAAACACAAATTTAATGAATCTGTAAATGTTAACTGGGCTCCTTGCTGACTTATAATGAGGTTATAAAAGAAGCACAGATGTAAATGCATGGGCCAACTTTTGATGGCAGACCCAAAGGCTAAAAGCTAGAGGTATTGGACATGGCAAAGGAGAGTCTCTGTGAAGTGGGAAGGTCATGGAAAGGCAACCAGCTAAAAGAACAGTAGCCCAGAAAGGTTAAGGAGTTTGCCTAAGGACACACAGCTTCACAGTAACAAAGCTGGTCTCGAAGGGGAAGAATTATATGGGTAAGGAGAGTAAAAGAGGAGTCCAGGGCTTTGCACAGAGGATGTAGAAAGGGGCTGCATGAGCTGTGTGTGGGGAGGCTGGAGGAATCATGCGCTCTGCAGGAGCCAGAGCTGACCCTGGGACGCAGGAGAGAGCAGGCGAGATGGATGACAAAGAGGAATTCTACCGAGGACTTAGAGGCCAGGCACAACAGCGGGAGGGCACCACGTGGGAAATGTCTTGGTGGAGGGATTATGGGTAGATCAAGCTTATGCTCTCATGTAGCCTTTTCAGCGTATTCTAAGCTTTGTCTAATATGTGTGTATTTCTGTTTAAATCAGAAGATGTTCATTTAAAAAAAAAGAAAATAGAGATGTCTGGATTTTCTCTCATAAACAACAGAAACCTTTGGGAGTGTCCATGGAAAGCAGTGTTTTTGTGGAAGTGGTGTTTGGGGAAGATGAGACAGCAGTGTTGGGATAGATGGATGGCTGGGGGTCAGAGGAGGGTGGGGGCTGATGTCAGGAGACTGGCTGAGGGTTGCTGGTGGTGAGAGGCGAGGCCTTGGGGAACTGGGGATTGATGGGGGACAGAAACATCTAGGAGCACTTTGGAAAGGGTTTTGCTGACCAGTTGCACGTGGGGGTTAAGGGGCAGGGGGTAGGGGAGAGGCAAAACTGGAGTCAAGCTTTCCAACCTTTGGCACTGCCACTAGCAAAAAGAAAGAAATGAAAGGGGCTAGACAGAGGAGGTATGAGGTTTATTGAACTTGGGAAGGTGATGCCTCTCTGAGGCCTTTGCCCTTCATGCTGGAAAACTGGAGGGGAGCAGAGGAAAGGCATGGGTAAGCTTTGCTTCTCAAGTTAACAAGCATCTGGTCAGTTCCCTACAGTGGGCATCACTTCATGAAAGTATCTGTGGTCAGGCGATTGAAGCAACCTCAAAAGTGCCTCTGAATTCTCTCTTAAGATATGTTATATGAGCCAAATCAATGCAACTCTCTTGTGAAAAATCAATTTCCCTGGAAAATAAAGTTGGGTTCTGGCCAGCTAGTAGCACTTGGCAAGCCCTGATTAAGTAAGCCAGTGTTTAGAGAAGTTGTGAAAAATAGCAAGTCATTGAGGAAAGTAAACATTGGGGCACCCGATGCCATTTTCAGGCTATAACAGTGGTTCTGTCTCCATTGATTGTGGAGCCTGAGACTGCAGGTTTAAGTTCTCACTGTTATAAACCTGTAGATCACACATGCCCTTTTTGAGGACTTTGAAAGGGGAGATGAATTGAAGGTGACCTGGACTGAAAACAGTTTCCTTTCCCAGGTCAGTGTGTGGACGCCACAAAGCACCCAGCAACCGGACCTAGAGAAACAGCCACTTGCCAGCCCCCAGGCGCCTTGACTGCCATTTACAGGGTGAGCTGGGCTTCTGTGGGAACAGAGATTTCCAGTGTGGTCGCTGGTTCAAATTTTCAGACTTTTTAAAAACTTGGTCAATGGCTATATTTCTTAGAAAGTTTTACATAAATTGAATCCTATTTTAACTCATCTGAGCTTTAGCTATTTAACCGAAACCTGTAGGCCTGTGCTTCTCAAACTTGGAAGTGCACACAGATGACTTAGCAACTCTTTGTGACCCCATGGACTATATAGCCCATCGGACTCCTCTGTCCATGGGGATTCTCCATGTAAGAATACTGGAGTGGGTAGCCGTTCCCTTCTCCAGGGGATCTTCCCAACCCAGGGATCGAACCCAGGTCTTCTGCACTGCAGGCAAATTCATTACTGTCTAATCCACCAGGGAAGCCCATTTAAAATGCAGAGTCTGATTTAGTTGGGGGGAACAGGAGGCAACGTCTAAGATTCCACATTACTAATAAGTTCCAGGTTGCCACTGATGGTCCTGTTTGTAAATCACACTGAGTGGCAAGATTATGGAAAATCCTTGAAAAGCCAAATCTGAATCCCCTATAATCATTCCTTAATTTTAGTAAGCAGGGATATTTCTTGTATTTGTTTGTTAGCTGGATAGAATAATTGCAGTGTGTAAAGTAACATTCTACATGCTGTATGTTGTACAAGGAATGGAAAATTTCCCCCCAGTTTTAATCTAAGTACTCTTAAAAATTGGCTATCTTGTGCCAAAACTCACCCTTCTTTCTCCCTGGCAAGTAGTAAAGAGCTGAATTGTAAGAGCTCTCTGATTTACTATGTGGTGGCAGGTTAGAAAGGCTGAGTGTCCTCTGGAAATTATTTCAACCATGTCATATATCTTCACTGATGCCCAACATCACCCACAACTTTGGGGAGGATGGCACAAGGGAGGCCTGAAGTTGGTCAGGCTGCAAATGCCAGCTGTCCTGCCCTCAGACCCAGAAGCAATTTCTCTCCGCATTTCCTTTGTGGAGAACTTGCTGGAACTACTCACTCATCTTGAGGTTGAAGCCCTGTTGTCAAGCACAACAGGGTTATTTTCAAAAACTAAACTGTTCGTGGTGATCTCGTATGAGCCACAAGACGAGAAAGGAGTCATATTTATAAAGTGTCTGAAAAAGTCTAGTAATCATTGTTCCAGACAAGACTCTCTTTCTCTTTAGTTGGTCTAACATGGAAAAAGAAGGGAAACCTTTCCTAAATGAAAGTGAGCGGGGCTAGCCCTGGTTGGTGGCAAGCCATCTGAGATGGGGGACCCCTGTTCCTTCCCGCAGCAGCCATTTTTCTTTTGGAAAAACAACATCCAGAAGCGGTCTTCTCTGGTAGAAGAACGTGTTTATGTTCACAGGGCTCTGTATTTTCTGCTTTTGGAGGGGAGTGAGTGGTGGGATACAGAGGTGGAATTTTCTTTTCTTTCTTTTCTTTTTTTACATCTAAACAGTAAATTAAGTATGACTGTACTCTCCTGAGCTCGTGGAAAAACTCAAGTCATTGAATGTTAGTTTTACAGATGAGGGAGGTTTTACAAGATTACCTGACTTGCCCTGAAGCCTATAAATCTTGCTAGAGGGTGAGCTGGGCTGGGGAAGGCTGGGCTCCCAGGCTTTTACACACAGGGGCATCTTTCCTAAAACAGTGCCGCTACCAGTGCTCCATCCTCAGGGGAGACATCAAGCCTGAGCTTGAACCTCTTTGAGCTCTTCCCAATGTCCTATGCCAAACAGTCGTGTTGAAACGGAGAAATGTTTTGCTTTCATTTAAATGATTATTTTCAGACAATTACACTTCTGTAGCTCCTAACCTGTCATATCATCTCAGTGATCTTTATTAAATAGTACAGGTACTGGAAGAGGTAAGCGACTCATATCCGTTGGCCACCCTACTTGAATTATATCATGTAATCTACCCTAGAGTTCTGTGAGGTAGGTTTTAATATCAATTCTATGAGAAAACTAGCAGTTGAGGCTCAGAGGGTTTGAACAACTTGCCTGAGGCCTCACAGCTTGTAAGTAGGAGGACTAGGATTTGGTCCTTTGCCTCCAGAGCCTATACTTGGCAACTTTGTTTTACCAATGCCCTCACTCCAGCAAAGCTGGCAGTTTACTTGATGGACCCTGACAGGGGGGCCCAAGCTGAAACAAAACCATCAAGCAAAGTTGCCAAAGGCTGCTGCCTCAGTTCTCAGCATGTATCCTTCCCCAAAGCTTCCTTTCTTTCCCTACCCTGGTCACGATCACCTCGATTTTGTAAAGTAGTTCTTTCACAGCAGCTTCGACTAGACTGTTCGTGGGGGCTGCTGCATTCTTCAACCTCAGCCCGACTTCCCAGCTTATGATCTTAACAGCCACCCACCTTGACTCACTGAGGAGTCATTGTAAAGGCACCTCTTTCTTTGCACGATCAGATCACTGTCTAAGAACAAAGTCAGCAGATAGGATTTTTGATGTGGAAATCATCAAAACAGCTTTTCCTATTCCTGGCTTTGCTTTGTGAGGCTCCAGAAAAACAGAAAATGATGATAAACCCCACAATGAAGAAAAGGACTCATAGATAAAGTGGAGCTAAATCCTGGGCGCCTGGATGCAGCACTGAAAGCCACAAGAGAGACGTCCTGCTCCCTCAGAAAGTTGTTTCCAGGGAAGTCCCCTCATTGCAGACTGAAGGATGTGTTTGACAGTCCTCATCAGCCAGCAGAATGAGCCTGTCCGAACAGAGACAAGCAAAGGGAATGTCTCCCCCAAAGTGGTGGAAGTCCCAGCCAGGGAGCAGCCTCCATAGGCAGCCAGGGGAAGGACTATCCCAGTCCTCCCTCCAGGGGAGAGAGGGGAGGGGAGGAAAGAGGGCGAATGTCAGGAAAGGACCTGGTTCTCTCCAAGGTCAAATCCACCCCAGAACATCTTCTAGTCTCAAGGAGGAAGATACAGGCTGGAATTAGAATGTTCCAGAAGATATTCCATAGTCTCATGGTCTTTAGTTTCCTGAGCACCGACTGTAGCCTGGGAACTGCTCAGTGACAGGGTCCAGCTTGGACTCTGCCCCACCTAGTGGTGCCGGTGGCTCTCTGAAAGCCTCCTCTCCGGTGGCCTCTCGGGGTCTCCCTGGGCCTCCATCCTGTCAGGGTTTCTACTCTGTTTCCCCTCAATCTCTCCAGATGGGTGCTTCCCAGGGCCTGCCGTCTCATTCTTCTCTTCTCCCACACATGTGCTCAAGGGAACCTGCCCAAGTCCAGGACTTCAGCCACCACCTGCTAGGGTGGTGACTCCAACCTGCATCCCCAGTGCTCACCCCTCTTCTGAACTCAAGACCTTTGAAGACAGCTCGCTCCTGCACATCTCCCCTGGGATGGCCTGTCAAGGACATGTGAACACACCTGGAGACCCAGCTCGCTCCCCCAGGCAGCTAGTCTAGTACGCACTTTCCCTTGGGTGCCTGTCCTGCATCTGATCATCCCAGCTAAAGACTTCCCCCTTTCCCCTCCTTGCCCTCGGCTTTCCCAGTCGTGCTACCCACTGTAACTGCCCTGAAACCTCACCTATCCTCTACCATCCCCCCAAGTCAGGTCCTCCATAGCTTTTACTCCCTCTGTACTCTGCCCCTCCTCCAGCCCCAAGCTGCTCTGCTCCAGCCACCTCCTTGCTTCCCCTCTCCCCACTCTGATTATCTCTCTCTATTTTTCTATTGCTTTGACCCCCTTTATCCCTCCTTTCCATCAATGTCCTAACATGTCCAAGCCTCTGTGGACAGTGTCCCCTGTCTTCCACCCTGACTCTCCCCTTCCTTTCTCACACAATCTTTTTGGAAGAATCGTCCACACTCTGCACAACCCCATCACTCCATCAAACCACCATCATCTGGCTTTGTTCCTCCTGCTTCCCACAGCCAAGTCCCCAGGGCCTGTCTGCCTCACAGCATCTGCCTTCAGATCTCTCTGGTATTCAGCGGTACTCACTGCTCACAGCCCCCTCTTTCTCTTTCTGGGGGCTCTCTATCAGCACCCCTTCCCCTCCTTGCTGGCTGCTCTCTGCCTTGCCTCCCCTCCGTCATCTGTCATCACCCACCTCTTGGTCCCACATGCCTACCCAGAGGATCCACCCACTCCCACGGCTTCAGCTGCCTGGAGCTGAGGAAGACTCCCATGTCTGGATCTCCACCCCAGAACCCTCACTCTAGCCCCAGATCTTTATATCCGGCTGCCCAGAGGACACCTGGATGAACCACAAGCCCTTAAACTCAGTGTGTCCAGAGCCACTTACCTTCTCCTGGTGAATCTATGCCCCCCTCCATATTTCTCATTTTAAGAACGAAACCACCAGCCACCAAGATGCCCCTGCCAACAGCACCTTAGTCATCCATGAGTCCTCCTCCTCCCACACTCCCTGGGTACAGCCTCCAAGTTCTACCAAGGCTGGTACCTCCTAGACACACCTCAGTGTGCTACCCCTCTTCATGCCCACGTCCACCTCCTGCCTTATTTTATGTCATCCTCTCCTAGCCTGCTCCTGACACGGACCTGCTCCTCTGTCACCCCTGCAGGACTCTGAGCTCAGGCCTGCGTCCTGTGACGTGCCTTCCCTTCTCTGTTTCTCTACTCCCCATGCTTCAGCCAATAGGACACCTTGAGAACCCAGAATGTCCCCATTTTGCCTGGTTCCTTCTCACCACTCCAGCCGAGAGAGGGAACCGGTGTCACTTCCTGCCCCTCCACCAGGGGCCACAGATGCCCGTCTCCAGAGGACTTTGGAGACTGGCCTGCAGGTCTCCCAGCTGTGAACTGTTTAAGGAAGAACCTGGATCTCATTCACTCGTCCATCTTTGTCTCCTGGAGCTAGCAGTGCCAGATAATTGGTGGGTGATTAATAGGCGCTTGAGAGAATTACCTCCCTCCCAGGTGACTATTTGCTTGCTCTGAGCTCCTCCGGGACAAAAATCTTTGCTATCTCTTTGCAGCATCTTTCTCGCTTATAGTGCTATACAGATGTTTAATAAAACAGACAATGAGTGTGTACTAAGGGGGCATTCCCGCTCCCCGCCCCCCGCAGTTTCCAGTTGAAGTTTAACAAAACCTGTCTTTTTTTGTTTTGTTTTGCCTTCTGTCAGTCATAAGACTTACTCCTTATCCATCTTAAAGTTAGCAGGCCTGGGGGAGAATAGGGGTGCTTGTGGAATGCAGAAGCAGGTGTGATGGATAGACTGTTGTGGAAATCAGCATGGCCTGAGACCGGTGAGGCATCTTTGAGCTCAGGACCTTACAGACCACGAGGAGGGAGTGAAGTAGTGAGGCCCTGTAGTCCTGGGTGCCGGGAACAAGGGAAAGAGGGGCTGCTTGCGAACTGTCCGGCGCCCGGGGGAGGGGCGGGGCGGCAGGGAGGCGGGGGCGTGGGGAGCCCGAAGCCCGCCCTCCTCCGGCTCCCCGCCCCTCCCCTCGGGCGGCTCCCCGCGCTCCGCTTACTTAACCTGCCCGCGGCCGCAGCGGTGCTCGCACTCCCCCGCCACTCGCCTGCCCGTCGGTTCGGCGCGTCCTCTCTCTCCATGGCGCTCTTCGGGCGGCTGTTGCCCCTCGCTCTGGCCCTGGCTCTGGGCCCCGCTGCCACCCCAGCGGGCCCCGCCAGGTCGCCCTACCAGCTAGTGCTGCAGCACAGCCGCCTCCGGGGCCGGCAGCATGGGTAAGCGGGCGCCCAGACGGGATCGGAGGGACCGGGCGTCGGGGGACCGTCGGAGCGGGCTGGGGGCGTAGGGGACAAAGCCCGAATCAAAAGCAGGCCCCTGTGTGGGACGCTTGGAGGGACCAGCCCTGCAGGAGATGGAGGGAGGGTAGAAGGAAAGGTGGAGAAAAGTCAGCAGGAGGCACTGTGTGGAGGAAACGGATAGAGGAGTTGACCCGGGACCTCCACTCAGGCCGAGAGTGTGAGCGGGATCCCGGTTTTGAGCTTCTCCAGGCAGATAGGAGTTGGCGGCTGTCTGTGCAGAATCACTGTGGGAAGGTGGCCAGCGCCGGCAGGGAGCCCACCCAGCAGGGCACGGGTTCCAGTCCAGCCAGGTCCTTGTTCAGCACCTTCATCTGTGACACTGGGACCACACAAGCTGGCAGCATCCAAGGCCCCCAGGCCCCTGGTCACCCAGCCAGGCCCTAAACCCACCACCTGGCACCAGACAGGGGCCTCCAGGCACAGCAAGGGCAGCGTCTGCTCCCCTGCTGGATGAAGAGAGGAGAATGTGCTGGGAGTCATGCACAGTGTACAGATGGGGAAACTGAGTCTGGAGCAGCCACATCACTTCCTCATGGTCCTGCAGTGTGTATGGGATAGGAGCTGGGATTGGAACCACTCTTAAAACACTGGCTGAGTTTGTAAATTTGGGACATTATCATTGCATATATTCCTTTGAGACACTGAAGATGTGTTGGTTTTCTGGGGGCAAACCCAGGCAGCAGGTCTGACCTGATAAAGACCCTGGCCCAGACCCAGGCAGAGGTGGGCTTGTTTCTATATTCCAAACTCAACCATCCTGCTTGACATATAGCCAGGGTTTGCTGCCTTCCTGGGTGCACCAACTCCTCTGTGACAGTTAGGTAGAACTATATGTGGATAGGAAGGAAATGGCAACCCACTCCAATATCCTTGCCTGGAAAATCCTATGGACAGAGGAACCTGGTGTTCATGGGGTCACACAACTGAAGTGACTTAGCGCATATGTGGATAGAGTTGTGTCGCAGCCCAAATGCCTCTGGGTCTGGCATTTGCTCCCAGTTGGTGCCCAGACCACCCTTTGACTGGGCAGATCTGAACTTAGATCAGAACTCAGTGTTGGAAGTGATTGGAGTTGACTTCATAGGGTTCTACAAAGCCTTGACTCCCTGCCCTTAGAAGTGGCCCCTTGTTGGGAGTAACATCCTTGTTCCTCTGCCTGTGTGTGCCTGTGGGCGTACTTGGCCTTTCAGATGCCCAGGGCTATGGGGAAGGGACTATGTTGGCAGTGAGTCTGGCCCCTCTGCAGAGTGAAAGCCATCCAGGCCACGCTGCAGCCTCATACCCTGCAGGAGAGAGGAGAGCACGGGGGTTGTCCCAGGGTCTTTCAGGAAGTGAGAGACTCACCTTTGGCTTCTGCTGGGTACAGAAAGGTAA
This sequence comes from Oryx dammah, assembly GCF_014754425.2. Taxonomy (NCBI): domain Eukaryota; kingdom Metazoa; phylum Chordata; class Mammalia; order Artiodactyla; family Bovidae; genus Oryx; species Oryx dammah. The sequence continues at coordinate 62,522,395 of NW_024070189.1, read as the reverse complement.
GGGGGGGGGGCAGGGCAGAAAGACAAGGAGGGAAGGAAGCATCAAGTCAAAATATGAGCCACTGGCATGTCCATGGTCTCTGCCCAGCTCACTGTTGGCCTTCTGCCTTTCCTGCCAATGGAGTATGTCCTGTTTGGGTGCCACAGTCCCTCCTGGGAGGTTTCTGTCCCTCTGTATCTTCTTAGGCACTCAGTCAGGAAAAGGCAACCATAGCATTCTCTGTCACCTAGAATGGTGGCTCCCGGCACTCCACAGGGAAGCTTCCCAAAGGTGCTGATGGGTCTCCAGCAGGAACCACCTCTGTAACAAACCTCCTTCCCTTTGAAGCCCAGAAAAGTCACAGACCAGCTGGAAAATAGTTTGTTTTTTAATGCAAATGCTCTTTATTATAAGCTTCAGCTATTAGGTCAACTTTCTCCCTCCCCTCCCTTCCCTCACCCTGCAGGCTAATTATCTTGCAGGGCAACTGGAAAAGCCTATAGTGGCCTGTGATGGGCAGGACGGGCTAAGCAGTCCCAGGTGTGCCCCTCCCCACCCCCAGTAAAGTCTGGACACACGGGCAGGGGGACTGTGGCGAACAGTTACAGATGCAGCTGCGTCTACTCTGATCTAACAGCCCCTGAAAACCCACAGGCTGCCTGGCTCAGCCATGGGGGTGGCACCCTGTGCAAAATGGATAACCTGTTCAAACTCCAGCCCTCTTTCAAAGTGAGAACTGGTGGAAAGGGGAAGGGAAGCTCTTTTGTTAAGGAAATGTAGTGTGTGTGCTTCACAAGACGTGAAGGAAGAAATAACAAGTGGGTCCCGCTCACCATTTGGCTTCCCAGGTGGCACTAGTGGTAAAGAACCCTCCTGCCAATGCAGGAGACATAAGAAGTATGGGTTTGATTCCTGGGTTGGGAAGATCCCCTGGAGGAGGGCATGGCAACCCACTCCTATTCTTGCCTGGAGAATCCCATGGTGAGAGGAGCCTGGTGGGCTATAGTCCATGGGTCACAAAGAGTCAGACATGACTGAAATGACTTAGCAAGCGTGCTCACCCACCCTTTATCCATCACCACTTTTACTTTCATCTTCACCACAACACAGTGAGCTCTGTGGCAGCTGTTCCCATTTTACAGATAGAGAAACTGTGGCTTAGTGACATAGAGTGACAGTCCAGAGACAGAAAGCTGTTGGGAGAGTAGACTGTGATGCTGTCTTTCGACTCCCGGTTGTTATCTGTGTTGCTATAGAGAAGGAAAACAACAATACTGAAAGAGAAGTAAAAATGCAGTCACACTTCCAAATGTCAGCAACCAGAACTGGACTGCATTTTCTGAAGCGCTTCGTTTTCAAATCCAAGTTGAATAGCAGAGCTGTTGTGCTTGAGGCAGAAGGCCCAGAAACGGGGTGCTCATGTCAATTAAACTTCAGTATAAATTTCCTATGTACACAGCCCACCCCTCCCACCCTGATGTGAGAGGAAGTGGGTCACAGAGATCCCCAGCCTCCGCTCCTGTCTCAGAGGGCAGCAGCAGTGGAAACTCAGTCTGCAGAGGAATGTTGGAACCACATCCACCAGAGATTGAAGGTTCGCCAAACGCCTACGGAGAGTTGCGGAGAATTCATCGACAGTAATTATTTCCTGCTTGGTCAGATAGAACGTCTGAAATTGTACAGAAATAAACAGCACCTCCAGCTGGAGTGTGGCCAGCAGGAACCCTCTCAGGGTTATTTGGGGACTGCTGTAACCTGTGAATGCCAGGCAGCAAACTGAGAAACAAGATGGCTTCTGTAAAAGTCCTCTGGAGGCTTGGTCAGATCCAGCAGGGAGTAAGGGGGTCGGAGCGGTCCTCCCCCTTGGCTTGAGGCTTCCTCTCCAGCCTCCGCTTCTCTTCCCCTCAGGTCCCTACAGTAACTCACAAATATTTGCTATGCCTCCTTGGCCCACTCAGCTTTGCCTCGGGTGAACCACAGACTGGACAAGAGGTCCCATCCACATGGAGGAAGAGACAGCAGAGAATTAGAGAGTCCGTGTGCCCTCCCTCCCACCCAGTAAGCTGACTCTGAGTATTTGAGAGTTGACCAAGTTCCTGGAAAAGACCATGCATCTCAAATGATGGCTCTTGATTGTATTTGTAAAGTATCAGAGGAACTGATACTTAGAATTGATATACCTGAAGTTCTCTGGTCTTCGTTGCTGCACGCAGGCTTTCTGTAGCTGCAAACAGTGGGGGACGGTCCCTCGTTGCGGAGCATGGGCTTCTCACTGCGGTGCTTCTCTTGTAGCGGGGCTCAGGCTCTAGGCCTCAGTGGCTGCAGCAGGGAGACTTGGCTGCGAGCTCCTGGCTCTAGGGCACACGGGCTTCCGTAGTTGCGACGCAGGGACTCATTAGCTATGATTCTCGGGCCCTAGAGCTTGCATGCTTCAGTGGTTGCAGCACGCGGGCTCAGCTGTGGCTCGAGGACTCTGAAGCCGGGCTCAGTAGTTGTGGCACATGGACCCAGCTGCTCCTCCGAGTCATGTTGGAATCTTCCTGTACCAGGGATTGAACCCATGTCCCTTGCCTTGGCAGGTAGATGTTACCCACTGAGCCACTAGGGAAGTCCTGGGAACAGTATTTTTGACAAGGCTATTCCAAGTTCCTCCGCATCCAGTCTGGTACTTAGCCCCACCTAGAATATAAAAGAAACAAATCAGAACACCTGCCCCCAGGGTTCTTTGGAGGGTAGCTGAAGAGAGGTCACACATACCCTGATTAGTTTTGGGTTGTGTTCTATACCCAGCATCAAACAAGGGCTGTATCACACACAGGACACAAGAGTATCACCTGAGACACCGAAAGAGGGCTTTCTGCGGGGAGTGGGACGCAAACTGGGGCCCAAGTAATAAACGACTTAGTTCAGTGAGTGACCGTCTCCTTCCGAGGTCCTGACAGCAGCTAGCTTGGCCATGCCTGCTAGTTTCCAGGGTGGGCAGCCCAGATAGGTTGTGTTTGGGAGCCAGGCAGCTGCCTAGGGATGCAGAGGACGTCTGTGTGTGGAGCTGCTTGGGCAGTGCTGGGGCCCGGACCATAGGACCAGCGATGCCTGCTGGGAGGCCAGCTTCAATCCCGTGGATGTTTGGGCTCAGTGCGGAGTGGGGGCCTCTCTCAAAGCTGCTGCTGTTCTTAGCAAACACCACTTTCTTTTTAACTGGTGTTTTCCATCTATATAACATGTAGCCTAAAAATTTTAAGATGTTTTTATTTATACTTACTAAATGTCAGTGTCAAAGAAGAATGTTTAATGAAATGATGTCACTGTATAATATATACTTTGACAGTTTTTTAATTTGGGAGGGATGATGGAAGTCTGGATCACAAGGACCGGAATGTACCCCTAAGCTGACCAAAATGACTGTATCTTCTCCATATCTAGAATGTTCTGGTGACCCAGGAGGGCCCACGTGGTGGGAAGGATGAGGAGGCAGGTGACATGCCGACCATTTTGCTAACACTGCAGCTTTTGTTTTTAGCCCCAACGTGTGCGCTGTGCAGAAGCTCATTGGTACCAACAAGAAGTACTTCACCAACTGCAAGCAGTGGTACCAGAGGAAGATTTGTGGCAAATCAACGTGAGTATCTGTAACCACTGATGACCACCAGCCACCCAGGAGGCTACCCTTGATGTGCGTGGGTTGCAGGTGCCCCCAGGCATGGGCCAGCCTTTTGGAAGGTGGCACTGTGTGCAGAGCCACGAAGATGCGTGTGTACACATGTCAGAGAACTATGTGCTTGGGAGTGGCATTTTCAGTAAGCTGGCCGATTTTTTGTTTTACACTTTTAAGGCGCCTGACAAGACTTGGATATGTTTTTTAGGGCCGACTTGGGATTGCAAGAAACTGTGTGTGAGTGCACTTCTTAATCCTCACTAAATGATACAAATACAATGATTCAGTGTAGAAGCCACCAGCCTCTGACTCTGGGAAAGAAAACCCGTTGGTGAACTTATACAGAGTTCCGGCTCTGCATTTCAAAGTGTGTGCATGCTAAGTCGCTTCAATCATGTCCGACGCTATGCAACCCTGTGGACTGAAGCCCACCAGGCTTCTCTGTCCTAGGGATTCTCCAGGCAAGAATACTGGAGTGGGTTACCATGCCCTCCTCCAAGGGGTCTAGACACAGGGATCAAAGCCATATCTCTTATGTCTCCTGCATTGGCAGATGGGTTATTTACCACTAGCATTTCAGAGTAAATACCCCCAAAAAGACTGAGAGTGCCTAGAGATATGCACATAATGAGGCAGCATAGCATATTAAGAACACAGGCTCAGACTCTGATTCAAAGGTTGGCTCTGCCACCTACCTGGGCAGTTGGCTTCACCTTTGGAACCCTCAATTGCCTCATCCATAAAGTGAGTATAACAGTAGGACTACCTTATGGGATTGTTCTGAGGACTGAATGAAATAATACATAGAAGAGGCTAAATTTGGAGGCCGGCACATAGGACGTGCTCAGTAAATGCTACTTGCTGTTGTTTGCAAATCTCAGCTGCATAAACAGAAGTGAGATGCCAGGGGTTGTGGCCCCCTGTGGTTACAGTAGAGCTTTCTGGTGCCTCTAGCATCATGAGCAGCACGGTGGCGTTCACCATGACTGCCCTGCAGGCTGCGTGTTCTGACAGAATTCCAGGGAAACCTAATCTGTTTTGGCACCAACCATCAAAAGATCACAAAGCTGGCTCTCTCCTACAGATGGAAAACTGTGCTGTGCAGAGCTCCCTGAGACACTTGTGAGGACCTGGCCTTCCTCTTGTCTGTGTAATAAGAGGATTAAGAGATGCTGAGCCACTATCTTGAACCCTTTCCCATATTAGGGGTTTTAAAACGTATTGCTTGTGACTCGCTTTGGAAGCAAATGTCTCCTCTAACTGAAGGAAGGGAAAACACTCTCTCCGTGAAATGCATGTGGAAATAAATATCCCAACTTGTGACACTGATTGTGTCCTAACACAATTGTCAATCCTAGTATGGATCAGGGAAATTGTGGATCAGGCAGAGGTGGGGCAAGACCAGTAGCATCTCATGAGCCTGTCAAGGGCAGGGCAATGACAGTTGGTTCCCTGCTTGACCAAGCCCAGCCCCAAAGCCAAGAGTTAAGTGAGCTAAGAGGATCCACCTCCCAGATTTAAGGAGGGAACAAACCCCCAGCCAGAATTCTTGCTATTGTGGACAAGAAGAGATTATGCAAATTATATGCCATGTGTCCTTCTCTGGTACCCAAGTTAAAAAAAATTTTCAGTGCCTTTTTACTTTTCCCATGTGGGTATTTATCAACTAAAATAAACAATTAAACACAGAGCCAGGCCCCACATAATTGCATCTTGGAAGATGACCAGAGCCCTGGGTTTTAAGATGCTACCGTTTTGTTGGTTCTGGTTTCCCTAAAAATGGGAGCCACTTGTAAGGTCAAGCTTACAGTGGGCTGGCATTGGCCAAGGTATTTCAGCATGGCCCTGTGTTGAAACATTTGCCTGACCAGTTAACAGTAGCTTGGGGACATTTTCAGCATTCCCCGGCTGATGCTGCTCTGAGTCGCCTTGGCTGATTGACTCTTGGTACCTACCTCCTTCTCCACTGATGTGTCAGGATGGGCACAGGCAGCACAGCTGTGTGTTGGCCGAATGTTCTTGATGACAGGACATCACGTTCTTGAAGACATGCTGATGCAGCACCATAGAGCATGGGGGAGCCCAGGCACTGCAGCAGGGAGAATAGATGGTAGGCATGGGTGGGGAAATCAGAGTGCAGAGTGGGGCCCAGGGCCCAGTCCCATCTGTAGAGCGGATCTTACAAACCCACAGGGGATAATCTGAACCTACAACGTCCTGTTGCTTTGGGCAGCTTTAAAAAGAGGAAATGGGTATAGAAAATCATGAGTTGATTTAAAAAACCTTATGATCCAGGATAAGAAGGTCCCTCCCTGGAACATCACGTGCAGCAGCAGGAAGGTGAAGCTGACTGGGGGAACGGCCAGAGAACTTGGGGAGGGAAAGGGGAAGTGGAGGGGCTCCTCTCTGTTGTCCCCGAGAGAGCTGAGAAGAAGCAACCTCACCATTTGCTTGTGCCCCAGGACTGAAACCCATGAAGAAGCTGCCATCCTGGGAATTCAGTGCCCATAGGTGGTCAGCAGGGGAGGAGAGAGGGCTGTGTGGGCTGCCGATGATGTCATCCTGGTGAGAATGGGCCCTATGGTACATTTACCTGGCTGAGGACCAAACTGTGAAATGGGAAGCACGGTGGTGGTTGGAGCAAAGAGGGCCATCTCAGCATGGGGCCAGCCTGGGCAGTGGGAATTTTCTCAGGGGCAAGGCTGGAGCCAGGGGTGTGTGTTGGCATGAAAGGGAGCCAAGTGTCATAGGAAACGGGTTGCACAGGTCCCCAGGGGACCCCAGACCCACAGGAGAACGTAAACTTGGACACAGATAAGTAGCACTAAGTACAGGATCAAGGCGTGAAGACTTTGCCATTTCAGGTCACACAGGGACCCAGGAGCCTGGAGCCAAGTGTCTGCCGCTGGGAGGCCCTGACTTCACCTCCAACAGAGGAGGGAGGGGCATAGTCACAGTGTGCGCTCAGCACGCCTGTCAGGCTACTGCATCCATCGTCTGCAGACAATAGCTTGTCTGCGTTGTCCCAAAAGAGTCCTGGAGCTACTTGTCAAGCCTGATGCATGGGTTTTATTACAGGAAGTAGTTACCAGTGGGCCCCTCTTCAGTGATGCAAGTGAATTTTATTACTTAGAAACTCATTTTATGACAGATGCTAAAGAGCACCAGTGTGATACGGCAGCTCATCAAGCAAAGAGGGTGATTTCGGGTCTCCATCTGATCAGTAACCGTAACATTTTTATGTCCAGCAGCTGAAGCAATGGTGCAGGAAATGGTGCTCAGGAAGCCCAACAGGCCACCTTTGTATAAAGCCCCCTGAAAGGGAGGCCCGTTTAACAGCCAAGTCAGAGCTGACATCATGGAGATGTGATAATCACAGCAGGAGCCCAGGCATCCTCAACGTGGCGCGGGGAGGGCCAGCACAGGAGCCAGCAGGTGGGGGTGGCCATTCTCCACTCCAAAAGCTTGCCGCTGCGTCACAAGCGGCATCATTCACAGGCAGCAGTAGCCATTCTCTAGAGCCAAGATGAGCTGGCAGGACACTCCCGTTTCCCCAGTAGCAAGCATGGCTTTGCCCAAAGGCTGAAATATTAACACTTCTTCAATACTGTGTTCAGGCTTAGGCATTTCACTTCTACTGAACCCAGCCAGCGTATGGTCTAACTTTTCCATCAGTTCTATAGAAAACAGCAGAGCTATTTCCTATAGATCTCATTTGTGTGGGGCACCCAGGGACATCTGTGATGAAGCTGAGCAAGACCCTTCCTTTCCTTGCCTTCCTGTATCCCACAACCTTGGTCCCAAAAGGAAAAACAAGAGGATGGTGAGAAGCCATCTAGGGATGGCAAGCTGTCCCCCAGACCCACAGCAGCACCTCCTCCCTGCTTCCTGTCCCCTGTGCAGTCCCCTGGATCCCCATGGCCAGCCTGCTCTGAAATAACTGAGATTTGACATACACCAAACACCAGGGTTTTACTAAATGCCTCTACTGTGCAGGGTTTCCTGATGGTTCTATCCCATTCTAGCAGCAGCTTTGTTGTTCTTGTTCAGTCGTGTCTGACTCTTTGTGACTCCATGGACTACAGCATGCCAGGGTTTTCTGTCCTTCACCATCTCCCAGAGTTTGCTCAAACTCATGTTCATTGAGTCAGAGATGCCATCCAACCATCTCATCCTCTGTCATCCCCTTCTCCTCCTGCCTTCAATCTTTCCCAGCATCAGGGTCTTTAAACCTTGTTCTCTTGAGTATGTACGTGAGTCCATGTACCATTTGGGTAAGGCCCCATGGTAGGCAGAATGATGTCACACTAATACTGACTACATCCTCACCCTGAATGTGTGAAGATGTTACCTTACAAGGGAAAAGAGACTTTACAGATCTGATTAACTGAAGGCACTGGGTGGGGGTGTGGCGGGAGGCAGATTATCCTGAATTATCTAATGAGACTAATATAATAATAAGGGTCCTTATGCAATGAAAGCAGGCGAGTGAAAGTCAGGGAAGGCGATGTGACAATGAAAATTGAAGTTGGAGTGGTGTAACCACAAGTCAAGAACTGTAGGCATCCTCTCAGATGTGGAGAAGACAAAAATAGATTCTTCCCTAGAATCTTGGGAAGGAATACAGCCTTTGATTTTAGCCTCATAAGGCCAGCTTTTGATACCATTATCCAGAATTATAGGATAATACATTTTTGTGGTTTTAAGTCATGTCACTAAACTTGTGATAATTTGTTAGAACCGCAATGTGCTTAGTCACTCAGTTGTGTCTGATTCTTTGCAACCCCATGGACTGTATGTAGCCCACCAGGCTCCTCTGTCCATGGGATTCTCCAGATGGGCCCTATCTATTAACTTAGATAGCTGTGTTATGGGGAACTTATTTATTACATGTGATTTGATCAGTGGTTTCATGCTGAGCATGGCTTTCAATGAAGTTATTAACCTAATTTTAAAGTTTATACCTGGGATTTTTTAAGAAGGAGCTCAACAACTGAGAGCCTAGTAAGTAGCAAGCATCTGATAAGTGTTTTTCATAGGTTAGCTTGTTGATTCTCACAGTCACCCTTTAAGGTCAGTGTGATCATTAGCCCATTTACAGAGGGGAAGACTGTGGCTCAGAAAGCCTAAGTCACCTGCTGGCAGGTGGAGGTGGCCCAGCACCGTGGAGATGCTGCCCCCAAGGAGAAGTGAGCACAGCAGCTGGTGTTGGTGTCAAGTGAGCAGCCCTAGAGGACCTGGGTCATCTGGTCTCTTTCTTCAGCAGAGAAGAGGAGGCCTCCTTGGGGTTCGCAGAGGCCCTCTGGCCCAGAGCCAGCAACCTTTTCCTGGTTGCTCACCCCCAGCTTGGCAGTCATTCTGAACCCCTGTTGCAAGGGTGCTCCCTCTCTAATCAGATGGAGAACATGGGCGCTGAAGAGACACAGCCAGCATCCAGGATCCCCCCAAAGACCCTCACATGCCACATACAAACAGATTGTCTCCAAATATGTAAGTGTATTTTCCAGCGGCTCCATCTCATCACTCACCATCTGGACCCTGGTAAATAGGGTGATAGTAGAGTCTTTGTTGCTGGACAGCAGGTTAAAACAAATCCTTTCTTACCAGGAGTTCAAGAGTTTGATTTTCTCCTGGGAGGCTTAAGAGAGCTCAGTCGAGTGCAGAAAACGAACCCCCGTCCAGGCAGGCGCACGTCTAGACGACCTCAGTCTGCATTTGCTCTGCGATTCCCTCGGAAATCATGATGTGCTGGATGGTTTACCTTCGGTGACAGGAAGCTGGCTCTCAGGCCTCATTCCTATTCCACTGTTTCAGAGTTTCGTCAGTCCTTGGGCGTTTACAGCCATCCCAGCCGCCAAAACTGTGCAGCATGCTTGGGGGAGAGTGATTGTTTTAACTTATTATGTTAACTCCTTGGACAGTTATTCTGAGGACAGAAAAAATAATGCTTCTGTCTTTATCCAGTTGTGAGTAAAACTTTCGAGGGGAATGGAGGAGAGCTCTCAAACTCTATTTCAACTCTTAGACCTTGGATTGGCACTACTTTTTGTCCCCCCACCCGCTACCTCCCTCAAATTCCCTTCTAAGTCATGCACCTTCTCTGATTTTATTCCTCAAATTGGTCTTCTGACGTGAGAAGTTGGAACAAGAAAATTCGTGTCTTATTGCCCTAGAGGATGTTCTTTTTCTGAAGTTTCTGCTTATTGGACTGTGTCAGGCCAAGGATAAGCCAGGAGTCTTTAGTCAAAGCAGCTTTTGCTGATAAGATTCAAGTCAGAGACCAGTAGATTGGTCCCCTCTATGCAGGAAAGCCAGGGAACTGGGGAGACATGGATGGGGGCTCCCTGCGGCTCTCACGCTTTCCTGCACTCACCCTCAGACCCACAGCTGTGTGACTACTCCAGCCCCGTCTCCCACAGCACAGCGTGTGTGTCCACAGCGTGTGTGTCCCCAGGGCCAGAGCCCCAGGAAGGTGACACACGGGGCTGAGAAGAGGGTGTGCCAGTCCTGAAAGATTTGGTCAGGATCGTCTCAATGGGCTGTCTTCTTGGGCTGCAGTTTCCAGCTGCCCTCTTCCTCTCCGTGGCCAGGCGGGCTGGTTCTAAGAGCTTGTGTTATTGGGATGGTCAAGCAGGGAACCGGCCAGCTCTGGAGGTGTTTCAACCCAGGAGGCCACTAGGCTGAGGTGAGAGGCTTGCTCACCTCGTGCACCCAGAAAGTGCTGGGGATGCCAGGCTATGGGTAGCACTCAGGAAGAGGAGGGAGAGGCCAGCAGCATGAGAGGATTAGGAGACGGTCAGAAGGTGTCCTGGCAGGAGCCACCCACACTGGGCTAACCAGGAGACAGCCTTTGGCTGTGGGGGCGGGGGGTTGGTGTCCCCCATGTCCAGAAAGCCCACCTGGAGAGGAGAGGCAGTGAGTGCTGCCAGGGGTTAGCTTTCATCACATCGGAGAGACCCCCAGTGTCCTTTTAATGTTAGACTTTTGCAGTCAGTCCACTTCCCCCCAAATATGTGCACTGTCAGAGAAGGGTCTTGACTTGGTGAAATGCGAGGAGAATCCTAGATCTGACCCTCCCCAGCCAGAAGCCTTGGAAGCGCCTTCACCCCCAAAACATTTGCAGCTTTCTGACTCCATCCCTCACTTCCTCCTCATGCTGAGATGTCCCTGCTCCCCCACCTGTCTGGCAGCCTCCATTTCTCCTGTCATCGTCACCCCTCCTTCCCCTCCACATGTATGTGGCCACCGGTGAGTTTACTCTTGGGGAGCTGGTTTTCTGTCGTCCTCAGTGAAATCCCGGTGAGCCACTGAGCTCTCCGATGGAGTTTTAGGATGGAACCCCGATGCTGACACGGTGGAGAGAGAGTCTTTGACCAGCATGACTGAAGGTGCAAGGCATGCAGTGTCAGCTCCACGCACTCAGGGGATCCCAGAGATGCGGAGTACTTTGAGGAGAAGACTCCAACTCCAAGGAGCGTCACCCAGGCACTTTGAGAAAGAAACTAAGCTTTGTGAGACTTGACCCCATCCCACTTCCTCAGGCCCCACCACAGAGCCCCGGTATTTATCAGACAAAGCCTGAGAGTCCACGCATGCGTGTCCCCAGGCCTGTGGGCTTGAGGCTTGTGGCTCTGCCTGCGTTTAACTATGAGACGCTGGCAGACACTCTCCTTCCTTGAAAGAGTGCTTTTCCGCTCCCTAGAAATTACCGCATTGGCTGGAATTGTGAGTGTGAGATTTAAGGAACCTTGGAGATCATCTAGTTTGGCTTCACCTTCTTTTGTAAATCAGGAGACTGAGACCCAGAGAGAGAAATGCACTTTCAAGGCCACCCTGCGAGTTACTGATAGACGACAAGCCTAGTCTCCTAATCCTAGTTGCCTTTGAAAGGCAGTCAGATCTCACTTTTGCTGCAGATGACGACTGGTTTCCAAAAATAAAACTGTGAGTCAGTCGAGATCAGTCCTGAGACCACCAGCCTGTTTCACCCTTTTAAGCAGGGCTGAAAGGTTCAAGAGGAATGGGATGGGAGGAGGGCTAAGAGAAAAGTGGGGAAGAAGGAGTCAGAAGGATGGAGAAAGAAGGGCAGAGAAGAGTGCGCGTGATGTCACTCCTCAGAAATGTCGTAGGGGCTTGTTTCTGGCACAGTGACATCTGTAGCTCCCTGGCAGCCTGAGTATCCTAGTCTGTCTCTGAGACAGCCCCCTGGATGACAGATGAACCCAGCTTCATCTTCACATGTCTCCCAGGGCTTCCCCGAGACAACTCCAATGGAATTAGTGAGAGCAGAATTTCCCGGCTCATGGAGAGCAGCACCTGTTCCCTCCTACCCACAAAGCCCAAACTTCTGCCCCATCTGCCTGCTTCTCTTCTATCTATAATGCCTTTAAACAGCCTGTGAGAGGCCGTGGTGAGCAGTTCTGTAGTAAACCTGCTGTGATTCAAGGCTGTGTTCTCTCCTGTCCTGAAAGACAAATGGGCAAGAAAGGAAGTGGCTGGACATGGCTGTTGGCTTCATGTCCCAGGGTTGCCAAGGAAGAGGCTGTGCTCACAGCGTTGGTGCAGGAGTGGCCTTCGATGGGACAGGGCGTTTTGATGCGAAGCTAGTCTTTCTTGGAACACTTCCTTGTGTTGTTCTTTGAAATCTTTGGTCTTTTGGGTTTCCCTGGGATGTTGGGTTGACTGAAGCTTTACGTTTCAGACCTCCAGAAGGTGGTGAGTAAGCCATGATGTTCTGGTCTAAGATTTAATATCAGGTGACATCAAAGTTTAAAACTATAAACTGCCAGTCTTGTTCATCCAAATACAAAGAATCTCGCAAACTGGCAATATCAGTTGCCTCCTGGAAGGAAGATTGAGGGATGAGGGGGGATGGGGAACACTTTACTACTGAATCCTTTGTAGATTTTGAAACCATATAAAGGTTTTCATTGATTAAAATTTTGTTTCTATTTAAGGAAACAGTAAGCATCTTAAAGAGCTTTGTTTTTATTATAAAGTTTGGTCGTGAAGATGGAATAAAACTTGATCATAAATATGGTACCCTTCTTGGTTACTAAGTCAGAGAGCTAGAAGTTCATGGGCTATTTAGTTCAATGACCATCACACAGTACATGTCTACATCTTACAGATGAGGAAACTGAGGCCCAGAGAGGAGACAGGACTGGCTGGCGAGGCCTGGGTTGGCTAGTTAGTGGCAGACTCAGAACCAGAAAGCTCCAGAGCTCCTCCTACACCTTCCTGCTGCCTCTCAGCAGTTCTTCCCCTTGGGTTCCTCATGAATTATGCTGGAGATAAGTTTCAGGTGAGGATGTGTACTAATACCACTGTGAATATGCTGCCACAGTCCCCTGGCTGTATCCCAGGTGCATGACTGAGTGACAGTATCACTGGTACCACATACAAAGCTGAGGAGGTGTGACAAGCTCCTTGCCAATGAGAGGTACAGAGATGACCGAGCGTGTGATCTCGTCCAGGAGCAGGCTATGTGCTCACCCCATCATGTCCCTTCCCAGAGCGAGGACCAATGACATGAGAGGGGAGGGAAGCCCTGCCTAATACACGTGCGTGTCTTCATTGCAGAGTCATCAGCTACGAGTGCTGTCCCGGATATGAGAAGGTCCCAGGAGAGAAGGGCTGTCCTGCAGGTGAATAAGCCTTGCCTGTTGGCGCAGGTGGAGGGGAGGAGGGAGGGAGAGAGGAGCACCCACGTGAGGGGCAGCAGAGTCTGAATGGGGGTCCAGAGAATGAAGGCTGGAAACAGCAAGTTTCCCACGCTGTCCTTCTGTGCAAACCGACCTTCTTAACACGCTGGGGGAACAGACTCCGGTCCTGACCTGCCTGTGCCCTCCACACCAGGCACAGGCTCCTGCTTTTGTTGTTTCTGGCTGCAAGAGATTCTAAATACATCTAGCATTGCTGAGCAGCCCTGCTGGAGAGCAGACAGGGCAGGCCAGGCCTCCGGCTGGGCTGGGCACATCAGGCCACCCCCCTAACTGTCGGAACCTGGGAATAGCAGGCTGGCTTTTCCAGAGTCGGCCAAGGGTACCACGAATGGCCATCTGGGCCCACAAACAGTGTGGTACCTGAGAATTCACCTGTGTGAAATCAGATCCTTCGTTTAGTCCTGCACAGCTCTGGGGACTGTGCAAGGAAGATTTTTTTTTTCAACTTGGAAATCTTTGCTAGTTCATTAGTTGAGAGTATGAGATTGAGGTTTAAGAGATGGGGGGTGATTTCGCTGGTGCCAGGGTCACAAAGAGGGTGGCATGGACAGGGGCCATGGCCTTCCTGCTGAGTAGCAGGACAGGCAGGAGGTGTGGGATGGGGAAGAGAGGGAACTGGAGGGGGTGGGGTGCCTCAGGGCCTTAGTTTCAGCTCCTTTAAAAGGAACAGGAGAAACTCTGGGTGTGAGAGGAAGGTCCTCCAGAGCTTCAGGCTATTTCAGGTAACATTCTATTACTTGCAAATACCCAAAGCACTTCCGAGATCTCTTTCATTCCAGTGGAAGCCATTAGGGAACCAGTTTCAAAAACAACTAGATAAGTCCCTAAGACTAGCTTGTAATTGGGCTATCTGTTTCTGTACCTGTGTTATCTGATTGCCTATGAACAAAAGCTTTGCTCTGCTGTAGTTAAAAATGACTGATCCCTTGAGCTCACATAGGGAAGCCCTTGGCTGTGGAGCTGTTCTAAGAAGCAGGTGCCTGGCCTCTCCGGTTCCCCATAGCAGGCTGTGTCTGGCCTCCTCCAGTGGGTGTGCTCAGAGGAGGAAGGGTGTGGTCTGGCCGGGGAAGTCCTGCAGGCCATACCTGCTCTACCATCTGCCTGCCTCTGCAGCCCTTCCGCTCTCTAACCTGTACGAGACCCTGGGAGTCGTCGGTGCGACCACCACTCAGCTGTACACAGACCGCACGGAGAAGCTGAGGCCCGAAATGGAAGGACCCGGCAGCTTCACCATCTTTGCCCCCAGCAACGAGGCCTGGTCCTCTTTGCCAGCTGTGAGATGACCTCCTTATGCCCAGGGCTCTCATCCCGGGGACCATCTTACTGAGACTCTGGTCTCAGGACACACCTTCCTTAAGCCCTCAGATAAAGCCATGGCACTTGAGCTTAAACTATGCCTCCCCAGGCGGCCCCCGATGCTCCATCCACTTAAGTGCCCAGACAGGTCTCAGTGCTCACAGAGGAGAGGGCTCTGGAGAAATGGGAGTCCCCGGGGCACCTTTCCCAGGGTGGCAGGGACCCATCTGCTGAGTGTGGGGCCTGCAGCCCCTCATGGCAATGCTGACCCTCCTCTTAGGAAGTGCTGGACTCCCTGGTGAGCAATGTCAACATCGAGCTGCTCAACGCCCTCCGCTATCACATGGTGGACAGACGGGTGCTCACGGACGAGCTGAAACACGGCATGGCCCTCACCTCCATGTACCAGAATTCCAACATCCAGATCCACCACTATCCCAACGGGGTAGGGAGTCCTGCTTCCGCGACTCTGCCCCATGCCCACCCTGAGCCCTCATCTGGGGCATGTGTGGGCGGGTTTCTGGGGTCATGTCCTGCAGGTGGGGTCACCTGTGGACGGTCCTCTGCCTCCTGCACCTGCTTCTCCACATTCTGCCCTGTGGTTTCCCTTCTTGGGGCTCACAGGCTGTGCCTCCAGGGTGTTAATCGCTCACGCTCACTCCTTTTCTGGGCAGATCGTGACCGTCAACTGTGCCCGCCTGCTGAAAGCGGACCACCACGCAACCAATGGTGTGGTGCACCTCATTGATAAGGTCATCTCCACCGTCACCAACAACATCCAGCAGATCATTGAAATCGAGGACACCTTCGAGACCCTGAGGGTAAGGGACCACCCTGGGGCCAGGGGAGGCCTGGGGATACACCACCTCCCATGAGGGCCACCTTCTGTGGGAGGGGTGGAGGATGTCTCTATGCTCATGGGCATTCAGGTGACCGTGGAGCAAGTTCCTCTAATGCCCATAAACATGGTGAAGTCACTAATCCGGCGGTCAGGTTCACCATAGGAAGACATCATAATCTTGTGCTGGGAACGTTCCCCTGCCAGACTTCTCCCCTTTAAAGTTTCTTTTCCTTGACTCCCCTGGAAAGTTCCAAGGTCGTAGCTGCAGCAGTTCCGCAGCCTGGGTCTGCATTGTGTGCTCCGGAGTGGGAAGGCTCCTCCTGCCGGATGCTGGTGCTGACCTGTGGGCCTAGAGAAATGGCCTTTCAGGCTGCATGGTCTTCTGGATCACGCATCCCCACCATGGGAGCCTTGTTCCATTCATACCCCCTGTTTCCTTGGAGCCTAGATCAGCAGAGAGGCCACGAATATAGACATGGGAGCCTGGGAACTGACATCTGACTTGGCTTCTGCCTGCTCTGGGTCCCAGAACGCTCCTCCGGCCCCCCTGCCCAGCAGGCATTTATCTAACAACAGTGGTGGCAGGCGGGCGTTCCTCTTAGCCACAGCTGCCCAGAGGAAGTTAGCACAGGCTGCCCCGTCAGGGTTTTTTCCCTGGTTCAAGGAGAACTTCCTGACCACAAAGGATGCCAAGTGGGAGTGGGGTGGTTCCTCCCCTGGAGATCTCCAACACAGAGAGACAAACACCCCCAGGCTGGACTGGTGCTGGAGCAGACTCAGGAGGAGGCTCTGGGGGTTCCTGGGGACCCCACTGTCCACCCTCTTCCCCTGCCTTCCTTCTGGGTCACTCAAAGTTTGGGGGTCTGCTGTTTCCACAAACTTGGTGGCACAGCTTTTGATTAGTGGCGGCTGATCCCCACTGAGTAACCTCCTCTTAGTGTTCAGGTTTTGCAAATATTCCTTGCTTTCTTCTTCCCTTTGGCTCTCCTTAATACTCATCTTTCCTTCTGCTGACATGTACTCATTAAGCCCCTGCTACTTCCCTAGTGTGTTCAGAGGAATAGAGGAGAATAAGTCAAAGTTCTGTCTTCACTGGCACTTACGTCCTTGGGGGACACAGACAAGAAACAGACAAGGCCATCACAGATGATGCTAAGTGCTGTGAAGTCAGGCAGTGAGTGGTGAGCAGGGGAGACCCATAGGGTCTAGTTGGTCCAGGAAGGTCTGTCTGGAAGAGGTGACTTTTGAGCTGAGGCCTGAACATTGGGAATGGCCAGTTATACGAGACATGGGGGCAAGAGCTAGGTTAGTAGAAGGGAGGTGGGGTAAGGCTCAGAAGCAGGGCGAGCGAGAAGGCCTGCAGGACTGAGTGAAGAGCACTAGGGAGCCAACAGGTGAGGTAGTAGCGGCCAGGCTGGAGGGGCCAAACCCTGTGGGGCCTTGGAGACTGAGCGAGGACTGTGGCTTATCCTGATAGCAGTAGGATGCTTTTAGAAGAGCCATCTGGTTGCTCTGTAGAGAAGGGGCTATGTCATCCTTACGTTCACAGAGCTCACACAAATAATCATCACCTAATGACTGAATTGCAACGTGAGGACAGCAAGCTGTGCAAGTGTGTCTAATAGAAAGGTACTTGTTTTCATCAGGGGGTAGTAGGCAGGACAGGCTGGGGTAGGGATGGAGGGCAATGCCAAGCTGACTATCTAGAGAAATGACATTTCAGTCAAAGCCCAAAGAAGGAATAGGAGTCAGAAAAGCAAGGGGAGGGCAGAGGGAATGCTGCAGGGCCAAGGCCCAGGGTTAGAAAGGAGGAAAAGAGGGCAGCAGCCAAGGATGACTAGAGTGGGCAGAGCTCACTGGAGGGACGGGAAGAAGTGAGCCTCGGTGCGGCTTGTCTTTACATCTGGGGCTTCTGCAAAAGCCAGGAGCCCTCCAGAGGTGCACTGGTGAGACCTCGTGTGCCTCTAGTGTGCGGAGATTCCCAGAGCCCTCAGGGAATGCACCATTTGCTCCCTGCCCACAGGCTGCCGTGGCTGCGTCAGGGCTCAACACCCTGCTCGAAGGTGACGGCCAGTACACGCTCTTGGCCCCGACCAATGAGGCCTTCGAGAAGATCCCTGCTGAGACCCTGAACCGGATCCTGGGGGACCCAGAGGCCCTGAGAGGTGAGCACCCCTGGGCTGCTGCTGTGGCTCCCTCATTAGAGTAGCCAGACTGAGCCCCAGGCTGGTTCTTGTCCAAGTAGACATGCTGCCTGCTATCCTGTCCCATTGCTCCCGGCTGGCCCTGTCTGCGCAGAGGTCACAGCAGAACCCTGGTCAGAGGGGCCAATAAGGAGTCCAGCAGCCTTGTCTAGGGGGACAGCTAGGGTGAGGAAGGATGCATTGCTGGAGGTCCAAAGTAAGGTCTGGCCAGAGTCAGGAAGAGTTAAAGGCCCAGATGATCAAAGCCAGGGCGAGGCTGCCAGTGTGGGCAGCAGCTTGGAGGTGTGGGGAGGGGGTGGCCTGTCTTGGCATCCTTGAAATGGAATCATCATGCTGACTGACCCTTGAGCTCTTCCTGTGTCTGGCCAAGCGCCTCAGGGATAGTCCAAAATTATAATTAAAAACAAGTAACAGTCAGCTCTTGATTCTTCTTTGCTTCCTCTTCATTCTTCATCCTTCCATACCTTCTCAGGCTGGTGAGTTAGGTGGAACACACAGAGTCGGACACGACTGAAGCGACTTAGCAGCAGCAGCAGCAGAGGAGAGTGAGGACCAAGCTTGTGTGGGAGGTTAGAAGGGGAGGCCAGGCTCTGCCACCCTACCCCAACTCCAGGACTCCTGAGATGCTGTCTGTGGGTCCCCGAGTTCCCGGCAAAGGGAAGTAGGCCCCCAGTCCCCTGTGTACCCCAACCCTCCAACCACACTTGCTCCTCCCAAATATGATCCAGGGATGACTTCGCTTCTTTTGAATGTATTTAAACCCACCTTTGAAATGTGCTATATAAAATGCCTAATGCATTTCAGACACTCCATAAATGTAAAACATTCTCCTTGCAGCTCTATAGGGGTGGAAAAGGGTGCATTTCTGAAAGCACAGATGGGGAGCTGTTGTGTCCAGACATTTGTGGGGCCAGGAGTCCAGGCTGCCAAAGTGAATGTGGTCCAGGTCAGGGAAGGTTAAGCCTAGTTGGTGTGACGGCTTAAAAGCAGGTCACTGGGATCTGATGTGCTGAGTGCAGTGGTGAAGACGCTCCCGAGGTCACAGGATGAGGATGGCGGGGGTGGGGTGGGGTGGCGTGGCTCCCGCAGCCTGAGGGTCCTGCAGGCTTCCGAGGAGAGGGGGCTTGGGTGCAGCGCAGCTTTTTAGCTTTTTATTTAGAACCGTTTTCCCCCTAAAACATGTTTTGTACCAAGCACCTTTTTATTTTTGTAAGTATCAGAACATCTTTTTATAAAGTGAGGAAACACCCCAGGTTTATCCCTGTTGCACTCCTGCCTTTTCCCACTCAGGAAACTGTTTGCTCAAAGCCAGGGCCCATGTAAGGGGCTGTGGTGGCAAGCGGGGAGGCAGGCAGTCCTGGTCCACCTTACAGAAGGCTGGTTATTACCGGGTTAGCAGACAGGTGAGAAGTGGCCCTGGGTTGGTGTGCCCATTGGCAGACTGGCTTCCAGCCTTGGCCTGGCTCACCCTCTCATCATGTGCCCCCACCCCACCCTAGCCTTCCCTTCCTTTCTGGAGAAACTCAATCCCCAAGACCTCATTCCCATAGCGGTCTTGTGGTCCTTTGTCTTCCCCACTGGCTGAAGCAGGTCTGTGCTGGCCTTCACGGCCTTTGACACTTGTGCTGGGTCTCAGAGCTTCCTCCTGTGTGTGACAGTGTGGTTTTGGTTCCCACACTTAGGACACATTGAAACTTGCCTCTGTGTTGGGAACACAAGACAGAGGGCCCCCGTGACCCTCAGTCCCGGAACAAGCTCTGCCTGGCAGGGGCTGGGCACATCTCCCTCCACTGCTCCTTGTAGCCTCAGCACGCCCAGCCCCTGCCCTAACGCTAAAGCGGCACTTGAACAAGCACGATTCTATTTTTGATTTACGGGTGGGGTGAGTGGGGCAGCAGAGACCGGCTTACTGATCACCATCCCCAGCCTCTCACAGATCACAGCAACTAAGCAGACCCTGGTGTCTGTGTTTGTCATTCAGTCGTGTCTGACTCTTTGCAACTCCATGGACTGTAGCCTGCTAGGCTCCTCTGTCCATGAGATTTTCCAGGCAGAAATACTGTGGTGGGTTGCCATGCCCTTCTCCTGGGGATCTTTGTGACCCAGGGATCAAACCCAGGGCTTCCACATTGAAGGCAGACTCTTTACTGTCTGAGCCATCAGGGAATTGGGTTCAAACAAACAAAAACAAGATCTTCAGATGATTCAGAACTTTCATATACTACAGTTTTTCATCTTTTCCTACCACACTTCATTTTTATGAAAGATCAGTAGATAAAAAAATCCCAAGGTAAACACATTTGAGGTTTTCCACCTGGGTGGTTCAGATACACATAAGAGAATTCACCCTGAAGTTCAGGTGTGTGCTATGTGCTAAGTTGCTTCCATCACATCCGACCCTGTGGACTGCAGCCCGTCAGGCTCCTCTGTCCATAGAATTCTCCAGGCAAGAATACTGGAGTGGGTTGCCATGCCCTCATCCAGCAGATCTTCCTAACCCAGGGATCAGATCCATGTCTCTTACATCTCCTGCCTTTGCAGGTGGGTTCTTTACCACTAGCGCCACCTAAGAAGATAATCGCTAGCATTTGTTGGGCATATTCAGCTTCATGTTATCCTTACACCAGCCCTAAGAGATGAATGCTGGGCATGCTTCCTCTTGACCAGTGAGGACGTTGAGACTCAGAGAGACTCAGTGACTCGCCCCGGGTCCCACAGCTGCTAAGTGGCTGAGGTGAGATTCGAACTCAGGCAGTCTGACCACAGAGCCCTGGCTAGTTTTAGAGGCGAGGCTAGGAAGTGAGGAGGAGAAGGAGCCAGCCCGTGTGGTGCCCCAGGCTCATCTGATTGTTAGCCTCAGAGATGATGGAATCCTCCCAGCTGTGGGCAGGCGGCGAGGTGACGCCTGAGGTCAGCCTGGATGTGGGCAGGCGGCGAGGTGACGCCTGAGGCCAGCCTGGATGTGGGCAGGCGGCGAGGTGACGCCTGAGGCCAGCCTGGGCGGCACTGACTTGACCTGTGTCCTGTTCGGCCCCCAGACCTGCTCAACAACCACATCCTGAAGTCGGCCATGTGTGCCGAAGCCATTGTGGCAGGGCTGTCCTTGGAGACTCTGGAGGGCACCACGCTGGAGGTGGGCTGCAGCGGGGACATGCTCACAATCAACGGGAAACCCATCATCTCCAACAAAGACGTCCTGGCCACCAACGGGGTGATCCACTTCATCGACGAGCTGCTCATCCCCGACTCAGGTGAGCCAGGCCTCAGGGGCCCTGGGCCGTCTGGTCCGCTGTGCCCTGTGGCACCCCTGGTGGTGTGCTAGGGGAATTCCGGGATCTCGGGAGCTGGTTCCCTGCTGGCACCTGGCTCACAGCATCCCAGGAGCGATGGCCTGGGCACCTGGCAGGCTTTGCCAGATTGTGAAGGATCTGGAGCTGCAGGCTTGGGAGTCCAGGCTTTATCCTGTGAGCAGGGGAGAGCCGTGGAAGGTATCTAGGGAGGCTCAACCACAGGAGCCTTTCAGAAGCTCTGCCTGTTCTGGTTGGGCACGGAGGGCCATTTGCTGACCTCAGAGCATTTGCTTTCTCAGTTGTGCTTAAGCATCCTAGGGTCACTGGCCCAGGGAGAAAAGAGCGAGTGGACTTTGGCTTGGGTTCCATTCAGCATCTTTGTGCCATCTTGGATTTCTAAGGAGTTCCACTCCTAAGAAGTGAGAGGATTTCACAGGGGAAAAACCAACCCAGAAGAAAGCTTTCCATGGGTGTGGTCACTGGCATTGTCAGCTCTTCAGAAGCCATGGCACAGACCGTGTGCTTTCTTCCTCCCCAGCAGCAGACAGGACCCCGACCAAGGTCTGGGACAGAGGCCCCCTGCCCACCTGAGCCTCATTGCACTTCCCCATCAAGCAAGGTTTTCTGGGGGACCATTCCCCTGATGTCACAAACCTTCTGTGCCCCAGCAGAGTTTTAGAGGGGTTGTTGACTCAAGAGATGACATTCCTGCTGATGTATGTCATACTCTGGGGTGGGTGAATGGTAAATGAAAACAGCACTTTTAACTTTTGAACCCTCTTTCTCCTTCCTTGTAGCCAAGACGCTATTTGAGTTGGCTGCAGACTCCGATGTTTCCACAGCCGTTGACCTTTTCCGACAAGCTGGCCTCAGCTCTCATCTCTCTGGAAATGAGCGGTTGACCCTCCTGGCCCCCATGAATTCTGTCTTCAAAGGTATCGTGGGGAAGGCAGCCTGGCACATGTATCCCTGGGGGCAGCCGCCCGTCTGCTGTCACCTCCGCGGCACCCTGCCCGATTTATAGCTCCCCGTGGACCGTTCGTGCTTCCACCCAGCTCAGCCGAAAGCAGATGTGACTTCACCAGAAAGTGAAGAGGCACTGCTCTTTGGTTTGGCAGAGCAGAGGATGCGTGTGGGGATCTGGTCCTCACAACTGAAGTGTGTGTCTGTCGGGAGAGCAGAGTGCTCCCTTGTCATTTTCTTTGAGAGGTCGATTGCCAGTGTGACAGTTGGGAGGTCATAGTGAGGATACAGCTGAACTACGGCCATGGGGAAGGCAAAGAAGGGCCAAATTGTGTCCAGGCCTTCCCTTTCCTCTTAGGGCAAAATTCCAAACACATTTGATGATCTCAAACTTTTTTTTTCTTTTTTTAATTCTCAGAAGATGCCAGATGTTAAGGAATATTGGCAGCCTTGCTGGATTTCTCAATCTCCACTTCCAAAAGGGGGATCAGGCTTTCTGCCACATGGTCTCTGATTCTCTTCGTTTCCAGAGTCAGTTTCTGGACCTGACCACGCCTTCTCTTGCAGATGGAACCCCTCCGATTAATGCCCAGACGAAGAATTTGCTTCTGAACCACATGATTAAAGATCAGCTGGCCTCCAAGTATCTGTACCACGGACAGACCCTGGACACTCTGGGCGGCAAGAAACTGAGAGTTTTCGTTTATCGTAATGTAAATTCTGGGTCCTAAATCATGCTCTCTCTTTATCTCAGCTCCAAGCAATGGAAGTTATATTAGTGTTTAAAGAAAAAAAAAAAAGTGCTTAATAAGTAGGAGCTTGCCTGAGAACTTGTTTCTAATAAGGAAGGAAGGAATTTTAGAAAGACTATCTGATATCAAAGTATCAAAATGAGGTTTTGCCGAAAGTGTCTAAGCCCCTTTTGTGGAGGCCTTTGGGAATGAATTGCACATCTGACTGGCCTGGCTGGGTAAGCAGCTGTCCACCCTGACCCCAGAGTGATGAACGAAGAGAGGAGGTATGGAGGGTTTGGATCCTTCTTAGGTTTTGTGAAGAGAACTCACTTGAACTAACCATACAGCCCTCCTTGATCCAAAAGCTTCTCTTCTCTCTTCAGCTGTTTCTTCTCTCTCTTCAAACCCACCTATTACCCTGGCATAGCAAACAGGAAGTACAGTACAACAGCCCTTGCTCAGGACCAGTCTGCGCCGTTTGGCTAAAGATGGTTGTCATTTGCTAAGATCAGTAGACTCTGTCACTTCATTTGATCACAGTCTATGGCCCTCTCCTTCACACAATAGTCTCATTATTAGCTCTGTCTGTAAATTTCTTGGGGCCTCGATGGCTCTTCTTACCTTAAGGAACACCATTTTTATTTTTTTCTTTCTTGGAGAAAGCACATCCTTTTATCCTAGTCTTAAGGCTGCACCCCATATATATTCACTGATCTCTGTGGATGAAGCCACCAGCATATACCCTGAACAAATCGGGAGGCCTCTGCTTTGGGCAGGGGGTAACCTGGCCTTTCTCTGCCCCTTTTACAGAGCCTGTGCATTGAGAATAGCTGCATCGCAGCCCATGACAAGAGGGGGAGACACGGGACCCTGTTCACCATGGACCGGGTGCTGACCCCCCCAGTGGGGACTGTCATGGACGTCCTGAAGGGAGACAATCGCTTCAGGTAACTGGTCCTATCCCCAGGGGATTTCTGCCAGGTGGTCATGCTAGGGCAGGACGCTGGGTGCCAGTTGTCTGTCAAGCTTCCCACCCTTGGAGGTTTAATGAACACTGGCCGTGCACCGATATGACCTCCCTGGCCAGGGATTCAGAAAGGATGAGGGTCACCTTGAAAGCTTGGGTTGAGAAGGGTTGCTTCTGGAGGGTAATCTTCAAGTCCATGGGAACAGGGAGGGGCTGCACTTTTATTCCCAAGTTCAGGGAAAGCTTCCCACTCTGCTTTGAAAGTCCCAGGGAAGCCGAGCATGCCTGGCCCTGCGCCTGTAATGAGTTGCCCTGTGAAGCGTCAGCTTCCAGGCCCTGGCAGTTTCCTGGCCTCTCCTTCCCAGACTCCCCGCGACGCTCTGATTCCTTGCCCTGCTCCCTCCATTTCTGACCTGTTCACTCACCACTGGGTGCCCTGACTTCGAGTGGTTCCTGCCACCAAGTTCAGCCGCCTCCATAAGAACCTGGGAGACCACCCACCCTTTGCCACACCCCCAGCCCCAGAATCTCATCCGCCAGGGCCCTTGTGGCTTGATCAGTCTGTAGGTCAGTCCTGCTCTGACCTCTCCCTTCCTCCTTCCCCCTATGGCTGATGACTTTCGGCTTTTCACTGAGCTCGGCATTTATGGAGAGGAGATGCGGACTGGTATTGCTCCTGTTTGTACAAAACCCAGCAAGGGTGTGAATGCCAGTGCTCTGGGCTCCACCTGCCCACAGTGGTGCGGGATTTGGGCACATGACGACCCCCTGCGCCCACTGGCGGGTGACGTGTTCCGTGTGCATATCCACAGCATGCTGGTGGCCGCCATCCAGTCGGCAGGGTTGACCGAGACCCTCAACCGAGAAGGAGTCTACACGGTCTTCGCTCCCACCAATGAAGCCTTCCAAGCCTTGCCCCGTGGAGAACTGAACAAACTCATGGGTAAAGACCCACCTAAGTGCATTTGTCAACTTTTCTAAAGTAATCATGTCGGTCAGGATTCCAGCAGGAGACCATTGGCAAAGAGTTTGGCCGAAAGGAATTTAAGATGATTTGCAGAGGTGTGGGCAGGGTTAAGGGACCAGGAAAGGGTGATGATACAAAGGGGTGATGAGACCTTTTGATGTTTATCACCGCAACCTGGGGGTGCTTGAGGAAGAGGGTGACTAGGGGAGGGCATGACCCAGCAGACCCTAGGATGAGGCACAGGACAGCGACTGGAGCCACATGCTGCTGGGGTCAGAGCCTGGCAAGGGGGCTTCTAGGTGCCACAGCCTCCCCTCAGCAATCTCCTGGCAGCTGGTTGCATGAGGACAAGGGAGCCTGAATGATGCATTTCACGGCGGTCAGCCTGTCTGGGCAGCAAACAAGATGGAGAAGAGTGGAAAGGAACTCAGGGTAGATGACAACCAGCCCAATCAGCAGGGCATGATCCTTCCCCTGAGGATCTGCGAGAACCTGCTCATGAAGCCATCGCCCTACACCACCTACCCCTCCTCGAGATGAAAGCTTTACCAAGAAGCTAGTCAGGGCCCTGAGCAGTTGAGTTGGGATGTCTGAGAGACAACCTAGCAGTTAAGAGCTTGGGCTCCTGGATTATCCAAAAGCAGGTCAAACCCTGGCTCTGGCATTTACCAGCTAAGTGACCTCTAACAAGTTGCTTAGCCTCTCTGGGCCTCAGTTTTCCCGTTAGAAAATTAAGAGTAGTAAGAATACCTTGCTTAGAGTGTTGTGAGGATTAAATAAACATTGCCTGTGGTGTTGAGCACCCATCCCACATCAGTAACGGCATCAAGGCCATGATGGGAGGTGAGGTGGGCTTGCGGTGTGTACGCTGATGTGTGCCTGGGAACCAGACTTCCCCTCCACCACAGAAAGGTGAGCCTGAGGAGGAGGTAGAAGGACCTCAGCCAAACTTTGGGGCCCACATCATCTATAACCCACCCCTCTCCCCCACTCCTGAGTGGAAAATAGAAAGCTCTGGCAGCTGTGAACTGAGTTTGTGTCCCATTCAATTTTCTTTACTGCTAAATGAATGCTTATGTCTACAGTGCTGACATGTGTTCCGGAGGAGAGAGGAGTTCATTCTGAACATAAACTTTCCATCCTCTCTCTGTTCGGCAGGAATGGAATATTCCCCAGGTGGCCCAGCCTGCTCAGCTTGCCTTTCATTTTCAGTTGTACAGGAGCTGAGGGAGGGCTTGGGCAAGGCTCCCCAAACATGCCCTCCCCCAGGCTTGCAGGCAGGATTCGACCCCAGCGGGCAGAGGGGTGATGGCACCCATCCAGGTGTCCGAGGTGGACCCAGATGTTAAAGATCTCGAAAGAAGGAGACCCCTCCCACCCCAGGAGCCAACTCAGCTTGGCACCTCCAGGCTGTATTTTTGTGGAAGAGTAACTTGTCAGCTCCAAGTTGCGGGTGTTTGGAAATCGCTTGGTACCTGATGGCTCCATCCCATGGCACTCATGTGAATTCGTCAATGACCAAGTGAACTCCCCACAGGGCTTTCAAGCTTTCTCTGTTCTCAATTTCAAGATGCTGGAAATAGCCATCCATGAGCCTTGGGGGCATCCAGCCGCTTGGCTGGTAATATGAGTATTGGGGAGGCCATGACGAAGCTGCAAGGGCAGCTGGCAGCTTTAAGAATTGCCTCCCACGCTTAATTGGGGAAATGCCTGTGCACCTTTATGAGCAATTGGCTGCTTTCCCCAGTTGGTGGAGAAGCTGATGTGGGCTGGAAAGAATGCTGAGACGTGATGAGGAGGGACACCGTGGAGGGATACCCCCCTCGGCCCTGACCTCATCGGCTCCATAGCTCCTCCAGACTGCAGCTGTCGACTCTTTTTAAGTTCTCCCTTCAGGAAACAGCCGTCTCAGAATATGCATTTGAGGGCAGAATGTGTAAACATTTCACTACTGTGTTATAACTGTTGGGAGCCATGCTGATGATGAAATGTCTCAGATGCCGGTGCTGGAAAGACCCCTGGCTTTCCAAGCAACTATTTAGTCATGGAAACATGAGTCACACTCATAGAGGAGTATGGATTAACTCCTTCTCAGCATCTCAGAAGCGTGTACTTAACCTAGCAGCCCGTCAAATGCACAGGTAGCTTCGTGGCCACGGTCATATGACTTGTTCCCCTGATCATTATGGAAATGATGGGGTAGAGGGCTGAGCAAACAGTAGGTGCTCAATAAGTGCTTATTACCTGGGCAGGGGTTTTTCTTTTACAGGGGTGACCACCTGCATCTTCTCCTCTGGGCCCTCCTTGACCACAACAGTTACCAGCCTTAGGATTAACTCTGCTTTCTTTCCCCACACACCCACAGGCAATGCCAAGGAGCTTGCCAACATCCTGAAATACCATGTTGGCGATGAAATCCTGGTCAGCGGAGGCATTGGGGCCCTGGTGCGGCTGAAGTCTCTCCAAGGCGACAAGCTGGAAGTCAGCTCAGTGAGTGTGTGTAACATTTAAAAGGCTGGCAGTGCCCTGCCACTGGGGCTCCAGGACACAGCTCATCCCTAGGATGGCATCAGACACACACTGTGTTTAAGGTGCATCTTGAATCTCTGAGTGCATTTTATCAGAAAAGAAAAGAAAAGAAAAAAGGGTCTTCCGAAGAAATTAAGGGAGATTGTGCTTAGACATGAATAAGCACTTCCAGATTTGCAGAGGAATAAAGCATCTGATTGGCATCTGAGAGAAGCTATTAAATATAACCCCCCCTTAAGGAACTGATAAGCAATACTTACATGTCTTGAAGGATCCATTTCCACTCCATCACCCCCAAGTCCAGGGCCTCACTGAGCTGTACCATGAACCAAACCAGCCCAGAAGAAAAAAAAAAAAAAAGAGGCTTTTCTTCTGATACTTGATCTGTGCCCCTTCCCTCCCTCTGCACGTTGATGATACCCATTCCCCTTTGGAGCCACCTCAGAGGGTCCCTACCTCCAAGTGAAGCTGCTGGGGCCTCCCTGCCTACACCGGGCAAGGCCACTGACCGTCCCGCCCTGCCCCAGCCTGTGGACGGAGCACCTCGCAGCATGCGGCCAGCTTAGCCTCTGCACCTCATGCCTCTCACCTCGCCTCCAGCCGTGCCTGTGCTCATCAGCTTCTCTCGGGAGCGTGGGAAGGCAGGCGGGGGCAGGGATGGCCTGACCTGTGACTTCTGCAGGCTGTCTGAGAGTCTCTCAGCACCTGCTTTGGGGCCTCAGGGTCCTGTCGGTCTCTGGCTTCACTTCCCCTGTCCCCCTTGGGTCTGATTTGTGGGTCTTTTAGGAAAGCCTGAGACAGATTTACCCTGTGAGAAAATCTGAAGTCAGACATGAAGGAAAAGTGGAAAGAGCCCTGCCCCCAGAGCTGGACACCTGGCTTCTGTCCCCAGCTGTCCTCCTCCTCAGCTTAAAGGTGGCACTGGGCCTCTCTCGAGTTCCCATTCCGTCAGGTGGGGCCTTAATATGTTCCTCTTCACTTTGCACTGCTGTGAGGACTAAAGGAGGCATATAAAAGAGCATTTGTGAGTTGCAACATGCTGAGTCCACAGAAGGGATTAAATTGAAACCACCACCCCAAGGACCTACTGTTCGGCACAGGGAGCTCTGCTCAGTGTTGTGGCAGCCTGGGTGAGTGGGGAGTTTGGAGAATAGATACGTATGTGTATGGGCGAGTCCCTTTCCTGTTCACTTGAAACTATGGCGGCATTGTTAATTGGCTATACTCAGGCACCAAATTAAAAGTTTAAAATTAATAACTACATTGTACCCACTAGACCAGTGATCTATCACTGGCAGGGTCTATTCCAGTTACCAGAGTGTTCTCAGCAATTCACATAGGGTCTGGCATCCAGAAATGCTCAATAAAGGTTTGCTCGGTTGAAGAATGGATGGGATAAACTGGCTCCACGTTGAACAATCATTGTCTCTATTTCTCCCAGAAAAACAACGTGGTGAGTGTCAATAAGGAACCTGTTGCTGAGGTGGACATTATGGCCACCAATGGCGTGGTCCATGCCATCTCCAGCGTCCTGCAGCCTCCAGGTAAGGCCCTAAAGGACCACACCCCCACTCAGCCTACCACTGGCCTGTGTCTGCGCATGGCTGTTAGCGCTCAGTAGAAACACTGCTGTCGGCAAAGATGAGAATGTGGAACACGCGGACTGAGCATCCGTGAGCAGCAGGGCTGGGGCTGGTTGAAAAGCACCTTAGAAGCTCTCGGCTCAGATGCGCTGCCCCAGTAACTGAAGGAGAGACGTCTCTCTGCTGACTTGCCTTGCTGTCCCAGCCCCACGCAAACAGCCCGGTTGTTTTTCACATGCCGGTGCTGTGAACGTGGGGCAGAGTACACGCCTCCTACAGCATCCTGCCCCGGCTGAGCTCTCTTATCCGCCAACCAAGTGGAGCCCGGCCTCTTCCCTGACTTGTGCATTCCCCTTTCTTTGAGCTCTCTCCCCACGGGCTAAATTCCTCCACTAGTTAAGGAACATTATGAAGGCAGACTTCATCTGAGGATGTAAGCCAGAAAACCCAACAGTGCCCCTCAGTCCTGGCAGTTATGAATGACATGCTAATCATATCTCTCTCATCCAAGCTGCCTTTTCTTTTATCTGCAGCCAACAGACCTCAGGAACGAGGCGATGAACTTGCAGACTCTGCACTTGAAATCTTCAAACAGGCATCTGCATTCTCCAGGGTATGATGCCAGCTACGTGGGCCCCTGGCCTGAAGAGCTGTGGGTCCTGCGCTCGGGCCCGTGGTGGGGACTCTCCTGTCTCCTTTGGCTGTCAGCCTAGGGCTCTCCCGTCATTTCTCCCCACTCCCATTGGACTATCCTTAGCTCTGGCCTGTGGGGAGTTTGGAATAAAAACCCAGGCAGCCTGTTTCCTTTGTGGGTGACAGCCCAGGCCTTCAAGCCTCTGTCTGTGGGGAAGCCGCAGCTGGTGAGAATCCATCTGACCAAGAACGACAGCCCATCCTGAATTTTCCTGATAGTGGGCTGGCCTGCTCTGAGCCTGGGCCTCCATTCTTCCATCTTCCGTGACACAGCCCAGCATGCTCTGCTGGGCAGTGGTGTGGGTTCTGGATTCTGGGCCAGCTCAAAGAACCTGCCTTCTTTCCCTCAGCCCCAGCTCCCGCTCAGAGCCTCCCTGACTTTCTGTGCTGCTTCTCCTGCTCCCCATCTTGTCCAGGGATCCCATGCAGGCTCCATTGCTGCTTTGGGTCAGGTGGAATCCCTTGGGAATATGGGGTATGTTGCAGCAAGTTTGTATTTTAACACGCAAGGCTGCAGAAGGTGGTCCTTACCCCAAAGGTCTGGAGCTGGAATATGTCACTTTACGTTTGGACAGAGGGGGCTCTCCTTAGTGCTCCCTGGGGAGGGTTCTTGGCCCAGAGTTCCTGTTTGAGATTGCCACCCCTGTGTGGGCCTAGCTCCCCAAGGCCCAGATGATGGTCTGGGGGGAAGCCTGGCTCTGGGGCCCCACAGGGCCCAGCAGTTCCACAATTCTCCTTCCTCTTCCTCACCCCCTCGTTTTTTCTGAGTAAGGATGGCCATAGGCAAAGCCACTGCCATGAACAAGCGTAGGTGTAACTGCCGCTAGAAACCTTGACATCTTGTGTTTTCTTTCAGGCTACGCAGAGCTCTGTGAAACTAGGTAAGTCTGGTCTGGGTTTGACGGTCTCATAGACTTATGTAAGTCTTACCCTGAAACAGGCCTAAACCTGCCATCTGCTGTCTGTAGAAAGAATATCACGGTGCCATAAAACGCGGCCTTTG
The DNA here is from genome assembly GCF_014754425.2 of Oryx dammah. Lineage (NCBI taxonomy): Eukaryota > Metazoa > Chordata > Mammalia > Artiodactyla > Bovidae > Oryx > Oryx dammah. Next base: position 62,491,966 of record NW_024070189.1, on the reverse strand, counting down.
GGGTCAGACACAGAACCCCTGGTTTCCTTCTCCATAAGATGGAGATGATAAGAGTACCAGCCTCTTAAGGTTGACATGAGTTTTTGGCTTTGGGAACCTGGGAATGTTGCACAGAGGCTTGGCAGGAGCCTATGGTGAGGATATGGTCCCAAGCTGGGAAATGGAGAATACCTCAGTTCCGATCATCACTGAGTAAGGTCAGAAGTTTTACAAACCAGAAAGCATCTGCTCTGTGCAGGAGAGGGTGGCAGAGGAAGGCTGTTGGTCCTCTGACAGTGTCCTAGACAGATGTGGGGAGTCTGCACCTTTCTTACCTGTCCAATGTCTCTTTTTCAGCCCCTGTCTATCAGCGGTTATTAGAGAGGATGAAGCACTAGAGCAAAGGACCGCAGGAGGAATGCATTTCAGCAGCTCCCTGCCACTTTCTCTCATTTTGCCAAAGAGACTGAATGTTTTTGAAACCAAATTATCACACTTTGATGCCCATGGGTCACACCGTAATGAGATCTGAGCCTTGGGAGGGTGGGGGTGGGGGGAGGAGGGAGAGAGAGAGACTTCTCATTTTTGCCCCCTAAACATGGCGGGTAGCCCACTGCAATGCAGTCCTGGATGTCACGGCCTGACGTTGACTTCCAGCAAGGACCTGTTGGAATTTCCTGTCTGTGCCACGTACACTGGAAAAGGGAGCCAAAGTTTCTGAAGCTCACAAAACATGAATCAGGCCATCCAGCGTCACGAGGGCGACGTGGCGCGGTGTTTGTAAAGCTCTTTCACAGTTGGAGAAATGGCATCCTTATAAGCTATGAGTTGAATGGCTCTGTCAAATGTTTTTCGCGCCTCCATGTGGCTTGGACCCTTCTGTGTGACCCTGTCCAGTTAGAAAAGAGAGGGTCGCTGAGCACGCAGAGCTCAGGAGTCCCCAGGTGTGGCAGAGCCATGGTGTGTTTGTAATAATAAAACCACAGAAACATACACGTACGTGGATGGGAACGGTGTGCCAGCCTGGGTATTCACAGGGTGGGGATTCTGCCTCTCGGGGCTGTGACATTCCTCCCACTGAAGTTCCACCAGGAGCAGCAAGGTGAGAAGCCCTGAGGGATGGTCCATGGGGGTGACCACGGCATCGACTTCACAGGTGCACCGTGAGAATGAAAGGACATAGTTCTTATAAAATACTCAGCATAGCGTTAAGTATCCTTATTCTTACTGTGCTGTCTGGAACTGCTCAGGATTGGAGCAGCTGGAACCTTTTTGTATTGTCTTTCCCAAAGGCATCCTGCTTTCCTGGAGACTGGGGCAGTCCTGCCCTCCCCCGTTTCACTCGGCCAAGGCTGACTTAAGGGACCCAACAACCCAGAGATGGTGCTGCTAGGGATAGGGCTGTGGAGGAGCAGACACAGCCCCTCCCCAGTGGCTCCACGTCTGGGGAAACACAGCCGTTACACGTCATCCAATTCAGTCATCCACGCCTTCATTCCTTAGATATGAGTGTGAGGCTTGGTCAGCAGACAAGGCCCTGTTCTCAGGGGGAAGAGACTCATTGATCTGCTAATGGCACTGCCTGTCGCCTGCCCATCCACGTGGACTTGGACTCCGTGACAGGCAGGAAGGAATCTGAGCAGGTGGGGGCTCCCGGAAGTGGGAGGAAGTAGGCGGAATTGAAGGAGCTGACCTGGGGGTGGTGGGGAGGAGGTCAGGCTGCGGGAGGCTGGGGAGATGTCCCAAGAGATGAGGGTCAGCCTTCTGCACATGCTTGGTCCGGCCACCCTCCCCCAGGGGTTCCTGCAGGCTCGCTGCCTCTGATGCCCTGCTCGTGCTGGGGTGCTGCAGCTGTGCTGCTCTGGGACTCCACATCCATACACCTGCATGTCACAAGATGCCATCAGAACCCAAAGAGGCTATTAGCGTAACTTCGAAAGATCCTTTCGTGGAAAACAAAAGTCACCACACAATTCCTTAAAAATGCCCAAACCCCACCATCCGTCCCTGTGACCCCAGCCCTGTCCCGATCCCAGCCTCCTCCATAAGGGGGGACTCTGTCCATTCTACCAGCTGGATAGTCCTCCTTGTGACAGAACCATGCACAGCCATGCCCCTCTGCCCACCTCCCAGCCAAAGAGGATGGACTTCCCTTTTGGGTCCTAAACATCCCCACCTCTGCATTTCCCAGAGACTCAGGCTAAGCCTAGGTGCTGCCATCTGAGGATGGACACCCAGGGCCAAGGGGTTGGCCACTGGATTTTCCCAGGGAAGGGTGAGCCCCGGAGAGAGGTGTGCCCTCATCTCTTGTCAGAAGGTAAGGACAGCCAGGAGGTGGCTCAGGCCACTCTGAGCCCTGCCTGCTGAGCCCCAACCAGGCAAAGAAGGCAGAGGAGAAGGGAAAGGGGCTCTTCTTGGTTCCCTTCACTCCCCACTGTCACTCTGAGGCTCCCAGGCCTCTGAGCTGGAGAGGACCACAAAGACCCTCAGCATCGAAGCCCCAGGGCTTTCCAGGCCTTTCCCACAGGAGGCCAGCTCAGTGATGGGGCAAAGAAGGGACGGTTGTGTGGCTATGCCCCTAAATGTGAGATCTTTTCTGTTTCTTGCATCAGCCCTGTGAAATAGGTGAGGACTCGTGTGTGTGCTAAGTTGCTTCAGTCGTGTCCGACTCTTTGGTGACCTTATGGACTGTAGCCCACCAGGCTCCTGTGTCCACGGGATTCTCCAGGCAAGGATCCTGGAGTGGGTTCCTGTTTGCTCCTCCAGGGGATCTTCTGGGCCCAGGGAGATCAAATCTGCATCTCTTGCTTCTCCTGCATGGGCAGGCAGGTTCTTTACCACTAGTGGCACCTGAGGATGCCAAGGACTCATAGAACCTCTATTTTACTGCTGTGGAAAAGGAAGCCCAAAGAGGTGAGGTAGTTTGTCAGACCACAGTGTAGGTAGGGGCTGAAACATAAAGCAGACCCCACACGATTAACCACCCCTGTGCCCCACCCACCCTAGGGTGCACTGGGAGGAGGCCTGGCAGCCATGCTCAAGAGGGACACAGGTGCTGGGGGGCCCCCTGAGAAGCCCTGGGGGCCTGGGAGCTCCTCGCACAGACTAGACCACCGCCTGCTTACCTGCTGCTGGGGGCCAGGAGTGAGCCAGCACCTGCTGTGGACAGCCTGGCCACGTGGACGGCAGCACAGAAGGGATACAAGAGGGAGTTCCCTTGTGGAGGAGAGCACCTCTGTGCTTGAAACCATAACTCAATGTCACGGTCTGAGCAGAGATGCCCAGAATCTTGTGCTCGGAAAGCTTTCTAAAGCCAGGAAAGAAGGCCTTGGAATGAGGGTTGGGCCTGATGCCCTGCCCCAAAAAGTCAAATGGGGCCGCCTCCCTGGCTGTCCCTGCCTGGGAAGGAAAGGTTCACATCCGCTTGATAGGGTCCTCTGTTCACATCCTAGACTGAGACAGTTCAGAGAATAAGTATAGGGGTGGGGGGAGTCTGGAATAGCCCCCTACACACACAGCCACACACACAACACACACACCCAGTGGACAGAGAGTCCCCACACGGAGCCTTGGGCACAGATAACTTGCTCTTCACATCTACTCCTGGGTGGTCAGAGGACTGGGTGAGGAGGAAGGGAGCAACTGAGGTATGGTTGCCCCATGGGAGACTTCCAGCTCTGGCCTGTTGGAGGCGGGCTGCATAGAGCCACCTGCACCCCCAGGCAGCTGCAAGGTCCCTGCCATCAGAGCTCCATTCATCACAGGGGTGGCCGAATTGACACTGAGACCTGAAGAGTGAAGGGCTGAAAAAACAGTGTGCATAAACTCCCAGGCACATGCGGCCAGAGGGGAGTAGAGAGGTCATCTGCAGAGATAGACATCTGGGAGTCAGACCATGCCTGACCTTGTGGGCTGCGGTAAGGATTTTAGACATTATCCTTCAGACCATGAGGAGCCATGGACGGTTTTAGCTGAGGGAGAGAGATGGTGAGAGGTGTGTCATGATCAGATTTTTTTTTTTAAATTGTGGTAAAATACACGTAGCATGGAGTTTACAGTTTTAACTGTTTTTAAGTGAATAATCCAGTGGCATTAAACACATTCACATGGTTGTGCAACCAATTTCCAGGATTCTTTCCATCTTTCATAACTGAAACTATATCCATTTAACAATAACTCTTCATTCTCCTTTTCCCTCAGCTCCTGGTAACAACTGCTTGACTTTTTGTCTTTATGAATTTGAGTACTCTAGGGACATCATATAAATAGAATCGTACAGCCTTTCTCTTTTTGTGACCAACTTCTTTCACTTAGCATGATGTCTTCAAGGTTCATTCTCACGGTAGCATGTGTCAGAGTTTCCATCATTTTTAAGACTGGATAATATTCCATTGTGTATATACCACATTTTGTTTATTCATTATATTCATCAGCAGACAGTTGGATTGCTTCTGGCTACTGTGAGTAATACTGCTGTGAATGTGGGTGTACAAATGTCTGGCCTTGATTTCAATTCTTTTTGGTATATACCAAGAAATGGATAGAAGGAAAGCTGCCACTGGAAGGAAAGTAAGGTTTCCGCTTTGGATATTTTACATTGGAGCAGTCGGTAAACATCCAGGTGGGATGTTAAGGAGGCTTTTAGGTATTCAAGCTTCGGGCTCAGGGAAGAGGTCAGGCCTGAGATGGGGTGTTGGGTGTCATCAAATCCTATAAGTGTTATTCAGAAACACTGACTGGGTGAAATCACCTGCTGCTGCTGCTGCTAAGTCACTTCAGTCGTGTCCGACTCTGTGCGACCCCATAGACAGCAGCCCACCAGGCTTCCCTGTCCCTGGGATTCTCCAGGCAAGAACACTGGCGTGGGTTGCCATTTCCTTCTCCATTGCATGAAAGTGAAAAGTGAAAGTGAGGTCACTCAGTCATGTCCAACTCTTAGTGACCCCATGGACTGCAGCCTACCAGGCTCCTCCATCCATGGGATTTTCCAGGCAAGAGTATTGGAGTGGGGTGCCATTGCCTTCTCCTAGTGAGGGAATATAGAGAAAAGACGGTGCCTGGGACAGAGCCCGGGGTTGGCTCAGCAAAGGGAGAGCAACTAGCAAAAGGGCCTGAGAAGCTGTGTGAGGAGGACTGGAAGTCACCAGCAGAGAGCTTTTCAAGAAGGAGGGAGCATCAACCACGTTGAATCATTGGTGTGTCCGTTGGATCTGGCCACATGAATGTGATCAATAACCTGGGCAGCAGGACTTAAATCTGGAGAGGGAAAGAGGGGCGAGGAGGATACATTTTCTGACTTGAGTGCTTTGAATGGATGCTGAATTTTGAATTTGAATTTCAATGACTGAGAAGCCTGTAGAGAAAGGAGAGAAACTGGAAGTAATCCATTTGTTCGACCTCATCCTTTATGCTTGCATCAGAAGCCCCTCCCTCCATCCCTGTGCACCCAGCATCACAGCCTTAAGAACTTATCTGGAATAATCCCCAACTCGCTTTTTGGCTTCCCCTGCTAGGGAGTGAACTGCTGTGAGGGAGGGCCCCTGTACTACCCAGGGTCCCAGCACCTAGCACAGAGCCTGGCACACAGTGTTCAGAAGGTGTTACCCCAAAGCCTGGTTCCCAGAGCTCAGATGCTCCTTTCACTCAACACCCTGGTCTCAGGCCCTGGTTGCTCTCTGAAGAGGAAGAGGAGGCTTCCTTGACCCTTGGGGGATCCTGGGTGTTTCTCCTGCATGGGGGTTGAAGGAAGCCCCGCATAGCATGCTCCTTGGGTCTCTTCCAGAAAAGCAGGTGGTGGCCTTGTGAGCATCACCATCCCTGGGGCAGCTTCAGCCCACTTTGGCTGGGAAGGCTCCCTAATAAGAGAGCACACCCATGTGTCAGCAGTCCCAGGTCAGTGGGAACGTCTGAGTCCAGAGGACAGACAGATGGCTGCTTAATCGCACTGCAGAGCCCATCACTTCATCTTGAGCAGGTGACCTGACCCTCTCCAAACTTTGGGAAGGAAGTGTTATGCTTGGAGAGCTACTCCTCCTTCCAGGATCTTCCTCCTCCAGTTCTGCTAGAAGGAAGAAGATCTGAGAATTGGGAGCAGCAGAGAGAGAGAAAGAGAGGAGAAAGACTTCTGATTAAATATCTTCGTTTGAGCAGATATGAGTTTTTGAGTGAACAGATGGAAAGCCACTTTCTCCCCTGTCAGGAGGGCCGGGGAGTCCCCATGGTTTCTTGATGATGGCTCATATAGAACTCAAGTTCAACGAAGCCAGCTGCATGCAGGGCACTTCCCTGATGCCAGCTCTCAGTCGGGCTCCCAGAAGTGGGGTTGAGGGAAGCAGTTCTAGAGAAGGAGGAGGTGAGCCCCACCCCAGTGGGGAAGGGGAGGGAACTTGGGGCCAGGGTGTAAACACCCTGTGAGCTCAGTCCCTCCGTCATGGTGCTCGGGCAGCTCCTCCAAACATGCCTGAGAACAAAGGAAGAACAGCCCCAGAAGTGCCAAGGTGCAATTTCCAAGCCCAGCCCAACTCTGAGAAGGAACACCTTCATTCAGACCCTAGTCGCTTCCAGCCTAGAGCCAGGACTCTGAATCTCCCATAAAGCAGGGACCCCTGACGGAAGCTGGGGACCCTCTCCTCAGAGAAATGCACCGGGACCTCCTGCACAGCTCTGAGGACCATGCCCTCTTGAGCTGTAGTCTAAATGCCTTGATACGGGTCTGAATTCCACAGCACTGCACATTTCTTGAGGCAGCAAGCAAGTCCTCTCCCCAAAGCATCTAGCTTAGACACACAGTGAAAGGTAAAGTCTCTCAGTCATGTCTGACTCTTTGTGACCCAGGCCAAAGAATTCTCCAGGCCAGAATACTGGAGTGGGTAGCCTTTCCCTTCTCCAGGGGATCTTCATAACACAGGGATCGAACCCAGGTCTCCCGCATTACAGGTAGATTCTTTACCAGCTGAACCACAGGGAAGGCCATAAGATACACAGTAGGTCGTCAATAAATATAGACTGAATAGGCCATCAAAGCACAGCCCAGTTTCTGAGGCTGCAACACAGCCCCGTGGCTGTCCCTCTGTGGAGCAATGGCAGCCTGACAGCAGGAGACGAGAAAGAACTCGTAACCGTAACCAGTGTGAGGTGGAAAGGCCTTCAGGGAGATCTCACAGTGCAGCCCAGCTCAGCAAATGTGCAAATGCACAAGCGTGCACTGGTGAGACACCCTGCGAGTGCCAGGAGTGTGGGAAGACCTTGACTCAAAACCCACACAGCTTTCAACATGGGAGAATTCACAGTGGCGGGAACCCCTGGGAACCTGAGTCCTGTGGAAACACCTTTGAAAAAGTGAAAGTGTTAGTCACTTAGTTGTGTCTGACTCTTCGTGACCCCATGGACTGTAGCCTGTCAGGATCCTCTGTCCATGGGGTTCTCCAGGCAAGAATACTGGAGTGGGTATCCATTCCCTTCTTCAGGGGAGCGAACCCAGGTCTCTTGCATTGCAGGCAGATTCTTTACCATCTGAGCCACCAGAGAAGTCCAGAAACACCTTTATTTATGGTTTATAGTATACATTCTTGACACATTGAACCAGGAGAAATACCCATTATAGGAAATAGATCTTTGAAGGTCTATATCACCCTTTTAAGGAGACTATGGAAATCATACCAGTGGATGATTACAAACAAAAGCCCTTTGTCATCTTCCTAACCATGTTTAGCTTTAGATCATAGTTTTGCATTTAGTTTTGTTTTCTAATGTGTCTATCATTGTCTTGTTAACTCTTCAATCCAATTTGAATTTGATTTCATCTAAGATGGGAATTTCACCTCCGAATGTTTATCTCATCCCCAGGAAGTCAACAGTTCCTTCCTTCCCTATTGTTTTGTTTTGCCTTCTTGGAGACACATTTGATCATTCATATCAGCTTGTGTCTCAACCACATTTTCTGGTCTTTGATCCTCATATCTGTGTTTGAACCTGGTTCTCACCACTTAAATTGGTGTTAATTTAGTATCTTTTAACATCTAACAGAGTCAGGTTTCCTGGCTTTTGAAGTTAACTTTTCCCTTTTGTAAAATTAACACTTTCTCTTTACCAAAAGGTTCAGAAAATTTAGAGAAGCAGAAAGGAAAAGTAAGATGACCTGTAACACTAACAACTTTAACAGTCTCTGTCACATTATTAGAACAGATTCTTCCCGATTTCATTTTTGAGGAAAATGCAAGCCTATGTCACACACTGTAATCCTCCTTTATTGTGCCCAAATACATTACTGAAGTAAGTCTCGAAATAAAACAGGCCTTGCGGTAGGCCAAATTGTAAGACAGCCTTCATGACCTCATTACTGCCTCCATGGTGAAAAGGAGGCTGGACCCAGGTGGGCCCAGTGTCATCACAAGCCTTTCCCTGAAAAGCAGAGTTTCTCCAGCTGGTGGCAGGAGAGGCAGCTGGAGGTTAGCCGCGGGAGGAGCACTCCATGCAGAGATGCCGGTTTGAGGATGGAGGGGGCCAAGTGAGAAGTCACACAGATGGCTCCTGGGAGCAGGGAAGAGCCCCACTGCTAGCTAAGAGGGAAACGGGGTCCTCAGACCTTCAACAGCCCCCACCTAAATGGGCATGACAACCAGTTCTTCTCCAGAGCCTCCAGGTAAGAGCCTGCCAACGCCGTCATTTCAGCACTGAGCAGAAAACCCAGGCAAGTCCACCCTGAATTCTCATAGAATTGTGAAATATCAATAGTTGGTGCTGTTTTAAGCTGCTAAGTTTGTAGTAACTTCTTAGATGGCAATAGAAATTACCATGGGCATTTAAACCAGTGAACCATTGAAAATAAAAACCCTTTGATCAACTTTCTAACTGTATTTTCAATATTAGAAAAATCATATTTGGGGATAAGCCTGTGAGGTTAGTTTCATTGTCTTTACTCACTGTCTATGGGGGCTTCTGAATTGCCCTCGCTCCACAAAAAGCCTGTGTCCTGGCTCCAGACGGGGTCCCTGGGGCTGGGCTTCAGGAGGCCTCACAGGCTCTACGGGGCCCCACTGGGCAGGTCAAGGCCCTTTCTCTGAAGGAGGGGATCCTCTGCCTCTGAAACTGTCCCAGAGCCACGCGAGGCCTGCAGAGAGCTTGGGGTGCAGAACTGCCTTGGGGTGACCACATCCCCTCCTCACATGTGTTTGGGCATGCCCTCGGGTGGGCTAGCTGGCACCCCAAGGGCACCCAGACACACCGTGGAACTACACTTAACAATCAAATGATGATGCCTATCAGTGGGTATTCGCAGAGGCTTCTGGGGATAAGTATCCACTTTTGCATTTGAAAAAAAAAAAAAGGGTGTCAAGTGCTTAGAATTAAAAGGTGACTTTATTTATTTATTTATTTTTGGTTGTGCTGGGTCTTTGTTTCACACATAAGCTTTCTCTAGTTGTGGCAGCAAGGAGGGGCTACTCTCTAGTTGCAGTGTGCAGGCTTCTCATTTCAGTGACTTCTCTTGTTTCAGAGAACAGGCTCTAGGCATTTGGGTGTCAGTAGTTGTGGCTCTCAGACTCTAGAGCATGGGTTCGGTAGCTGTGGTTCATGGGCTTAGTTGCCCTGGAGTATGTGGAATCTTCGCAGACCAGGGACTGAACCCTTGTCCCCTGCATTGGTAGGCAGATTCTTAACCACTGAACCACCAGGAAGTTCCCAACTTTGCATTTTAACACTCTTAACAGCCTGCAAGTTTCTATCCTATAGCAGCCCAGGCTGGCTGGTAAAAGGAAAATTGGATCACAAAGGGCCCTGGAGCTCCTCCAATACCATATTCTGGTGCCAACCACAATAATCTGAATGCTAGGACACATTCTCTTTTATCATCTTATCTTTGCTTTAATTTACAAAATGAGAAACAGGCTTAGAGAGGTTATGTAATTTACTCAAGGAGGCACCATTAATGGTTGTCAGAATTCTAACCCAACTCTGACTCTTGGCTCTTCTAACCACTACTTTGGGTAGCCAAGGGGGAACCCATACATTCAACAGAGACCCAGGAGCAGTGGGTACTCAATCTTGCTCCCTGTTAGAATCCCGAGGGACTTTTATTTTTTTGAATATCGATTTAGTTAAGTTGCACCCGGTCTTAGTTGTGGCCTTTAGGGTCTTTGTTGCATAATGCGGATCTTTTAGTTGCAGCATATGGGATCTAGTTCCCTGACCAGGGACCGAACCCAAGCCTCTGCAATGGGAGCATGGAATCTTAGCCACTGGACCACCAGGAAAGTCCCCTCGTGGTGGTGGTGTTCAGTCACTCAGTCATATCTGACTTTTTCGACCCCATGGACTGCAGCATGCCAGGTTTCCCTGTCCTTCATTGTCTCCTGGAGTTTGTTCAAATTCTTGTCCATTGAGTCGGTCATGCCATTCAACCATCTCATCCTCTGTCGTCCCCTTCTCCTTCTGCATTCAATCTTTCCCAGCATCAGGGTCTTTTCTAATGAGTCGGCTCTTCGCATCAGGTGGCCAAAGTATTGGAGCTTCAGCATCAGTCCTTCCAATGAATATTCAGGGTTGATTGCCTTTAGGATTGACTGGTTTGATCTCCTTGCAGCCCAAAGGACTCTCAAGAGTCTTCTCCAGTACCACAATTTGAAAGGATCAATTCTTTGGCACTCAGCAGTTTTTATGGTCCACTCTCACATCTGCATATGACTGCTGGAAAAACCATAGCTTTGTCTATCCAGACCTTTGTTGGCAAAGTGATGTCTCTGCTTTTTAATGCACTATCTAGATTGTCATAGCTTTTCTTCCAAGGAGTGAGAGTCTTTTAATTTCAAGGCTGCAGTCACTGACCACAGTGATTTTGGAGCTCAAGAAAATAAAGTCTGTCCCTGTTTCCATTATTTCCCCATCTATTTGCCCTGAAGTGATGCCCCAAACTTGAGGGATAAAGCTAGCAAATGGAACAAGCCTTCCGGGTGATTCTGATGCATGGGGGAGTTTGCGAACCACTGTTACAGAAATAGCCACATTTGCTGGGACAGCAGCTCAGGGCTGGCAGAGAAGTGGTATCTGCTTCTCTCACGCTCTGCTTTGGGCTCCAAAGGCGAAACTTTGTTTCCGCAGGGGGCCAGGTTAGAATGAGCAAGAAGCAGACTAAGATTCTGCCGGCCACATCTGGAACCCAGCATGAATCCCCAGTTTCCAGCCCTGTTGGTATCATTATGCAAAATGCAAAAAGCAACATTCTTAAAGGAAAGCCATTGACTTTATGATTTTAATGAGATCTGGCTCAGCCTGTTCTCAAGATGTCTATTTATTGGTTCACCAACAGCTGCCAGGGAGATGCAATACAGAGTTTGTTTGTTTTCTTAATTTAATGCACCAGTTTCTGGAGCCTATGCCTCCCCTTCTGGAAAGCAGTGGGATTTCCCTGGCCTGAGTACATAGGGGAAGTTAGTCCCTCCCTGAGAGGAGGGAGTGGGATTATCCTTCTGAACATTCATTCTTTCAATAAATACATACTGGATGCCTGTTGTATGCCAAGCACTATGCTAGGAAACTGGGAGAAATAGCCCTGGTAGGAAGGCGAGGAAAGTCTCCTGGATGTACAAGAACTTCCCAGCAGTTGGGAAGGAGATAGGGAATACTTCTCCGGTCCTTAGTTGCTCAGTTGTGTCTGACTCTTTGCAACACCATGGACTGTTGCCCACCAGGCTCCTCTGCCCATGGGGATTCTCCAGGCAAGAATACTGGGGGTAGGTTCCATTCCCTTCTCCAGGATAATTCTCCTAGAGTTCTTTAAAAAATGCAAATTCCAGGGCAGCACCCAAATGATCCTGACTCAGCTATCTGAAGCACAGCCCAGGAACCTGGAGCTTTAACCAGATCCTCTTCTGAAGACTCTTGTTGGGAAGTCCTCTGAAACAGAGCAGTAAGGGTTTGTCGTTTGTTTTGCTTTAAGTAATTTCTGTTATTTATGTAAAATCAAACGATAAGGACCAAACAACGTCCAGTTTAGCACTCGTGTCCCCCCAGCTTCACCCATCCTCATCAGTGTTGATAGATCAGCTTCCAAGCTGGACTTAGTGCAACGGTTTCCTTCGCACTCAGTTTCTCTCCCTTGCAGGGTTCAAAGTCCTCTGGTTGGTTTGGGGAAGGGGATCCTCTTTCTGGGCCAGGACTATTTTCCCTAATAAGAATGTTTGCCTTCAGGCTGTCTGTTGCTCCCAGTCCCCTTTCAGGATCCTACCTTTGACTATCCAGACCTTTGTTGGCACGTCAGGGGACCACACAAGGCTTTGTCACCCACCGAGCACGCCCCAGAGGCTCCCTCCTCCTGAGCCAAGGGCTGAAAGGAGGTGCTCCGAACTCCAGGCCTGATCTAGGGCTGCAGGCTGAGCTGTGTGCAGTAAGGAGGGGGAGGCAGCATCCCTGCAAAGACTTGAAAGCGGGATACATCATGGTGTGAGCAAAGGTGCATGTGGCTTTTCAGAGCCAAGGCGGGTGGAAGGCAAGGTCAGCTGGTCGTTGGTCCCTGCCACGCAGAGTTGAGAGGAGAATCAGAAACATAGCCTGAGAGTGCCTCCAGGGGGCCCTCTCTGTGGCCCCAAACCCCTTCCCCCAGCACGCTGTCTCCTCCTCCCTGGGGCCCACTGGGATTTCCTCCCCTGAGAACTAAAGCCCCTCCCCAAACCAACCCAGCCTTTCTGGAAGGAATGTCAGTAGTGCCTATCTAAAGCCCTGAAGATAGCAACTCCATGCTGAGGCATTTAATCTGAAAACTACGTGTGTGATGTGTGTGTTCATGTGCTCACTCTGGCCTACAAAGTGCTAGATACACTAGTGCTATCCACCCTTATGGCAGAAAGTGGAGAGGAGCTAAAGAGCCTCTTGATGAAAGTAAAAGAGGAGAGTGAAAAAGCTGGCTTAAAGCTCAACATTCAGAAAACAAAGATCATGGCATCTGGTCCCAGCACTTCATGGGAAATAGATGGGCAAAAAGTGGAAACAGGGTCAGACTTTAGTTTTTTGGGCTCCAGAATCACTGCAGATGGTGGCTGCAGCCATGAAATTAAAAGACGTTTACTTCTTGGAAGGAAAGTTATGACCAACCTAGATAGCATATTCAAAAGCAGAGACATTACTTTGCCAAAAAAAGGTCCGTCTAGTCAAGGCTATGGTTTTTCCTGTGGTCATGTATGCATGTGAGAGTTGGACTGTGAAGAAAGCTGAGTGCTGAAGAATTGATGCTTTTGAACTGTGCTGTTGGAGAAGACTCTTGAGAGTCCCTTGGACTGCAAGGAGATCCAACCAGTCCATTCTGAAGGAGATCAGCCCTGGGATTTCTTTGGAAGGAATGATGCTGAAGCTGAAACTCCAGTACTTTGGCCACCTGATGCGAAGAGTTGACTCATTGGAAAAGACTCTGATGCTGGGAGGGATTGAGGGCAGGAGGAGAAGGGGAAGACATAGGATGAGATGGCTGGATGGCATCACGGACTCGATGGATGTGAGTCTGAGTGAACTCCGGGAGTTGGTGATGGACAGGGAAGCCTGGCGTGCTGTGATTCATGGGGTCGCAGAGTCGGACACGACTGAGTGACTGAAGTGAAGTGAGTGAAGTAGGGTGGAAGTTCCTACCAAAGTGGGCTTAGTGAAGTGAAATGAAGTCACTCAATTGTGTCCATCTCTTTGCGACCCCGTGGATGGTAGCCTACCAGGCTTCTCAGTCCACAGGATTTTCCAAGCAAGAATACTGGAGTGGGTTGCCGTTTCCTTCTCCAGGGAATCTTCCCGACCCAGGAATCAAACCTGGGTCTCCCACATTGTAGGCAGACGCTTTACCTTCTGAGCCACCAGGGAAGCCCCACATTAAACCAAGTTGCATAAAATGTCTGGGGCCCCTAGGAATGCTAGACAGAAATCAGATGGAGAGAAGGTAAGAGTAGAGATCTTTGGATTGGGAGGCAGGCGACTACTCTACAGGAGTGCCACCACGGTTGCTGCAAGGGAGCGTGGCTGAGGCATGAAGAACTGGAGGTCTCAAGGCCTTGCTCTGTGGTCCACAGGCCAAAGTGCACACACATGAAAAAGGCAGTAAGGATAAAATAAGTGGCAGTGATTGTATTAAAGTTGCAGAGGCATTCTCATTGTACTTGAATAAGTATGATATCATAATCCACACCACGACCTGAAGGTCCTGGGGCTCTGACCTTGACTGTGAATCTCTAGTCCCGCACTATATATATATTTTTTGCTGTCACCATCCAACCTTGCAAGAGATGTTGGTCAGTCAGTCATCTAGGACCAGGCTGTGAGCCAGCAGTGAGCTGTTCCATACACTCCATCCAGCCATCAAATCTACCCCGATTTATGTTACCAAAATTAAGTTACGATGAATTAAGTTATTGGGCAAAATGAGCGGTGATCAAGGACATATTTAGTTTTTGAAGAGATGGAATTCATTTTTAATTCAGTAGACAAAAGGGTCAGAAAGCACCCACAAGTCTCAAACCTCAATACAGGTATCTGAAGTCTGATGGATCGCACTAACCACTTGTGCTAAATCTGACCAGGGTAGCTGGTAGTGATCCTAACTTCTAAAGGATTAAGGAGTGACATGGAGAAGTGGGGCTACATCTGCTCCATGCCCCCAAGCTATCTGCACCACCTTGTCCTCTCCTGCTCCCAGCTCTGTGCCTCAGAGCTTATCTGAGTTGCCAGAAGGTCTCTCAGCCCAACCTGTGCCCTGCTGGCAGAACCGCTGAAAGGGATGGGAATTCATGACTGGCTGGAGGGTGTGGATGAGCATCTGATTTAGGACTGTGGGCCTAAATCAGGGCAGGCAGCTGAGAAGTCCTAGAAGCCCCTCAGGATGTCCCTGAGCAGATAGGGGGAGCTGAAGGCCCTCCATAAAATAGTCCATGAGCAGTTGTGAAGCCTGCCAAGGGCTGAGGCCCAGTCATTTATGTGTGTCAGGCCTTGAGCTGGGTCCTGTGCTCAGTTGCTCAGTTGTCCAACTCTTTGTGACCCCAAGGACTAAAGCCTGACAGGCTCCTCTGTCCATGGGAGTTTTCAGGCAAAAATACTGGAGTGGGTTGCCATTTCCAGTCCTGGGAACACAGAATTAGCAGTCAGCAAATGTTATTTGCATGGCAAGTTGGATGAATTAATTAGGGTTTTCAAGTCCAGGAGAAGGCTGAGATGGAGCCCACAGGCCCAAGAGTTTACAGCCCCATGGCTCAGGAGAATACCCCTGCCTAGGATAAAGTAGCATGAATGGCTTCTGCTTTCCACCACCCCACCCCTTTTTCTACCATTCTTTCCTTTTGGAGAATTCAGAAGCCAGATGGAGATCTTACACGTAAATTGCTAACATAGAGACTGACCTCAAGGATCAGACTGTCTCTGTTTATTGAGCACACAGCAGGCACCAAGCTCCGGCTTAAGCATTTTCCTCATTTAGTGGCCAGAACCACTCTGTGAGGTTGTTAATGTTGACCCATTTTGCACATGAATAAACTGAGACTCCGAGTTAAAAAACTGACATGTTTGAAAATCTAAAAACAAGACAAAATCATTCAGAGACAGAACCAATATTTGAACTGTCAGGAAAGGGGAAACGTTATCTATAGAATCTGTCTTTTAAAATACTTCAAATAGTAAGGTCCACTACACAGAGATCTTCTATTGTGCTCTTTACTGTTTCCATATACCTAGCACAGGACCTGGTCCACAGTAGAAACTCAGGAAGCAAGTGGTGAGGGAATGAGGAGAACAGAGCCCCATTATGTTGGGTTGGCCAAAAAGTTTGGGTTTTCAGTAAGATGTTATAGAAAAACCTGAACAAACTTTTAGGTCAACCCAATATAAACTGTGGTACTGCCAATCTGGGTTGAACCCCAGCTCCCCCTACTTCCTAGCTATGAGACTTCAAGCTCACACTTTGCACTGTTTTTTTATTTTCATGCCTTATGATGCAATAGGGCTTCCAAGATGGTGAAGTGGTAAAGAATCTGCCTGCAATGCAGGAGACATAAGAGACTCAGGTTTGATCCCTGAGTCAGGAAGATCCCCTGGAGTAGGAAAGGGCAACTTCCTCCAGCATTCTGGCTTGGAAAATTCCACAGACAGAGGAGACGTGGGTTACAGGCTACGGGGTCACAAAGAATCAGACATGACTGAGCACACGTACACAAAACCACATGAAAAGTTAAAACCAATGCAGTCAGTGAAAGCCATACTTGACGTAATCCCAGAGTTCAGTCCAAACCCCTCCCCAGAGATAATGGCTATTTTTGAACAGTTGGCTGTGCCTCCTTCTAGTTCTCTTTCTCTAAATTGACATATATTCCTGAATACAAACACATAGCTTTGTTTGGGTTATGGCTCTGTTTTGCTTGATGTGATAGGACTGTACTGCACCAGCTTTGTGGGAAACTCCACTGTATGTCTGAGACAAGTTCCCACAACAGCATCTGGAGATCTCTCATTATTTATAATAGCTCCCCAAGAGGACACGAACCATGATTTATTTTGCCATTCTCCCCATAGGACTGGACGTTGAAGTTGTTTCTGTTTTCTTCACCAGTTTATAGATAGTGTTCCAGTGAACATCTTTGCACAAGCCTCTTCACGAACAGAGACAAATACTTCTTGAGGATAAATTCCCAGAAGTGGAATTGCTGTGCTGAGTAACACACAATTTAAAATTGTAACTGCCATCCAAAAATGGGCCTCTTAATAGTATGTACCTGATGGAGGCCTGGGAAGTTCCGCTGTAAAGATGTGCTTCATTCAGGCCAGGCACGCAGTAGGCTCCGTAAGTGTGCCCCTGATCTGAGCACACTTTGGCGCCTGGAGCCAGGTTGAGGAATGAGAAATGGCCAGCAGACAGGGGAGGACTCAGCGGCTGTGTTCCAGGTGCTCCCCCTGGTGGGCAAATGTCCCCAAACCGTAAGCCATCCCCCATCTTTGTAAGCCCTAAAGCAGATCACAACCCTTCCTGCCCAGAACCCTGGAAGCCCTTCTCTTCTTCTTAGACTCTGACCCAGACTTCATCTGCTGGATGTTCCGGCGCCTGACTTTCTTATAGTACCTCGTGTCCCTCTCCTCTTTCCTGTTTTGTTGCAACCACTTTCCTTTCTCTGGCTTTCTCAAGCACAACCTTTCTAGCTCCTTCATTCTTTCTCTGTGATCTTCCCACCCTACAAGCTTGCCTTTAATACTAACTCATTCGCTGCCTCTTCAGAGGGCCCTACCGAATACATTCTGTCTCAAGGGCTGCCTCTCTCCTCTCCACATAGCTCCCCCTACCCCTTACTCTTTGTCAAATCAGCTTGTGTTTTTCCTCCATTAGCAAGTTCCCCCCGAAAGAAACCCAGACATTTCCAAGTGTGGCAGAGTACAGTGTCACGAGAACAGGGACCATTTCTGTCTCACATGTGATCCCCACCCCCCAGCGCCTGCCAGTAGCCCCTGGCGGTGGCAAGCACTCAGCTTGCGTTGACTGAATGGATGAATGAGTAACGGAGTAATACTCACAGGCAGGGACAGAAATGACTGAGAGCTCACCGGGGCCGAGGCAGAACATATTTCCCAAGGTTTTGGCTCTGTTTCTCTGCTAGATGCCCTCCTATGATCAGTAAGAAACAATTTCCCTGGGGTAAGCTTTAGCCAGAGGTATCATCTTGAGTATAACGGGGTAGGGTGAAGGTGATAGAAGGCAGGGGTGGTTTCAACACCTTTTCCTCACTAACCTCGCCTTAGACTGCGAGGTAGGTCATATTTTCTGGATGAGCAAACTGAGACTCAGAGAGGAGAGTAGGGTGTACAGCTGGCATCAGTTCAAAGAATGACAGTTTCTGGTAAGAGAAGGGCTAGGAAGCCATCATTTACTCTAATTCAGAAGGACACATGGTCTACAGGAAGTGTAGCCCACACTTATGGCATGGAGGCCCTTCTCAGTGGAGAGATCTACGCCGGAATTAGGTGGTGGGCTCATCCATTCAGCATACCCTTAAAAGCATCGACTGTGTGCCAGGCAGCTCAACCATGATTAAGTGGTTAATTCAGCTTTCCAAAGCTTCACAGTCAAGAGATAAAATAGACCTGTGTTCTATAGGATATCCAAGAGGTATGTTTGGAGCATGGACAAGCAGGGCAGCCATATGGCCAGCTTGTGCATTCCTCAGAGGCAGGCATCGCCCTTCACGATGACCACCATGTGAATGATGCTCTCGGAGCTGAGCAGCAAACAACCTGAGAAATTTTATGTAGCTCCTCAAGGGGATGAGATAAGTCATCCGGCATGAGATGATTGGTCTCAGAAAAGAGAGTAGATCTCAGGGGAGCACCAATATGTAGGAGTCTGTGGAAGAAGCAAAAGCCAGAGAGGCAGGAGGAAGAGCAGGCTGTGAGACAAACCAACAGAAGAGGAGTCGCGATGGAGAGGCAGCCGAGAGCACTGAAGCCTCTGAATAGTCAAACAGAGAAGGGCTCCCAAGCGACTGGCAGCAGGACCTGGCAACCTTGATAGGAGTGCTGACGATGGGAGTCCTGTTTGTTGAGAGGTCAATGGGAGATGGGCAGACAGTGAGAGTGTTTAGCTCTTTCTGGAAGTTGGGCTGTGAAAGGAGAGAGGGAGCAAGGGTGGTGAGGGCCTTTGGGACCAAAGGAGAGCTTTGTTTATGGTTAGTCTTTGAGATGGGAGCCTTGGGCTTGTCTCAGTGCTGTTGGGAAGGAGGCAGTCAAAAACTTATGAGAGAGTACCTTTACCAGCATGATTGACAGAGGAAAATAGGAGAGGGGTTAGATTCAAAGTGGGTAAAGCTTCCAGATGATGGCTAGACAGGATTCCAGAAGGGTTCATGGAGGTGAGGTGGTGGGCCCTGTGTGTGTATTCGTTGCTCAGCTGTGTCTGATTCTTTGTGACCCCCCATGGACTGTAGCTGGCCAGGCTCCTCTGTCCATGGAATTCTCCAGGCAAGAACACTGGGATTCCCTTCTCTAGAGGATCTTCCTGACCTAGGTCTCCAGGTCTTCAGCATTGCGGGCAGATTCCTTACTGTCTGAGCCACCAGGGAAGCTAGCCTTGGGCAAAAGGGACCTCTGCCCAATGCTTAGTGCTTTAAAGAGCCCTGCCTACAACACTCTCCACAATGCAAGAAAGAATTATTGAAGAACCAAAGGAAAATGCATAGCCAGGGCTATTGTAGGGCATACTCTGCTGCTGCGGCTGCCAAGTCGCTTCAGTCGTGTCCGACTCTGTGCGACCCCATAGACGGCAGCCCACCAGGCTCCCTCGTCCCTGGGATTCTTCAGGCAAGAACACTGGAGTGGGTTGCCATTGCTTTCTCCGAGATCATCCTGTAAGTAACCCAAATATCCAAATCACCTGCCAGAAGGGCCCTGATAATCTTCCAGAGTCTTTTTGGGCCCTTTTCTCAGGATATCCTCTCAAGAACAGACCACACCTAAGGGGAAGCAGATTTATTTTCATGTTGCTAGCACCCCTCTAATACCACACCAGAAAAACTCATTATAAGAAAGCAACAGACACAGATGTAAAATGAACATATATGTAAAAATTCTAGACAAAATCTTAGCAAATTGAATCTAACAATCTATAAAAAGAGTAGTATATCATGACTAAATAGGGTTTCTCCTAGAAATGAAAGTTTTGTTTAGCCTTCCTGTAGTTGGTTAACTAACATAGTTCACTATATTAACAAACTTATACATACACACACACACACCACATACATAGACACATACACATACATATGAAATCATAGCAGGTGATACAGAAAAGGCATTTAAAAATCCGAGGTCCATTCCAGCTTTTTAAAAAAATATACAGCAACCTAGGAAGAGCAGGAAACTTCTTCAAGCTGATAGTGGGCATCTATATAAAGGCCTACATCCAATATCAAACCCAAATGTCAAAGACTGAATGGTTTTCCCCCTCTAAGATGAAGAACCAAGTTAAGGATGTCCACTCTTCTCACTTTTATTGAACATTATACTGAAGATTATAGTCAATGTAATAAGTCAAGAAAAATAAGTTATCTAATTCAGAAAGAAATTAACCTCTTCTCATTGACTGATGATACAATTGTCTATGTAGAAAATGTAATGGAATCTAAAAAATCTACTAGACTTAATAAATGATTTTGACAAGATTACAGGATACAAGATCAGCCTACAAAAAGCAATTGTATTTTCATTTATAGCAATAAGCAGCTGACATTTTCAAAAATACTATTTACAATAGCAACAAAATTTATGAAATACTTCAGGGTTAATATAATAACGTATGTGCAAGTTCCATAGACTGTAAGACAATGCTGAGACAAATAAAAGAAAACCTAAATAAATGGGGAAATCTACCTTGTCTATGGGTCAGAAAATCCACTGTTGGTGGCATTCCTCTCCAAACTTTTCCATAGATCCAGTACTCCCCCAGTCAAAATCCCAGCTAGCTTTTTTAGGTTAAAAATTGATCATCTGATTTTAAAATTCATATAGAAACTAAAGGAACTAGATTAGCCAAAACAACCTAATGAAGAAGAAAACCCAAGCACTAACACTACCTGATTTTAAGAATGCAATTGTCAAAACAGCATGATATTGGCGTGAAGATGGACAAATAGGTCAAGGAGACAGAACAGAGACTCCAAAAATAAACCCGTGCATATATAAACAACTGATTCTTGATGAAGTTGCAAATGCAATTCAGTGAAGAAGTCTTTCCATAAGATGAGGCTGAAATAATTGGTTATTCATAGACAAAAAAGTTTGAGTCACTCTTCCCACCACATCTAAAACTAATTTTTTTTTAAATTAACTGCTGCTGAAGCATAGATCTAAATGTAAAATCTGAAAACCATAAAACTTTTAGGAGAAACTATTTTTGACCTTGAATTAGGCAAAGGTTCCTTAAATGTGAGATCAAAAAGCATAATTCATAAAAGAAAAAACTGATCAGTTGAATTTCATCATGATTTAAAGCTCTGCTCTTTGAAAGATGCTGTTAAGAGGTTAAGAAAACAAGCCGTGGACTGAAAGAAAAAAATCTCTGTAAATCGTATACCTGATAAAGGGCTTGTATACAGAATACAAAAGAACCCTGAAAACTCAATAGTAAGAAAATAAGCAGCTCATTTTATTTTATTTATTTATTTTTTTAAAGTTTCCACTCCTTTTATTGAACTTTACTTATGTTCACCTATTTTGTTCTCCTTTTTTTAAAATTTATTTTTTATTTTACTTTACAATTCTGTATTGGTTTTGCCATACATTGACATGAATCCACCATGGGTGTACATGCGTTCCCAAACATGAACCCCCCTCTCACCCCCCTCCCCACAAAATCTCTCTGGGTCATCCCCGTGTACCAGCCCCAAGCGTGCCGTATCCTGCATCAGACATAGACTGGGAATTCGATTCTTACATGATATTATACATGTTTCAATGCCATTCTCCCAAATCATCTCACCCTCTCCCTCTCCCTCTGAGTCCAAAAGTCCGCTATACACATCTGTGTCTTCCAAAGATTTGGACAGTTCACCAAAGAAGATATGTGGATGGAAAATAATTGTATGGTAAGGTATTCTTTATATATGCTTTTTTTGTGTGTTTCCTTATTTTTGGCTGTACTGCATCTTTGTTGCTGCTTGGGTTTTGCCTAGTTGCAGCGGGCAGGGCTGCTCTCTGGCTGTGGTGTGTAGGCTTCTCTTATTACGGAACAGGGGCTCCATGGCACACGGGCTTCTCCAGTTATAGCATATGGCTCAGTCATTGCAGGTCTTGGACTCTAGAGTGCAGGTTCAGTAACGTGTATGGGCTTAATTTTTCTGTGGTCTTCCCATTGTCTATTGCATTGGCAGGTAGATTCTTCACCACTGAGCCACTAGGGAAGCCCAGGCATATGGTAAAATATTTTTCACATTATTAATCTTTAGGGAAATGCAAATTAAAACTATGATAGAGTCCCTTTGACCACAAGGAAATCGAGTCAGTCAATCTCGAAAGAAATCAACCCTAAATACTCAATGGAAGGACTGATGCTGAAGATAAAGCTCCAATACTTTGGCCACTTGATGGGAAGAGCCGACTCATTGGAAAAAGCCCTGATGCTGGGAAAGACTGAAGGCAGAAGAAGAGGGCAACAGTGGATGAAATAGTTGGATGGCATCACTGATTCAATAGACATGAGTTTGAGCAAGCACTGGGAGATGGTGAAAGACAGGGAAGTCTGGTGTGCTGCAGTCCACCAGACTTTGCAAAGAGTCAAACCTAACTGAGCAACTGAACAACAACAGGGTATCACTACACGTTTATTAGAATGGCCAGAATGACAATGAAAAAGACTGACCATTCCAAGTGCTGGCAAGGAGGAAGGAACTGACACACTCATGTACTGCTGGGAGGAATGTGGAAAGGTGCGACCACTCTGGCAGGAAAAGAGTTAGACAGTCTCTTAAAAAAGGGAAACATACACATATCATATGATCCAGGCGTTCCATTACTAGGTATTTATTCAAGAAAAAAGAAAGCATGTACAGAAACAAAATCTTGTACATGAATATTCCTGAAACTTTCATTTGAAATAGTCCCAAGTAGGAAACAACTCAAATATTCACAAATAGGTTAATGAACAGTCTGTCATATCCATACAGTAGAACACTGCTCAGCAATAAAAGGAAGTGGAATGCTGGTACCTGCATCAACATGGATGAATCTCAAAAATAATTATGCTTAGCTCAGTAAGCCAAACAAAAGAGGTACATACTATATGGTTCTGTTTATGTAAAACTCTTAAAAAAAAAAAAAACTAACCTCTTTCAATAGAAAGCAGAACTGTAGTAGCCTGAAGGTGGTGGAAGTAGAGTGGGAGGTATAGGAGGCTGGAACTATAACAGGGGAGGTCTTTGGGGGAGTATTAGATGTTCTCACGATACAATTATGGTTTCATAGTGTATGCATATGTCAGAACCTGTCCTGTGGAGTTTGTTGTACCCATTATACTTCAGTAAATCTGTTTACTATATAGGCCCATAGTATACAGACCTCCCTTCATACTCTGCATTTTGGCCCATGAATGTTAGGAATGAAGTTAATGATGGCCATCAACAGATAAGAGCGAAACATTTAGAAAGATGAGAAGCACATAGACTTTTCTAGGTGTGTATGTGTGAGTGTGCTGCATCTGTGAGTGAGAGAAGGCAAAAAGACATTTTTTTCAAATCCCCAAGCAGCCAGTGGCTTCAAAAAGTCACAAAATATAACTTAGAGCAAGTACGTATCTTTCTTATTGAAGTATAGCTGATTTACAATGTTGTATTAATTTCTGCTGTATAGCAAAGTGACTCAGTTACAGACACACATATATATTCTTTTTCATATTCTTTTCCATTATGGTTTATCACAGGATATTGATGATAGTTCCCTGGGCTATCCAGTAGGACCTTACTGTTTATCCGCTCTCTCTGTAATAGCCTGCATCTGCTAATCCCAAACTTCCACTCCATCTTTCCTGTCCCCTTTGGCAACTACCAATCTGACAGCAACTATTTATTTAGCAACCACCATAATGCCAGCCTTGAGCTGTTCTTCACAAATATATATATAGTAATCCTTTTGACCCTCCAAGCATTTACTTTGATGGTTTAGAAAACTGAGGTTCAGATACCTCAAGCCAGCTCTCCAAAATTGCACAGCAAAGAAGCAGTAGGGCCAGGACCTGTGGGGTGCCACATGGCTGGACTGGCTCCCTCGCTGTCTTTGGGGACCCCTCCCAGTTCCCAGTTGGGTGGCTGTGGCTTCTGACTGCACGTGGGTGGGTGTTAAGACAATAGACCAAGCCTGTCCAAGTGTTCAGCCCTCTTCCAAGGTTAGCTATTGTACGTGGAACTATGTATAGCCAACTGTAGGGAAGAAAGAGAAAATAAGATTTACTTTTTGGAGGCTGAGAGGAGTTAGACAATTTGAAAGGTCCTGACAGCCTTTGTAGGGCAGGGCTGAAAGGTCATTGGCTAAGCACACTTGGAGTGCGGTTTTTTGGCAAAAGAGATGTCCTGGCCCAGGGAGGTGTGACATGTCTCTGCTCAAAATAGAGACCAGCCATTTCCTGAATGAGAGTCAGCTGGGGGTGGGAAGGCAGGCCCAGCCCTAAAGCCTCTGACCACTGGAGGGGTTCGCAGCCCTGCTGGAGAGTGGAAAATGGGGTGAACATTCAGGGCCCTCGAGGGCCTCGGGCTGGGGTTGTTGTGCTGTGCTTCAGTGGTGTCCGACTCTGTACAACCCCATGGACTTTAGCCTACCAGGCTC
Organism: Oryx dammah; assembly: GCF_014754425.2. Classification (NCBI taxonomy): domain Eukaryota; kingdom Metazoa; phylum Chordata; class Mammalia; order Artiodactyla; family Bovidae; genus Oryx; species Oryx dammah. The sequence continues at coordinate 62,467,684 of NW_024070189.1, read as the reverse complement.
CTCTGTCCTTGGGCTTCTGGAGCGGGTTGCCATGCCCTTTTCCAGGGGATCTTCCCAACCCAGCGATGGAACCCATGTATCTTGTCTCCTGCACTGGCAGGCTTAGGCAATGGCAGACAAGGGCAGTGAGGAGGCCACTGCATTGCAGATGGGCAGCACAGGGTAGGGGGGGTAGACTGGCTCCACCTGGGCCTGGTATGGGGGCCGGGGAGAGAGGGGCACTTGGTTTCCAAGGAGAGGCCAGTCCTTGCCAAAATGTGATGGTGGAGGTGTTGCTGAGGCCACAGGTCACTGGACATGGAGGGAGATGACGTTTCCTGTGCAGGTAGTGATCAAAGAGGGTCCGGAGGAGCCAGAGGCTGGCTGATGACCCTAGCAGTGCCACTGAGCATTCAGAGGGGCTTTTCTAACGGGGTGAAAACCAGCAGTGCCCTTGGGTTAAGATCTTCTGCAAGATCTAACTCAGTACTGGCTCCAGGGCTGACAGAGAGCTGATTTGCCACCCTAGGGGCTAAACGTAGAAATACTTCCGTACTGTTTGGTAACTAACCAGATGCCTAAATGACCCCCACCCCCAGCATCTCAACAGTTCCTGCCCCCTCCTGACCCATGTTAGCCTACTTCTCATCTCCCCCGAATCCAACCACCAAAAGGTAAATGCTTAGCCTCCCTCTGTTCGGCTGCTGAATATCATCTTTGCTGGACCCCAAAGAATAACAGTAGTCAATTGCTATTTGCTATGTGCCAGACACCCACCATTCTAGAGGCTTTACCTGCTTTTACAAGATCAGCAATAACAATGGGATAACAATGGCTGACTACTATTGGATGGTCCTTAGGTGCCAGGATTATGCTAGGTGCTTTGCTTTGATCATGAAGTTTTAATGCCCACTCATGCGCTGTAACCCTATGTGGCAGGTTCTGATGCTATTCCTGATATCCCTTCCTTCATTTTGGAAGGGAAAAAAAACAAACCCCAAGGGCCACCCAGAGAGGTTAAAGAACATGCTTTGGGTCTCATAGCAATAGTGGCAGGGCCTGATTCAAATCTAGGTCTCACTGACTCTAAAGCCCTTGCTCTGGCATTATTCTATATTCGAGAAATAATTTCTAAAAATGCTCATAATATGGAAAACTTTGGTTCTAATATTAAAGATGCTCCCTTCCTTTCTGATCTGAGAGTCTAATGCCTTCCTTAGGCAGTTCTTCTAACATTGCTGCTTAAATGTTTCTAATATATCCTCGAAATTTGATGGGTATCTTCTCCTGTTGTGAAAACAAGTTTGTGCCAGGAATTTCCTAGTTAATTTGGCTGAACAGTCGCTCTAAAGCACTCTGTACAGAGGATGTGAGTGAGTCCTGGCCAGTGTCTACAGGAGACAAATGGGAAGAGAGAGCCTTCCCCAGGTCTGTGCTATCCATTTGCTGTCCAGACTCCAGGCTGTTCCTGGAAACCCTCCTTTCTGATTCTTTTTTTATTGTTGGGCTGAAGTCAGTACAGAGGCCATTAATCTATGCAGTGTCTCATTGGCAAGCCTTATAAGAGATGCCCTGTTCCTGAAAATAGGCCTTCTTCTGACTGTGTTCCTGGAACTGTCCAGTGTTTTGATGGTTGGTCATTAGGCTGCAATCATCCATTCACCAACCATCTAGGGAGGGCCAGTCATGGGTCAGGCATTGTTCTAAATTCGGGGAATAGAACCTTGAATGAAATAGACCCTGCCACTGTCCTCATGGGGCTTGTCATCTAAGGAAAGGCAGAGGTATTGGGCACAGATGACAGAAATAGAGCTCACTGTGTATTTATGCTCTGTGATAAATTCTAGGAAAGAAAAGTAAAGAGTATTAAAAAAAGTTGATGTAAGATCTTAGAATAGATTGTCTCGGAAGTAGGAGGAAGGAATATTATGAGTAATATTCAAGTTGACGCAAGAAGAGTCAACCAAGTGAATGAAGGTGAGGACCTCTGAAGAAAGTAATTTCCAGGCAGGGGGAACAGCACAGATGAAGGCCCTGGGGCCAGGTAAAAGCCTGGCACTTTTGAGATTATGACAGGAAAGAGAACAAAAACACCGTATTTAGAGTTGAATGAGCAGGGGAAAAAGTGAGTTAGTGAGCAGGGGCTAAAGCGAGAGGGGATGAGGCTGAACAGTGGTTGTGGGGAAGGATTTTCTATGAACAAGTTCCTTTATTTAGAAAATACAGATGAGGACTTAGGGCCTAAGGAGGGCAGTGGAACCATCTCAAAACAACACACTTTGGCAGAACAAAGATAATGGTAAGAGGAGGAGTATCTTCAGATTTTTTTTCCAGCTGTTCCATGTGGCATGCAAGATCTCAGTTCCCTGACCAGGGATTGAACCTGTGCATACTACAAGTGGAAGCATGGAATCTTAACTGCTGGAACACTAGGGTTTTTATTCATAAAGAGAATGAGGATGACAGTTACTTTCATTAAAAAAAAATTATCTTGGGTTAAAATCATATCATACTGGCAAGGGGAAGCATTCCTGATTAAAACAAACCCAGATAGCTCTTGTTAGTAAAATTATCCTGAAGTTTTAGGGGCTAGGACATTGCCTTAGTCAGGATTATTTTAGTTAACAGAGACAGAAATCAACTGTAATTAGATGAAGTTAAAAAAAGATGGGGCTTCCCTGGTGGACCAGTGGTTGAGAATCCACCGGCCTCTGCAGAGGACAGAGGGGGTCCTAGAAGATACCACATGCTGCGGAGCAACTAAGCCCATGCACCACAAATACTGAGCCTGTTCTCTAGAACTCAAGCTCCACAACAAGAGAAGCCACTGCAATGAGAAGCCCGCAGACTTCAATGAAGAGTATCTGCTGCTCATTGCAACTAGAGAAAGCCTGCGTGCAGCAATGAAGACCTAAGCATAGCCAAACAATAAATTTATAAAAAGAAATGCATGGATTCAAACCACTGGGAAGCTTAAGTAGTAAACTGGCAGGGTTGAGAGATTCAAACTGGTCACTTCTGTCCCTTTTGGTCTTTGCTCCCCTGTTCTCTCTTTCTTCCTCTCTGCCTGCTCTGAAGTGGTTTCATTCTAAAACAAGCAATGGGGACTTCCCTGGAGGTCCAGTGGTTAAGACTTAGTCTTCCAAGGCAGGGGATACAGGTTGGATCCCTGGTTGGGTAGCTAAGATTCCTACATGCCTCATAGCGAAAAAAAAAAAAAAAAAAAAACAGACAAAGAAAGCATAAAGCAGAAGCTATATTGTAACAAATTCAATAAAAACTTTAAAAATGGTCCACATAAAAAAATCTTCAAACAAACAAGCAGTGATGATGTCATGCTATATACTTCAGCAAAAAAGGCTCGATTGTTATGTACAATCTGAAGTTATAAAGCCATATACTCTTAGATTGTATACCCATCTCTGAGCCAACTGCCAGGAAGACAGAGGTGTCCAATTGTCCAGGATCAGTTGTGTCTAACACATGGCTCAGGGCGTAGGTATGTGGAACTGGAGGAGTTAGTCCCCAAAGGGGCCTTGGCAAACCAAAACAGATCCCTAGTACTTAACAGGGTATAAAACTGGTCCTGCCTCCAAAGGTAGAATTTAATTGTTCCATCATTTTCAGAAATTAAAAAAATAAATATTACACATAGACCTACCATTGGTTGTTGATATTTTGCTATATATCCTATCAATCATTCATGCACATAGACATATACACAATTCACTGGCTTCATTTTCCTTTTTTTTTTTTTTTGTAGTCACTTGGTTGGAGAATTTAAGTCCAATGGTATTAATTTTTAATTTTTTTCCAAAGAAATTTAAACCTCTATTCCTCTCATCAGTGATGTCTCAAATGAAACTCTTGTTGACACTCCTTGACATAAACTTCAATCAAAAAGTTTACTCCTTTCCATCTTTCCTAACATGTAACACTGATAACAAAAGCTCCAGTCACATTCTCATCATTTGATTTTAGATTCACCCATAAGGGCTACAATCATCTTGTTCCCAAATATTTTTGTACTTTTTGTTTCACGATAGCTTGCTTTCTTTATTTTCTGATTCAGATTTGACCTATTAGAATACTTTCCTTAGTCCTTTCTCCTAGAAAACATTAGTGTGTTTTCTGAGTCCCTGTGTATGTGAAAAAAATAGTCTTCACACATAAATGATAAGTTGTAGGATTCTTGGAATGTAGTCCTTTACTTCCAAAAAGGTCACTTTTTCACTGTCTTTTAAGTTCCCAGTGTTGTGGATGAGATGAGACGTTTAATACCAGTCTGGTTCATTTTCCTTTGTAAATAAGCTTTCTCTCTGCCTGGAAACATGTTGGGTTTTAACCTCACATCTGAGAAACTTCACCAGGATATGATTAGTATGGAGTTTTTTTTGGTGCAGCCTGAAAGTTGATAAGCCCCTTAGTCCTGAAACTGCAAGTTTTTCTATATCTGAGAGATTTGTTTCGTTATTTCTTTAGTTGTTATTTTTCACGTTTATACCTTTTGCCTTAAGGATCTCCTGGTGCTTGCATGCCAGATCTCGCAGAGCTGCCGTTTCTGAACTTTATCTTGTGCCCATGATTGGCGTATGTGGGGGATTTTTGTTTTGTTTTGACCTCTGGGTGTGTGTGCTGCTTCCCTCATTTGATTTTCCAAAACACAAATTCCATCCTCAGCAGTAATTGGTGTCCTTTTCCAGTTCTTTCATTAACTTAAAAAACTTCTATTTTATTTTTTTTTGCAATTTTCAGGTTATATCGTCTTGAAAGTTTTCAGTGTTAGAGATTTCTTGTCATTCTTCTATTTTAACTTCTCCCATAGGTGCATCAATATCTACTGGGGACTTGACTTCTCTCCTTTAAATGCCTGTGAGCTTTCTTTCCTTGAAATGTGGACAGTTTCATTCCACTGTCTGCTTCCATACTGTATTGTTGAGGAATATTCTGATACAAGCCTGATTTTCATTACTTTGTAAGACACCAATTTTCTTTCACTTGGTGCCTAGAAAGCTGCACCTATGCTGAGGCTGGTGATGGGGTGGCTCCTGTCTTTAGTTAGGGAAGGTGGCATCTAACAAGCCGTGGACCACACTGAGAGCAGTTAGAAATCCCCCATGATTTCTTGTTTCTTTCCTACCCATGATTCCATCAATCAACTGTTGGGCTTTAGCCAGGCTTTCGCTGGTGGAGAGTCCTCCTGATGTCTAGAACCATTGCTCAGTAGTCTGCTGTCTAATATTCAAGATAGTTATTTGTTCACACAGTTAGTTCTGTGAGAAGATGGTGGGGAGGCGGGAGAAATGATTCCAGACAGTAGTTAAACTAAACTCTCTCTCAGTTGTATTATTTGAAAATTATTGGTGAGCTTCAAGAACTGAAGGATGCATTAGAGAAGCAGACTTAGAAAGTGGGTAGAAACCAAAGGATGCAGGGTGATTGGGAAGGAAACTGGAAACAGTCTGGCTACTACACTTTGTCATTTCTTCTCTCCCATTCTGCTGCTAGATTCTTAACCTAGCTACTGCCACTGTGAATTATTCCTGACTGCCCTTTGAACCTTTGCACCACTCATGCATTTCAAACACAGCAGGCAAGGTATAAACATTTCCCATTTGGGCTTTCATGGTGGAAAGGGGGTTCAGCCTCCCTCCAGGAACTGTAGAATAAAGGAATCTCTCCCCAAAGGAAGGGGTTTAGATGTTGCCAAGCACACAGGGGTCACGTGTCCATCTTAGCGAGCAAGCACGTTTCTTATTTCTTCCATTAAGCAGGAGTCTTTAGTTCTATTTGGGAATTATAACACTTTCTCCAAAGTGATAAAGTAGATGCTGTCTTTGCCCTGCCTGTACCCTCTTGGCACTCATCTATCCCCCACCCCTGATTACTCCGAACATCTGCAACTCTGGGCCAGCTACAAGAATGCATTTGACCTCTACCCAGGGCAGGTTGGAAGAGTCACATACTTAATGCCCCTTGATTCACTTCTCAACCAACAACAGGTCATGGCCATAATGGATAAGTACACCAGCTTCCAGTTCCATGGTTGGGGTATCTCTGGGATGTATTCTATACTCTTTCCTCATGTTTTCCAGCAGGATTCAATACCAGCTGCCCACAGTGGGACATGGTTTGATAACACACCCTTTATTTCCTATCTCACTTACCCATTCCCCTACTTGTATTTCCTGATACCCCCTCCCCAATAAACTACTTGCACTTGAATACTTATCTTAGGGTCTACTCAGGATTACCCAAACCCAGCCAGGTGGTAAAGCCCTGTTTGGAATGGGGTCAAGAGTAAATGGGATGAAGGGACAGGACTGAGGTGTCCTGATCCCTTTCTCACTTCTCACTTAGAGCTGCTGAGGAAGAACTAAAGCTTTATCCTGAAATCCTACCCTCTGTATGCCCTTTGACCCAGTGATTTCCCTTCTAGCACTTTATTTTATAGAAGGACTTCTACTTGTATGCAAAGACAACATAAAATGATTGTAGCTTTGACTGTGACATCCTTTCCCTGTTTCCATTTTGTTGTCTATCAGTTAGGTCAAACAAATTACATTGTCTCCCTACAATGTAACACAATGCAGCAACTAACAATGATGCTACCAGTTTCCAGGAACCAATATGGAAGGAGGCCCAAAATATGCCGTGGGGACAAAAAAATCAAATTGCAAAACAGCACTATGGTTTTATTTTGCAAAGAGATATCTCAATAAATATTTATGAAGTGTCTATGTGACAGGCTTTCATTGTCCTGTTATTTTAAAATTTCAACTGTTCTGTTACTCAATTGTGTTTTTACTTTTTAAGATGGCTTCTCTTCCAAACGTGTTCAAAGAAGATAAGAAAAGGGGTATTTGGGGTACCTTTTGGAAACTGTTTAGAGTTAGTAGCTTGAATACATATATAATAGACCATTTTCTGCCATTTATTTAATAAAAGACCTGATCTGAAGATAAACATTATAATATTTGTACATATATCTGAGTTTCAGACAAACCTAGAATTATATACATATACATGTATCCCTTCTGGGCTATTTTAAATTTTTACTTCTACACACACAAACTCTAGTACTTTGGCCAGCTGATGCGAAGAACTGACTCATTGGAAAAGACCCTGATGCTGGGAAAGATTGAAGGCAGGAGGAGAAGGGGATAACAGAAGATGAGATAGTTGGATGGCATCACCGACTAAATGGACATGAGTTTGAGCAAGCTACGGGAGTTGGTGATGGACAGGGAGGCCTGGCGTGCTGCAGTCCATGGGGTCGCAAAGAGTCGGACAGGACTGAGCGACTGAACTGAACACACACACACATACACACACACACACAGGGTTTTCTCTCTATGTCTCCCTTCCTGGTAAGTGGCTCCCTGCTCTTTGGAATCCTTGCCCCTTTTTCACTACCAGACACCTCTTGATCTCCTCTGAACTATCTAACCAATGAGGACAAAGAGCCATATTTTTTTATTCTTTTTATTTTATATTGGAATGTAGCCGATTAACAACCCACTCCAGTGTTCTTGCCTGGAGAATCCCAGGGACGGGGGAGCCTGGTGGGCTGCCGTCTATGGGGTCGCACAGAGTCAGACATGACTGAAGGGACTTAGCAGCAGCAGCTGATTAACAAATATTGTGACAGTTCCAGGTGGACAGCAAAGGGACTCAGCCATACCTATATGTGTATCTGTTCTCCCCCAAACTCCCCTCCCATCCAGGCTGCTGCATAACATTGAGCAGTGTTCCCTGTGGCAAAGAGCCACAATTAACCATCCCGAGGCGGCTGTGTTCTTTGTTCTAGTGCCTTAACACTTTCATCTCTTCCAAAGATATTCAAAGAAGATGAGGAAGAATGCAGGGGAGACGTGCAGAGTTCACAACTTGAATACCTTAAAGCTTTAAGACTATTTTTTTCCATGAAAGACTTAAGTTGAAGAAAAATACACTGTGTCATATTTTCCCTGCACCCCACCCTGTGCATGACTTGCATAAAGCCTTGCTCATTGTAAAGCAGTTGGTTATTATCACTCCTTCCGCAAATTAATTTACCTCAGGAAGCCACGTTCCTCTATAAAGTGGGAGAAACAATGGGGTCTTTTACATTGTCAATAATATGGTGCTCATTAGCTAAATGCTGACTTTGTTGCGCTCTGGAACAGAACAAAATATCCTAAAGCAAGGTCATGGATGTAGCAAACTGGAAAGAAAGGAGACCCTCACACCTGTGTCTGAGTCCTGGGTGGGGAAGGAGTGGGACTGGGAATCTGGGGGGCAGCTTGCTGCCCAGGTGGCCTCTTTCCCAGTGGTCTCCTGTTTTTCCCCCCCCCATACTGTTTTGATCACAACTATCCCCAATGGCACCCTACTCCAATACCCTTGCCTGGAAAATCCCATGGACGGAGGAGCCTGGTAGGCTGCAGTCCACAGGGTCGCTGAGTCAGCACGACTGAGCAGCTTCACTTTCACTTTTCACTTTCATGCATTGGAGAAGGAAATGGCAACCCACTCCAGTGTTCTTGCCTGGAGAATCCCAGGGACAGGGGAGCCGGGTGGGCTGCCGTCTATGGGGTCGCACAGAGTTGGACACGACTGAAGCGACTTAGCAGCAGCAGCACCACTCTTGGTAAAAATGTCTGAGCATAATCTCCCAATATAAATTATGATACACTATTGAGTATCTAACAAATGAAAAGAAGCCAACATTTTATAGGATGAAATGTTCAAACAAAGAGAAATTGAAGTGCAAATATAAGACTACTTGAGAGATAGGCCAGGAGCACTCAGCCCTGTGGCCCCCAGATGAATCATGAAATGATCCTCGGAACTTGCAGCTTTAAATATAAGCAAGCAGCCTCCAACCAACCCCTACCCCTAGTATCCCACCAAAATGTTTGTGAAGGTACAGAAAAGTCTCAGGGCTGACACTGCTCAAAAGAGAGACTTCAACTGAATTTTTAAGAATTTTCACCAAATATAGAGTAGGACAGAGAGCAAAAAAAAAAAAAAAAAAAAAGGTGACAATTCTTGCCTCATCCATTATATAGAACATCCCATTTCCCTAGAAGGAAGAGGCAGGAAGAGTCTTCAGCAACCTTCGTTTTCTACAGTTGAGGAGTTCTGAAACAGCCATGTTATCAGATAGGCATTTCAGAGCACCAGGAGGCTGTCTTCTGCAGAGCTCTGAGGACCACTCCCTACAACAGAATAGGTTCTACATCCATCCAAAGACCACACATCACAGAAATGAGAGCAGAGAGTTTGGGGGTGGGCAAGAGAGAGAGAGGAGGGGGTGGTACAGGGAATTTTAAAGGGTTAAGGCCCCAAGGTCAATGCTTGGGAAAAGAGCAAAGAAATCTTCACAGCAGCACCTGATGAGGGTGTGTGATTCTTGTTTATTCCGTCAGTTCAATCCATCAGAGAGCAAGGGACTGAGAAGAGGAAAATCTGCCTTAGGACAAGAAGCATATGATATTGAGAGCCCTTATCCCTCACTCAAACCAAGCTTTTATGATATTATAGATTTTTATGTCAGAGTTCCAAGTAAGACCTTTTCTGGGAAAAAAAACATCTGCTGAAAATCATGACAGATATTCCTCCTGGACACTGGAAATTGGGTCCTGAGCTACTGCAGCCACCTACCCTTCTGCTGAGTTGGAGAAAAGAGGAGCTGGGCAATCACCCACTCACCGGCCCCTATAGTTAGTTCTCTCTTTGTCCAGAACCAAGTAGGGGAGGGGGAGCCTCACAAGGGACAACTGAAACCCTCATGAAGAATCACAGGAACAGAAATGACATCTTAAAAATTCAGAGGAAGAAGGTGCCAATAAAAATGGCATACAGCAAAACCCAGAAGAAAACTTTGGAAACCTGTTTGGCACCTTCCACAAGCAAAGCTTTTATGACATGGAAATGGAAAACCATAAGAAGAAAACAACACGAGGGACAGAAGGAGGGCAAGGAAACTGTGGCATTAACGGTTAGATTAAAATCATCTGAATTGGAGGCAATAAACTAAATGCCCAGAAAATTAAATCATTGGCATGAAGGACATGACATGAATTCGAGCAGTCTACAAAATGCAGAGGAAGTGGGGAAAGGCAATAAAGATGATGAGAAAGGAAACAATCTACTTGGAAAGAAATAATAGAGACTAATTCCAAGAACTGTAGGCTATCCTAAGTAAGAATCAAAATAAGTGGGTGTAGAACCAATAAAACATAACTGAAACATTACAGAGATTTTTTTAAACTCTAAGGATGTGAATCAAAAACAAAACCATTGAAGAAAAAAATGCAGGTGAATGTCCATCTGAAGCTAGAAGGGTCAACAACTCTCTAAACGAAAAAATAGCATTAATAATAGCATATATATTTATCAAAATCAATGAATTTAGATATATACTTTTTTAAGTTAAAGAGCATCACAAAATTGAGGTGAATTATAAACTTTGAAAAAATGTCTGTGATAACTATGATAGAAGATTACTATATTTAATATATAAAGAACTTTTAAATATAAATTAAAATACAGATACCTACCCTGAAGATCTTGAGCAAAGATCACAAATAAAATAGAGACAAATATCCGATAAATATTTGATGACATATTTAACTTACTTATTGAACTATTCAAATATAAAATAATGCTGACATATAAATGTTTGCTTTTTTATGCTTGTAGTTTTTATTTAAAGCTGTAATACTTAAGTGCTCAAGGCAATACTAGTATAGTTGGTTTTTGAAGAGTACAATCGGATTAGTACCGACCCTCATTGGAATAATTCTTATCCTTTAGGTTTCAGTTTTATATTCACTTCCTCCGAATTTTGTCTGACCACCCAGGCCTGGTTATGCTATCCTTTTATAATTTTTCATTGCACTTTACACTTTGTGGCATTTATCTCAACCATATTGTGACCATTTGTGTGATTTATTTATTCAATATCTGGCACCTCACAGAGATAGTAAAGTCTATATTGAGAATTTGCTTTGTGCTAGGCAATATTTAAGTGCTTTTAATGTGTTTTGTCTCATTTAATCATCTCAATAACCTTATATATATATATATATATGTATATATAGTCACCTTATTTATTTAATTTATATGCAGAGTACATCATGCAAAATGCCAGACTGGATGAAGTACAAGCTGGAATCAAGATTGCAGGGAGAAATATCAATAACCTCAGATGCACAGATGACATCACCCTTGTGGCAGAAAGCAAAGAGGAATTAAAGAGTCTCTTGATGAAAGTGAAAGAGGAAAGTCAAAAAGCTGGTTTAAGACTCAACATACAAAAAACAAAGATCATGGCATCCAGTCCCATCACTTCATGGCAAATAGATGGGGAAACAATGGAAACAGTGACAGATTTTATTTTCTTGGGCTCCAAAATTACTGTAGGTGGTGACTGAAGGCATGAAATTGAAAGATGCTTGCTCCTTGGAAGAAAAGCTATGACAAACCTAGACAGCATATTAAAAAGCAGAGACATCACTTTACCAGAAAAGGTCCATCTAGTCAAAGCTATGTTTTTTCCAGTAGTCATGTATGGATATGAGAGTTAGACCACAAGGAAAACTGAGTGCTGAAGCGTTGATGCTTTTGAACTGTGGTGTTGGAAAAGACTCTTGAGAGTCCCTTGAACTGCAAGGAGGTCAAACCAGTCAGTTGTAAAGGAAATCAGTCCTGAATACTCATTGGAAGGACAGATGGTGGAGCTGAAGCTCCAATACTTTGGCCACCTGATACAAAGAACTGACTCATTGGAAAAGACCCTGATGCTGGGAAAGATTGAAGACAGGAGGAGAAGGGGATGACAGGATGAGATGGCATCACTGACTTGATGGACATGAGTTTGAGGAAGCTATGGGAGTTGGTGATAGACAGGGAAGCCTGGCACGCTGCAGTCCATGGGGTCACCAAGAGTCAGACATGAGTGAGGGACTGAAGTGAACTGAACCTTATGATGCAGAGGTTTTAACTGTGCTTGTTTTATAGAGGATGAAACTGATTAAACTTAGAAAGGTTCATTATCAGGTCCCAGGTGCTGGGCTTGGGGCCTGCCTCCACAGGCTACAATCCACGGCTCCTGGTGTGAGAACTACAGGCATCTTTTCTAAGCCTTTTTCCATCGGGACAGATTTAACAGAAGCAAAGCTCCCTCCCTCCAGGAAGTGACTGGATCTTTCATCTTCTGAACATCAGGCAGCACTAAAACATGTCTGGGGGCTCCACCAGGCACTCACAGTTGCATCTCAAAGATACAAAGCAAGTTAGCTTAATTAGACAAGTCTCAGAATTTGCCCTTGCTTTCTCAATTTAGTGAGCAAACCTTTTCCCCATAATAACCACCTGCATATTTCAAGACACCACATTCCACCATAAAGATAGAAAGTAAAGCTGGGATCACGGAAGCATTCACAACTCAAATGGGATCTGAAGGAAAATATCTTGCAGCTCTCACATGATGAGATAAGCAACGTGTTTTGAAGATACAGGACACAATGGAATTATTGAAAGTTTAATAAGTGAAGTTAGGTTATCGCCTCTTGTTCATCAGCAATAGCCAAGAATTTCCGGGAGGGGTGATCTGGTGCAAGAGACTTCCAGTTCAGGAAAGCGAAGGGAGGAGGCAACTGGTAGAGAGAGAGGGTGTTTTCTAATTAGCCTCTGTAACCAGCAGAGTGCAGGGAAAAATTATTGAAGGTGTGCTGTTTTGTACAACCCATAAGAACATCTAATCTGTCCCAACCCCCTTAATACAGGATTGACATACCAAAAAAACCAATGCAGCTCAGGGCACTGAGAACCTAAGCTTTGACATTAGGCAGACCTGGGTTTGAATCTGAACTCTATGGCTTGCCTGTGTGCCAGTTTCTTAACCTATGGGGCCCAACTGTCCCATACATTTGTGATAATAAAAGGGACTGTTTCATAATGACGTCATGAGTGGGTACATGAGATAAATAAGCAAAATACTTAGCACTGAACCTGGTGTGTCACAGGCTTTCCATACATGTTAATCATTACTTCATAACAGCAACTTGATCTGCCAGTGAAAATAATCCATTCCTTTCGACATTCATTATTTTTTTATACCTTAATTATATTTTATAGAAATATGCTAAACCAAAGTGCATTATTTTGCAGGACTTTTCAGTAGAATGTATGAAATATAAGTGAAGGTTTTTTTATTCTGTTGGGCTTTCATTAGGCATAATATACTTCATTGTACAAACGTCAGCAATACAGGAGTCTATAAGTTGAAACTGGATGTCTGCTGGGTCTGCTCCTGTTCTCTAGGTAAAGACTGAGAGTTTGTGGCATGTCCTTTTTGATTTCGGACTTTCTTGAAAGTTCCATCAAGTGCTGTGACGCAGAGCTGTTCTCATCTATAGCTGTGACAGTGTGGAGCACCGTGTGCGCTTACATGGTGCCAGCCTGCCAAGCTCTCTAAGCTCCGGACTTAATGATTCTCCATCTTTCTGCTTCTCTTGTGAGCCTATGGCCTCCTGCTCCTTTCCACACTAGGTATACTTTCTAATGCCATTTGTTTAGAAAACAAAAAGTCAAACCCATTATCAGTTCAGTTCAGTTCATTTCAGTCGCTCAGTCGTGTCTGACTCTTTGTGACCCCATGAATCGCAGCACGCCAGGCCTCCCTGACTGTCACCAACTCCCGGAATTCACTCAGACTTGCGTCCGTTGAGTCAGTGATGCCATCCAGCCATCTCATCCTCTGTCGTCCCCTTCTCCTCCTGCCCCCAATCCTTCCCAGCATCAGAGTCTTTTCCAATGAGTCAACTCTTCACATGAGGTGGCCAAAGTACTGGAGTTTCAGCTTTAGCATCATTCCTTCCAAAGAATACCCAGGGCTGATCTCCTTCAGGATGGACTGGCTGGATCTCTTTGCAGTCCAAGGGACTCTCAAGAGTCTTCTCCAACACTACAGTTCAGAAGCATCAATTCTTCGGCACTCAGCGTTCTTCACAGTCCAACTCTCACATCCATACATGACCACTGGAAAAACCATAGCCTTGACTAGACGGACCTTTGTTGGCAAAGTAATGTCTCTGCTTTTCAATATTCTATCTAGGTTGGTCATAACTTTTCTTCCAACCCATTATAAGAGTATGCAATTAGGATAGTCATTTCAGCTATTTCAGATGTATAATATGTTTCATATTATTTCTGAGTTTGTGATTATACCATAAAAATAAGGGTAGCATCCCAGGAAAAATCCTAAATGAGACTTCTGAAGATCTGCTTTTTAGTCCTGGCCCTGCTATTTAACACTAGCATGAACTTGGAAAAGTCACTGAACCTTACCAAGCCTCTGTTGCCCCATCTATAAAATGGGATTCATTAATTAATTCATCAAACCTGTAGTCAATTATCGCTTTCTGTGTGCTTAGGCACATTTCTAGGTGTTGTACATGCAGTAGTGAAAAAAAAAAAGTCAGGGTTATTAGGCCTTCTAATAAGTTTCATCAAGGATTTTTTTTAACAGACTATAGCCCATGATATAAAATATAATTTAACTCTTAGAAAACAAGAAAGTACTCATATATTTGTAATACCATCCACCCAAGATTCTGTGATTCTATAAAGTGTGAGAGACGGGAAGAGTATCCAGAAGGCATGCAGCTGAGAAATGCTGCTTTACAGTTGATAAAATGTTCTGTCCATGCTTATTCCATCCTTTAGGTTTTCAAAATATCTCCCAAATATGGTGACAGGGAGTGATATGAAAAAAGGAAGAACTTTTCCCTACATACAAAGTGTCAACCTGGTTTATTGTGTGAGCTGGACCCCTGCCATTAGCACCAGGATGCTCAACAACAAATTGGAAAGCTAGCCTAGACTGAAGCTCTGCAGTGTCCTTTAGCAGTCCTGCCTCTCAAGTGTTTGTTTACAGATGGTTTAATACATCAGTGACCGGAGGAACCCAAAGCAAGTGGCTCCAGCCACCACTGACGAAGACCAGCAAGACATTATAATGGAACACATCTGGTAACACGATAGAGGCAGATTTGCACACCTTGGGTTAGGATTTCCATTCATTGGGCTGGAACTGGATCATTCTATCAAATATCCAGTGATGTTGGTTGGTTGTTGTTTTATTTTCTAAGTCTTGTCCTACTCTTTTGCGACCCCGTGGACTATAGCCCACCAGGCTCCTCTGTTCATGGGATGTCCCAGGCAAGAGTACTGGGGTGGGTTGCCATTGCCTTCTCCAGGGGATCTTCCTGACCAAGGGATTGAACCCAGGTCTCCTGCACTGGCAGGCAGATTCTTCACCATGGAGCCACCAGGGAAGCCTAGTGATATTGGTTTATCACTCTCCAGCTTCACTGATGACAAAGTTGAGGTTCACAATGGAAGCCTCTTCCAGACTGTTTGCCAAGTATGCTTCTTGGTTTTGCAGCCCCATTAGGAGTCTCCCAGGAGCTCAGGCCTCTCTGGGTTGAGATGTTGTCTCTGGGTCCTAGGCTCCCGACAGTATTGCCTGTCTCCAAATCTTTGCTCCTCATACCTTTTCTTCCTGGCCCTCTTCCCCATCTTGAACACAGATCCTCCTATTAATTTTTCTCTACCATAGCACTTTTCTTCTAGGCACTTACAAAGAGATATCATTACATTTTCAAATGTGTTAATTTGTGCACTTTCAGTCTTCATCATGATGTCAGAGTTCATGCCCGTTGGGTTCACTACTGTATTTCCAGCACCGGGTACATTGCTCAGTAAATACATGTTGAATGATGAGTGGAAGAAGGGAAGAAAGTCAAGCCAACTCATCACTTTTATTTGAAAATTCAAATATAAAATAAAAATGAGATTTCCCCTGATGTCATATTATGAAAATATTCAAATGCATAGAAAGTTGAAAAAAATTGTGTAGCAGTGATTCATCCATTGTTAACTGCAGTTCTTTCAGGGAAAATGGAATTTCAAGTTGGGTGAGTTGGTTGTGACACAAACAGGCACCAGACCAGCATCACTAGCAAATGCTTTGGGGGTTTTCATTTCCTAAGAATTGGTTCTACACCTTATGACCCAGAAACAGCACCTTGGACAGAAAGCTCCATGCGCCCACACATGGGGCTCAGGCCTCCTTACAATTCCTTTACTCACCTGGTGTCTTCCAAGGTCAGGTGTTGGGGGAACAAGGACAAGTCTGGGCCTGGAAGCCTAATTAAGGCTGAATTACTTTTCTGAGTCTGTTTCTTCTTCTGTGAACTGGGGATTCATATCCCATGCCTGACCATTTCATCTTCCCTCACCAAGATGGATTGATGGAAATTAGATGTAGGACATTGTCCTTTGTAAGCAAAGTGCTGTTGTGATTAAGGGATTATTACAGTTGGGGGTATACATAAAGCATCCGGGTATCTGTTTATTTTCCTTCTTGCTAATTTGCACTGTTAATGAAGAATTCCGGGTTGACTCCCAGCTTCTGTTATCGGGCAGAACTTTGGATCGGAGTTGTATGGCTCCTCCTGCAAACATGAAATTGAGCCAAGGGCAGACCTGTGAGGGCCTCTCAGATACTGCTCACTCCCCGAAAGTCAGAGTCCTTTGAATGTTTTGCCAAGTCTCTATCCCACTCTTGGAAGAAGATTTTAGCTCAAAGAATACAGGAACAGTCATTTTTGTCCACCCTTTCCCCTCCTCTGGCTGTAGGATTTCTGTCTCACATCTCCCCTCCCACTCTCTTTCTTCTCCTCTCTCCCAGACTCAAGCTTGTAGGGGAACTTTTGCCCTGAATTTCAGCAGGAAACACAACTAGCAACCAGATGTCTGACTTTTTCACCCCATTGGCAAGGATTGGCCATCTTCCCTGTAAACTTCCGGCCTTTTCCCCCCTCCCCGTTAGATCTTTCAGCTTCTTCACGCCCCATCTCCTTTGGCTTATACACATGAACACCCTCCGGAGGAGAAACAAAAGGTAGCCTGCAAAGTCGTGCAAAAGTGCTGAGTATTTATATACCCAATTCAGGAAGTGAGTCTTGTTGGATGTCAGAGGAGGTGGGGGTGGGAAGGGTAGCCGGTCACTTCTTGGATTCATTTGGTTCATCATTAAATTCAGATCCAATGAGGAATAGGTGGACTTGATCAAAGAGGGAGGTAATTAAGTGAATTTGCAACTTAAAATAACACACAAGTGAAGATCAATGCAAATTCTGTCACCATCAAAGTGTTTGGGTGTGAAAAAATAATAGGTAAGGCAGCTTTCTCAGCTTCCAGAATAATGAAAGTGCTGGAACTTCTTTGACACAAACCAGAGGACTTTGGTGGAGAAGAGAATGGCAACCCACTTCAGTGCTCCTGCCTGGAAAATTCCATGGATGGAGGAGCCTGGTGGGCTACAGTCCATGGGGTTGCAAAGAGTTGGACATGACTGAGCGACTTCACTTTCTTTCTTTCTATAGTTCCTTTTGGAGAAGGAGATGGCAACCCACTCCAGTGTTCTTGCCTGGAGAATCCCATGGACAGAGGGGCCTGGTGGGCTACAGTCTATGGGGTTGCAAAGAGTCCAACACAACTAAGCAACTAACACACACACACACACACACACACAGGAGTTTGGAACTAGGAAAGACCTTAGGGAGCAGCCCTGTTCTTTCCATTTGCAGGTGGAGAATCTGCCTGGTTAGAAAGGACTTGCCCCAGGTGCCTGGGTTGACAGTAGCTCTAGGCTCTACTTATAGCTTCCCTTGAGATGTTCTGGGTTTCCCTGGTGGCTCATATGGTAAAGAATCTGCCTGCAAGGCAGGAGACCCGGTGTGATCCTTGGGTGGGGAATGAGATGTTTCTGGTAAAGCAGAGTGGCAGTCAAAGGGCTGTGCTTTGCCTGCCTGCTGCCTGCTGCCTGCTGTTCTCCTGCCCTTGGGTCTTTTTCTCAGGGGTCACCCTGAGCTACAACCTCTGCCACATAGCAGCAACACCTGTGAGGGAGCCACCAGTCACCCAATAAACACCTTAAGGGGGAGGAGAAGCACAAGCCTTTATTTGTTTAAACATAAGAGAAAATAAACCCAGAAAACACTCTGGTTTTCAGGTCAGCATGCTTGGGCTATCTACAGGCCACAAGGATTAAGCTTTTCCCAAAGACACCAATGGAAAGCAAGTGGGTTGTCACAGGAAGCCTTTCACGTGGGCTTTTGAGGAATGTCACTCAGTTGTACACAGTGCTGTGCCCTGACTCCCTTCCCATGGACATCTATGTTTCCTGGTGTACATCCTCATTCCTCCAGCCCCACGTGTGGGACTCTGGTCAGGTCTGGTCTCTGTGTGCCTTAGTTTCCTCTCCTAAAAAAATGGAATGATAGCAATTAAAAAATTTTTTATTGAAATATAGTTGCTTTAAAACATTGTGTTAGTTTCTGCTGTTCAGCAAAGTGAATCAGCTCAACATATACATATATCCCCTCTTGTTTGGATTTTCTTCCCATGTAGGTCACCACAAAGCACTGAGTAGAGTTCCCTGTGCTATTCAATAGGTTCTCATTAATTTTCTATTTTATACATGGTGGTATATATATGTCAGTCCCAATCTCCCAATTCATCTCACCTCCCCCTTTGTATCCATACATGTGTTCTCTGCGTCTGTGTCTCTACTTCTGCTTTGCAAATAAGATCATCTACATCATTTTTCTAGATTCCACATATATGTATTAATATTCAATATTTGTTTTCCTCTTTCTGACTTATTTCACTCTGCACAACAGTCTCTAGGTCCATCCACATCAGAATGATAGTTCTTATTTGATATAGTTGAGCGGAGATTATGTGGAATGAGGGTGATCACACTTAGCATTCAGCAGATATTTAATACACTTTAGTTCTCTTCCACGCCTCTTCCTTCCATAAGGGAGGACTATAAACATGGCCCTGAGGCTGTGGTACCCCCAGGACAGCCAGATGCTTCTTCAGCAAGCACCATAGCGTTCTGTCTCCTCACTCACCTGCATCTTTGTCCTGCAGCCCCAGCTGCCTTCAACACAGACTGATCTGGGCCCTGAAGGATGTGTTTACCTTGTCTAGGTGACTAACGCTCCTCATCCTGGCAGCATCACTGTAAGAAACTTGTATCCCTTCTCTCTTGGGCCCATAACCAGGGACTCTGTCCTGATGTTTCTAATTGTTCACTTCATAAAACCTGAAATTTTCTTCTAAAAACAGAAACCAAGGCCCCAACATTAATGTAAATGAATCCCAAGGGGTGCCTGTTAGCTTTGGGCCCAGAACAATGAGCTAATTGGAAGTGGTAAAGAGAAAAAGCAGCTGACACTCATAAACCTATGTAGCAATGGGCAGTTCAGTTCCTGGGCAGTGGGTGACAGCCAGCCTTTCTAGCCAACCAAGATGTCAGTGGGTTCTGAAAATGATTGCCCGAGGAATACCAGGCTGCCAGCAGGGACAAGGCTTATCTATAGATCCTGTCACTTGGTGGCAGCCACCTGTGATGGTTGAGTGCCCAGGGATTCAAGTTCTGAGAATACCCAGTGCATTAAGGAAATATGTGAGACCTAAAGACAGTCAACTGGAGTGTCATATGAGAAGCCCCAAAGTCAAGGGGCTTGCTTCATGGATTTCTGTGGGTGCATCTTCAGGCTTCCAGCTATCAAATAAGCACATTAATACCTGTCCTCCCAGACCCCCAGCACTGCTTTGTTTGGACATCGAATGAGATGATATATTTGGAACTTGGAACACTCTATAAAGTGAGAGATGTGATGTGGAACAGAAGAGTTTGGCAGGGTGAGCTGAAGTATCAGAGTGCCTATTTTACTCAGGTTAGGCTCAGAAACTAATTCACAACACCTAAAAATAATGAGAGAATTGAGGTGTATACATATAATATAAATACAATATAAAACATATTAAATACATTTGGAATGGTACTGAATTAAATAGCTATTGTATATGATGGGTTATTGTTTTCAGGGCTACTTTGTCTTGTAGTGACTGATCTGCGCTCACTGCCAGAGATCCAGTTTGGGCTTGTACTTGGCTTCTTTTTCTAATCATTTCTGGTCATGTGGATCAAATGTCCATTCTTCCCACAGCAGTCCTGCATTATACAAAGAGGGGGTGGTAGGCTGAGTAGACAAAGCAGGGGAGGAGGATTCTAGAGACACAGTAGTTCACAATGCACGAGAGATCTAACCAGTCAAGGTGCCATTTCTTTCCGGAACCTGGCAATCACACTGCGCTGCAGACTCAGCACACACTTGTCCACATGCAGGGCCAAGCAGGGAGGTAACAGCATCTTCAGTGAGCCTATGGAGTCCAAGACACAGGAAACTGGGAAGTGTGTGTGTGTGTGTGTCTGTGTTTCCTGCACAGGGAATGCAGAACGTCCAACAAGAAAAAATGGTAAGCTCCTTGGATAAAAGAGAGGATACAGGGGGTCTCCCCAGCTGTCTCTCTGTACACCTCCATCCTGCCTGTGTCTCTCTCAGGGTTTCCTTGAACTGTCTCATTGGTCATGTGCAGTCTCAAGTGGGACTTTCTGGCAGGTGCTGAGTGATGTCTCCCACACTGTGCTGAGCATAAATCCCATGGTAAGTCCAGGAACAGGGTCCATGTGGCTGCGTCTGAGCACATCCCTCAGTAAAGCACAACTGAGTACTTCACACACTGCCAGAAGGAGTGAAAACTGGCATAGCCTTCTGAGAACACAATTTGGCAGTCTTTCAAAACTAAAGATGCACCTACCATTTAACCCAGCTTTTACTTCGAGCAATCTGTCTTCTCGAGAAACAAGTACACACATGCATAGAGGAAGAGGCATAAACCTGTCGACTGCTGCAGATCAGTAAAAGTAGGAATCAGAAACAGCCCGAGTGCCCATCCCAATGCACAAAGATGGGAGTGTGCTCACTATGATATGTTTGGAATTGTAGAAAAGGGAGATCATGCAAAATCCATTTATAGAAGCTGTTTAAGATATGGAGGTGATTTAGTATGCAGACTAGAGTGGCACAGAAAGCTTCGAATTACACATTGAGTAGAAAAGGTAGACTGCAAAATATTAAGTGTAGTGAAGTCCCTTTCATTAGCATATGCATAGAGACAAGGTCTTGATGAATAGATGCGGAACCATTAATGCCTCTTACCTTGATGGGAGAAGAGGGTGGAGAATACAGGCAGTCTATGCTTTCTTATTTATTTCTATAGTGCTTGACTTCTTCAAGATGAAGAAATACTAATTTGAATGTTAAAAAACCCAGTCAATATGATTAAGAAAATGCACATCAACAAACCTGAGGGTAAATAAATCTAAGGGGCTGAGGCTGCCTGTCCACCCTTGGGGTATTCAGAAAGGTTGGAGTTGCAGTGTCAAGGATCCAGAGAGGTGGTTCGATTCAGGCACTTCTGTGGGAGCTTTGGTAGGAAGTGATCATGTTTTGCTGGACTTGGATGGAGCACAGGCAGCTCAAGGAGAGTGTTGCCATTGCCTTCTCCAGGGGATCTTCCCAACCCAGGGACTGAATCTGAGTCTCCCACATTGCAGGCACATTCTTTACTGTCTGAGACACCAGAGAAGCCCCTTCCCATTGAGGGCACCAAACGTCAGTCAGTTTCAGAGCAGAGGAGCAGTTGGCCCAGTGAGGATGCAGGGACAGCCCTTACCATTCTCCTCCCGCAAAGCTGGCATGCAGGGAGGCTACATCAGAGCTGGCTCCCCCTCAGGAGCAGTTCTGGGTCTGAGCCAGCTGGGAAGGAAGGGTTTCCTTAGGACCAACCCCTCTCACAGGCGGGGGACTCAGCACCTCCCCTCTTTCCCTCTGCCTTTCCTCCCAGAGGCCCCAGAAAAACTTTTTTGATCCCTTTTATGATTCTCTAACTCTTAAAAATGTGGTTCCGGGTGAGCTGGACGAGAAAACTCTGACGGTACACTGGGGAGCATCAGTTCTGGGAAATGACCTTTAGTCAGCATCCTGAGTGTACAGTAATCACCATCCTGAGTATATAATGCTCTGAAAGATGAAACTGGCTCTATGGGAACTTAGAATGAAGGAATCCCTCTAGTCTGGGAGTTGAGAAAGGCTCTCTTAAGGAAGTGGGGCTGAGCTCTCAGAGGTGAGTAGGAATGGACAAGGGTGGGAGGCTTGGGAGGGCACACTGTGGTAGACACTCCAGGCAGAGCAGATCGTGTTGTGAGCCAGGGGGACAGCAGGGATGGTGGGGAGAGGTGGATCAAGGGGGGAGAAGGCAGGCAGTAAGAGAGAAAAGAAATGATTTGTATGGAGATATACATGACTACCAGCATCACTAGCCCCTCCACACACACACCACCTCTGAACATCTTATTTGGAAACAGATGGAGGGCAAACTGGTCAACCCCAAAAGATTTCTCACGGGTTTGGATCCCTCTTTTTACTAATTATTTAATCCTTTACTGAGAGAGAAACTAAGAGTTGAATTGACTCAGGTGCCTGCTAATTAAGAAACAATGAGAAATTAAGATAAGAGGATCTGAACTGAGTATGGTAAAAATACACACTTGACAGTCTAGGTTTTATCTTTGTCCTTTGTACTGGACAGGAATCCGAAATGCCAGACGGTCTGGTTCAAGGCCATGCACTCCTTGTCCGGACTCCTGGGCCTTCTTCCTTCCTCAGGAAACGCAGGCCATTGCCTGTGGACTCAGACGCCCAGAACTTTTCCCTCTTGAACCCAAAGAACTCCCCACTGCAAGCCTCAGGGATTTCACTCTGCCAACCTTCCTCTCACCCTCGCAGACCCGGGCTCCTTTCTCTGGGTGACTCTGCACAGCCCCTTCCTGATACCACGGCACCCGACCTCCAGCCACCTCTGAGCCACAGAGAGTCCTCACACGCACCTCCTGAGCCCCAAGCCTCCCCTCCCCTCACATGCTGCTCCTTCCTGGCCTATACTTTACTCTACCATTTTATTTCCTTTGTCCCAGGCCGAACTCACAGGCCCCTCTGACCAGATCCCTTCAGGCTCCCAGTAACGGGAGGGGAATGGGAAGGACTCTCTCTAGACCCCTGGACGTCCTCCGCCACCCACGCCCTGTCCCTTTCTGTCCATCTCTTCCTCAATAGCCAGCCTCCCGTTAGACACAGAGCGCCACCTTGGCACGCAAGGGTGCTGGGGATATCCGAAGACCCCTTCTTAGAACGGGAACCTTGGAGCTGTCTGCTCTGAGGAGTGGCAGAGGTGGGAGGCCTGGCCAATGGGTGGAGAGCACCTTTCTGTGAGTTCTGCCTCAGAGGAGCAGCTACTCCTCCCAGAGAGAACACCTTCTGGTCCCACAGGACCAGATTCATGTGGAGCTAGTTGCCTTCATTCACAGATTGATTGGGCCACCATGGGCCTGTTCTCCTTATGGAGAAACGGTCTGGGACTATCAGACTGGGTTTCTGGAAAATGAACTAAAATACAAAGAATCTTGTTTATAAAGATAAGAGGTTCTTAGCATCTTGGTGATCACACTTAGAATGGGGGTAAAGGGCCCAGAAAGATGTCCATGTGCAAAAGTGCCCCAAACTCTGCACACAGCATGGGCTCCATACTGCAGAGGACCAGGGAGAGTGAGGCTGGGCGCCTGAGTCCCCGTCCCCAGGCCAGAGAGGGCGAGGGCAATCGAGCTTCTCCTGGGTCAAGTTCCCAGGTCCTGGCTGCAAAGAGAGAACAAATGAACAAGCACCTTTCTTTTTTCTTTAGGGATAGCACCATCACACAGAGGCCCTTCCTCTCTTCTGTCATTTCAGCTACAGCAGAAATTGTCCTCCAGGTCCAGAGGTGAGCAAAGTGCTATTTCCAATGCTTTCATTAGGGAAAAGTGTACAGAATTTGCCCTACAGCCGTGAACCAATCTGTTGAATCCTGACCAGCCAGCTGAACCTAGAGCCTTCCTAGGTCTCTAGAGAGGAGAGACCCTCCTAAACACACACACACACACACACACACACACACACACACACACACGGGTCAAGAGACCAGTCTCTGTGGTAGAAATTTATCTGGGCTCCAAACTTGGCTGGATGTTGACCAGGGCAAAATAAATGAGGTTTCTACAATTCAAATAAATAAGCTAACAAACAAACAAAAATCAAGATCTCATAAAGGAATGAGAGCAAAGTCTGAAGGAACCCTGGCTTAGTCTGAGACTTCTCTATCCCATAAAAAGATTTTTTTTAATGTATTGATTTACAATGTTGTGTTAACTTCTGCTCAGCAAAGTGACTCACATATATATATGTGTGTGTGTGTATATATATATTCTTTTCATATTCTTTTCCATTGTGGTTTATCAAAGGATATTGAATATAGTTCCCTGTGTTGTGCAGTTTATACATCCTATATATAATAGTTTGTATCTGCTAATCCCAGGCTCCCAGTTCTTCACTCCCTTACCCCTTTCCCCCTTGGCAACGTGAGTCTGTTCTTTATATCTGTGGTTCTGCTTCTGTTTCACAGATATGTTGATTTGTGTTGTATTTTCAATTCCATATAATTGATATCATGCGGTATTTGTCTTTCTCTTTCTGGTTTACTTCTCTTGCTATGATAATCTCTGAGGTCCATCCATGCTGTTGCATACCCATTTAAATTTGCAATGAAGTCACCTTGCCCCAGTCCAGAGGACAAGAAATGAAATTGTTTTCCCTGTCTACTTGGGGTGTTCCTCCTAGATTTTCGCTCAAGGTAATAAGAGAAAAATTGCCTTTTGTTTATTTTGCATTAGGATTCAATCAACAAACATTTACTATGGGTCTTCAATGCACCACTATCCATAAAACACCACAACAAAGCATTGGACAGGTGCACCCCTACCTCTTCCCTACACCACAGAAGTAAGTCTGGGTGCAGTAAGTCTTCCCACAGTCTGCTCTGGGTGTCTTGTCATCCAGGAGTCATGCGGGAGTCCCCGCACTTCAGGAGGGCATGACACTAAACGCTGCCTAGAAGGGTGAAAGCAGCGCGCGGGGCTGGGTCTTCCAGGGGCCTGCTTGCCCCAGACAGGCTCTCCCAGCTCTTCAGTGTTCCATCTCACTCCATCAGTGGGGGTGCAGGGGGGTGAGACGCGGTCCATACAGTTAAGGGCCACCACAGCGAAGTGGCACAAAGCCCCAGGAGCACCAGCTGCGGTGGGCCTGCGCTGGCCCTGCATAGAAGCCACAGGTGAGAGAGAAGTCCTGAAACGTTGGTGGAGAGCTTGTCCTCTGAGCAGCCCCAGCTTCCTCCTTCCCTTTAGTAGCCCTGTCTCTTCTCTGAGGCCCCCAGCCTTCCGCTTCCCTGGGAAGGCAACCTCCTGGGGCCCAGTTCTGACGATTGGTGCCTGTGAGGACAGAAGCCCTGGGTTATCTTGCTCGTCTCTCCAGGCGCAGCCCCACTGGTTTCTCTGTCCAACGTTGGTCTCCCCTCAGTTGCTCATTCTTGCCTCCTGTCCCTGGGGTCCTCACACACACTGTTCCCTCCTCTGCTTGAGAGTTTCCCCTAACTCCCTCTCCTCACTGGCCTTCACCCTCACTAAATTGCCTCCTGTTCATCCTTCAGATCTCAGCTTAAGCATCTCTTTGTCAGAGCAGCCTTCCCTGCCCCCTGGTTCTGGCTGCTCATTGGTCCTTGTTCCTTTTTATACAGTGTGGTTATTTGATCAATACCTATCTTCCCTACTAGGTCATATATACATCTACGTGGGCAGGGACTGGCCTGTTTTTGCTCACTGTGTCTGACATCTATCACAAAGCCTGTGATTGCCTACAGAGTAGGCAATCAGTAAATGCCTGATGAACACTTGGATGGATAAATGGATCAATAAATGCCTTGTATGGAGGAAGCTATCCATACCAAGCAGATTCCCTAGCATTCACTTTGTATGCTGGGCTGGCAGCAGTGGAGTCTAAGGAGCCTAGGGTGTCCGCCAGGCCCACAGCAAAATTGTCAGGAAAGTAACCCAAGCTAATCCATTTCTAGAGAGGTCGCTGTGACTTGTGCCCTGTGGTTTGAGTGGAAGCAACCTTATAGCTCTGGCCATGGTTGCTCAGATGAGGTCTGACGCCCCTGCCAAACTGCAAATGAGCTGGATGCGGAGAAGCCAATACTTTTCTGAGGAGGACTGGCTTGCAGTTCTACCCAGGATAATTCATTCTGGGTGATGGCAGATATGGTAGTTTCTCTTAAGAAGTCTAACTACCAGGAATTCTGGAAAAGGGAGAAAAGAAAAGGAGGGTCGGTCACTCTAGGGCTGGCTCGGTCTGCAGGCACGCCCTGAGCTATTGTTTTAAGAGACTGCTGGACAACCCAGCCTCGGTAGCTCGGAGACCATAGTGACTTTATGGCTACGGAAACCACATCCTTGCCACACCACATGCCACATAGCCTTGTAGTATGCCTCTTTTTATCACTGGTGACTCATGTCCATCTCTTCCTTTCAGTTTTAAGGAGTAGGGACAGATCTAGTGACCATGAGGATGAGGAATAGTTTTCTCTGCATGTGTTCATCCTCATAGTGCAGTGAGTAGAGGAAAAAAACATCTCTGCTTCCTTGTTAAGCTTGTCAGGAGTCTCTAGAGGCAGAAGTTAAGAATCACTCGGCACAAAAACTTGTGTCTAGTGTCTTTTTCTCATGCTCGGAAAGCTGTTAGCCTGCTGCTTGAATTGTTCACGGCATCCTAGCAGCTCCAGAACTGCTGGGGTCTTAAGGGGACAGAGCATAGACCATGAAGAAATGGCCTGCTTGTGAATCAGTGCTAATCACCAGCACCCCAGGTGCTGAACCTCTCAGGAGTCAATGCAGATACGGGTGCCTGGAGGTCTGGGTGCCTCTTGTTACTCCAGTTTGTTTGTGGTTATGTCAGTGTTGCAAAAACAAAAAAACAAAACAAAAAAAAAAAAACAAGCGAAGTGAGAGTGTATCCATGTCCATGAGATTGCTCATAGACCTCAAAAATGAATTCCAGCTGTGTGATGATGTGATATGTAGAGGGAGAGAAAGAAAAAAAAATTGCAGTTTAAAAGTTTAGTTCAGGCAATGCTGATCAGAATAAAAGGGTGTTTTGGGTCCACCTTATATAAGTGGATTGGAGAGGGAGCCATGCAAGCCTGTCTACCTGGCTTGATTGCAGTCCATGGGAGCAGGGGCCCTGTCTGGTTTTGCACTCTAAGTCATTCCCAACATCTGGCCCAAGGCCTGGCAGATAACAGGCCCGTCACAAATATTTGTTGAGTGAATAAATGAATGAGAAAGGAGGTTTCAGTAATGAAGTCAGAGATCAAAATAGACAACTGACTGAACGAAGAAATATGGAGGGAAGTTCAAGGAGAGAGGTGAATGTTCTTTCCTGCTATCTTTATCTCTGAATATCCTTATTTTTCATGAAACAAATAGAGGAACAGTTGGGACCATTCCCTTACCATTATAGTGCCTGGTATATAATATTAATAGAAACTCATCCAGTAATCATAAGAAGATAAGATAAATATTTTAACCCATCTGATAAATAGACTTCTTTCCCATGGTCCTGGAAACCAGAAGCATTCCCAGATGGCTTTTGCTCACACCCCAGAGACATCAGAGCCAGGACCACATGGGAGCTCAGACATCTCATTTTTGGCAGAATGATTTGGCATGGGGCTCCCACTACCCCATCCATGATACGTTCAATGCAGGCGAATTGGTTGACTTCTTACCTCATTTTTTAAATTGTTTGAACTCTGATTTTAGCACACAGTATGATAGCATTCTTACCAAAACAGGTTTGTGGAAGCAACACAGATGAGATCAACCCCCGTGGACTGCTTAGCACAGCTCCTCTCCATAATGGAAACATTACACGCCATGATTCGGGTGGCCAGAGTTGACTTAGAGGAGCTTAACTGATTTGATTCATCAGTTCAAATCACCTTTAATGTGGCACATTAGTAATGCCACCATATTGTAAATGATACATCCACAGAGGCATTAGTCACTATACAAATAGAATTAATAGGTTTCACTACACTTCAAGATAAACATGTTAGAACAGTAACTCCATTCACTTCGGACCTTTTGAGCTTGTTCAGGGCCCTTACCTGACTGTTAGAATAAACACAGAGTTTTATGGCCTACTTGCTCTGTGTGACTTCACCATCACCAAGTGACACACATCCAGTTTAGAAATTACAACTGTGTCTGTCCACACGTTTATTTATTCATTTATGTGTTTGTTAATTCATTCATCATTCATTCATTCTTTCATTTAGTCACTGAGATTGTTTTCCAGCTCAGTTCAGAAAGTATTGTGATTGCTTGACTATTATCATAAGATTCACAAAAACCATTTTGTTGGGGTGAGTCAAGAGAGCAGGCAGTGCGCATAATGGTTAGAGCGGGAGTTTGGGTGTTGGACGCACCTGGATTTGAATTCTAGCTTCACTGTTAACAATCTGTATGAACTCAGACATTGACTTCACTTCTCTGAGACTCCATTTCTTTATTGTAAAGTGGCTGTGAAATCCCTCACCTCCCACCTTCTCTACATTGCCTATCTCTTCCTTCCTATGCGACTCTCACTGGGCCAAGAATCATATAAAAACTTGTGAGGACCAAGCAGACCTCCTGAAGGAGGCATTTAACTTGGCCTGGGGAGGAAAGACAGGACCTGTGGGAAGGACCATTCCCTACAGAGGTTACTGTGAAAGCAGAGTTAAGTTGATGGGAATGTTATGGTGGCTTGGGAGTAGTAGGTCAGCTGACACCAGCTTAGTGATGGGAAAGGTGGTGGTACAGGGGCGTGGAGGGAGGAGTTAGAAGGGCCAGGGTTGTGGAAAGCAGAGAGTGCAAGATATTCAAGAGATTACAAAACTTGAGGAGTAGGAAATGGGGCCTAGGTACAAAATATTTCAACCAAATTCTATTATACTTTTCAGTGATCCACAAAGCATTTTGCAAACATCAGTGCTTAAAACACACCCTCCAAGGTGGAGTCAGAAACATATCTGGGAGTTGCAACCCCAAGCGGGCTGTAGAAATATGTCTATTCACAATGACTAATTCATTCATGGCTTGTGCCTTAGTTTCTTCATTTAGAAAAAGGAATTTGATGATATTAGTAATAGGAATTACATTGTCAGTTTTCTATGACATTTAGTAAAATATAGAAAGCACATTGCCCTGTACTTAGTAAAGTCTGTGTTTGATCAATATTAGCTATTCTTATTGGGCTTCCTGGGTGGTTCGGTGGTAAAGAATTAGCCTGCCAGTGCAGGAGATGCAGATTTGATCCCTGGGTCGGGAAGATCCCCTGGAGAAGGAAATGGCAACCCACTCAAGTATTCTTGCCTGGAAAATCCTACGGACAGAGGAGCCTGGCGGGCTATAGTCCATGGGATTGCAAAAGAGTCAGATATGACTTAATGACTAAATAGCAACAACGTTACTATTATTGCATGAAGTTATTGCATGAAGTGATTGCATGAAGTGATGTCTAGAAAGATGTTCCATCAACTTACTGACCATGGCTATTTCTACATGTGTAATTTCAAGTAACTTTTACTCTTTAATTCCTTTTCTGTATAATCTGAAATTTTCTAGTAAACATGCCATATTTTTTTTAAAATATAAAGCTCTTTTTCAAAAAAATTCATATGAAATATTTCAGGATATGTAGTCTAGAGGGATGCAACTCTGCCTGTAACAAATTTTCAAATGATCAAACTGCATAGTTTAACCCTTAGCACTAAAAACTCCATTTCAGAAAAGGGTCTTTGTTTTTCATTTTCACACATGAATGGTCTATAACATGCGTGAGCTTTCTTTTTTTAATGAAGCAAGAGATCCTCAAAGTTATGAAAATTCTCTTTCATTGTAAATGCTTGCACTTATAGCTTTGAAATGACAGATTTTATTTTCTGGCTTCTGATTTTCCATCAAATGTTCATGGAAATTAAAGACAGAAGACAAACAAACATTCCCCCTGGAGACTGAGCTTCACCAGCACAGAGAAAATATCACTCCACCTTTGTATTCTGAGTTCTTGGCCCAGTGCTGGAGGCACAGTAGGTACTAGAGCAATATTTAAGCTGAATGAATAAGTGAATGAATGAATCCTAAATCTAAGGGCTGAGTTTTTGCTTGGGAAGTGGGGGAGTCTGACACCTGTTACATGTTAAAATTTGATTAGGAAATTTAAAAAAATTAAGTGCAAGCAAAATGATTTTACTAGGATCAAACATAAAGCCGATCTTGAAGCAGAAAATCCAGTGACTGTTTATTGAGTGTTTGGGGCACTCCAGGCCTGATGTAAGTGTTGAGGATTCAGTTGTGAAGAGGAACTTAATTCCAGTGGAGAACATAAACTTTGATCAAGTCATGACATGTGAGAAGAGAGACCCGTGAAGGAAAGAGTTGGATGCTCTGGAAGTGTATGTACACTGGGATGGAGGGGTAAGTGGAGTGGAGTGGCAGAGAAAGTTTTTGTAAGGAAGGGACCTTTAAGCTGAGACTCAGGTTGGTGAGAGGGAGTGAGACCAATGAAGAGTGGTGGGCAGGGCATTTCAGAAGTTACCAAGGCGGAAGGTGAGCACGAGTAGAAGACGGCACAGCCATAAAGCTCTAAGTTGGAGAGTAGCCTGTGGCATGTGAAGAACAGAAAGAAGGTTCTCTGTGGGCAAGGTTCGTGTGAGAGTGTTGGTGATGGCAGGGACCTTATCACTTGGGGAGGGGCCATGGTAGAGGGTCTGGAGTTTATCCTAAAAGCAATGGGATGGCCTTGAAGAGCTTTACATCAAGAGTTACCATAACCTCAACATTTACATTTTCAGCATGTAATATCTGTTGGGTGATCAAGGGACTGGAGCAAGGCTGAGTAGAAGCAGCCAATAGTCCAAGTGAGTAATAATAGTGACCTGGACTGGGATTAAACTTGACTATCAGTGACTGGAAGATGTGAAGAGAAGTGGATAGATTTAAAGTATGGTTTGAAGGTAGAACTGATGAGTCTTGATGCTAGATTGTAGAAGGATGACTTGATTTAATCCCAACTACTCCATCCAAACAGGGGGCTTCCTCGGTAGCTCAGTGCTAAAGAATCCACCTGCCAATGCAGGAAGACACGAGTTTTATCCCTGGGTCAGAAGATCCCCTGGAAAGGGAAATGGCAACCCACTCCAGTATTCTTGCCAGGGAAATCCCACGGACAGAGGAACCTGGTGGGCTGCAGTCCATGAGGTTGCAAAAGAGTCAGACAAGACTCAGTGACTAAACAATAAAAACAACAACATGTGCCAGGCACTGTCCTAAGAGCTTAACGAGTATCTATTAATTTAATCCAAATAATAATAACTCTATAAGTTGATATTACTGTTATCTGCATTTTACAGATGCTGAGACTGAGGTACAGACTGGCTAAGCAAGGTCACACTCATAGTAAGCAAGGCAGTCTATGTTCAAACCAGGAACATAGGGTTAGCTTCAGGGTTGTCACCACTATGATTTTGTCCAGTTAAAGAGCATTTGGGAGAAGAAGTTTCTGTCTCCTTCCCCTCTCGCCATAACACTTCCAGATTTTCACCTGCCGCTCTGGATTTGTGGCCGAGTGCACATGTGGTTTGGCTCATCTGAGACTATGTGTCTGAGGATGAAAACTGAGACTGTAGAACCAGGGAGGTCAGTTGAGTTAACTCAGAGGGCGTTTGCCGTCAAGAGGAACAGATGCTGTTTAAGTCAGGAAGAAATGAGCGTTCACTCCAAGCCTCACTTTAGAAAGCCTCTTTGTTTTATGACTCTGGGTGCAGGCAACCCTTTTAATTTTGTGTTTTGGATTCCAGCCATAGGAGGCCTTCTTTAATGTAGCAGATGGCTGGAGACAGGCAAGCCTGGTTTCTACTCTCTGCATGAAGCAGCCTTCCCTAGAGAGGAATCTCCTAATTATGTTGCTCTGAAAAAAGAGAAGAAAAGATAACTTAAAATGGACACATTAAGTTTACACCACACATAAAATAACCACTGCTTTAGGCATCTGCAAACATTTGGAGATCAGGAAACCTTTTGAGAATCTGATGAAAGCTACAGACTTTTGCTGCAGATTTGTATATAGTTACCTACACAGAAACGTGCATATTCATTCCACGGGGCTCATGGAGTCTCTGATATCCATTCCTGATGCTTAAAAGTCCCTGGCAGTAAGATTCCTGTGCTTCCAGCAGAGGCAGCTATTACTCTTTTACTTTCCTTTTCCTTTTTTCAATACATTTTGTATTGATTCTCAATTTTGTGTTGTGATAATAAAGGGTCTGTGGAATATTAAGGGCTCATTTCACACAAGAACACTCAAATTTTACTGGAAAAAAAAAATCCTTTCAAATACTGGGTAAAGTCACTTTAGTGTATTCTCTGGTTGGCACAGAACCTTGGCTTGCTCTGTTAAACACTAATGTGAAGTTTCTTTTGAAAATCGTAACACGATTTTTTTTTCTCTGTGGAATCTTGCACAGCATTTCTTTAGAACTTCACTCTTCTCAGTACTTTTCTCAGTTTAGCTCTGCTTTCTGCGTTGCTTCCAATATTAAGGATGGAGAGTAGGGCTAATTTGTCCATTGACGAGCATACAATTTTCAGAACTTGGAAAGACAGGTTTATTGTTTCCCAGACACTGTCGAGAGGGGTCACACAAACGTGGACATTTCTTTCTTTGATGTCCACTTGCCATGGCTGTGTGAGGAAGTGAGATGTCTCTGAAGTGGCTACCAGATCCCTTTATGGATTTCTGTGATGTCATTCATTGATTCCCTCTACACTGGGTAACTCCTTGGAATATCACCACATTCTTCCAATTCTACTGGAGGTCCACTGGTCATTTAGGGAGAATCTTCTGAGCTATAGCAAAGGGTCAAATTGAGATATATATTAAATATATTGAAACCAAACCCAATTTGCCTCAATTACTGTATATTTAAACATAAAATTTTAAAAATATGGAAAGACTAAGTTAAGTATTCCAGTTCTTCTTATTCCATATATGCTCTCACATTTCCTAAAAGTTACCTCCTTATAAAATTCAGGGTGTGAGTATGTCACTGACCAAATATTTAAGCTGGTTCTTTACATCAAATGAATAATTAACACAGTTATTGGAAAAGTTCAAAGAAAGGGCCCATTTTCTCCCTAAGCATCAACAGAGCTAGAAGGAAACTGTTTGGGGCTTAAGTCAGGGTTGTGAGCTTCAGCATGATTGGTATTTTGGTAGATACCTCTTGCTTGCTTGCTTGCTTCCCTTCTGGCTGCTCTGTCTTCGTTGCTATGTGTGTCTCTTTCTCTAATTGCGGTGGGCTGAGGCTGCTTCTTGCTGCAGTGCTCGGGCTGCCCACTGTGGTGGCTCCTCTCACCGGAGCATGAGCTTCCGTAGTTGTGGCCATGGGCCAGTAGCTGGGGCCTGCGGGCTCCGGCTCTATTGCTGTGTCCCACGGGCTTAGCTGCTCTGTGGCATGTGGGATCTCAGTTTCGGGACCAGGGATTGAACCCGTGCCCCCTGCCTTGGCAGGTGGATTTTAACCGCTGGACCATCAGGGAAGTCCTGGGCCAGATAAGTCTTGGTGGAAGAAAACTGTCCTGCGTAGCATGGAATGTTTAGATCCCTGGCCACTACAGAGTAGATGTCACCAGCACCACCTTCCTAGATTTTCCAATATTGTCAAATGTTCCCTTGGGGCCTTTGGCACCCCTGCTTGAGAAGCACTGGTGTGAGTATTCCAGTGTTAAGCTTCTCTATAAATAACACAAAAATGAATTTTGAAGCTGCTTCAGTTTGACCTTTCTGGTCAGGTGAACGCTAACCTGAAAAGGCAGTTTGTCTCTTTTGATGCCCCACCAACTATTCTATCTTTTCGGGTTGTCCTGTTCTACATTTGCTTTTAGTCCCTGTCCCCCAAACAGGGACTTCCTTATTCCTTTCCTATGGCTCTGACAGGCCTGTTCATTTGCCATCTGACAGTCTTTTTTGACTCAGAGAAGGCAATGGCACCCCACTCCAGTACTCTTGCCTGGAAAATTCCATGGATGGAGGAGCCTGGTAGGCTGCAGTCCATGGGGTCGCTGAGAGTCAAACATGACTGAGCGACTTCACTTTCACTTTTCACTTTCATGCATTGGAGAAGGAAATTTGCAACCCACTCCAGTGTTCTTGCCTGGAGAATCCCAGGGACTGGGGAGCCTGGTGGGCTGCCATCTATGGGGTCGCACAGAGTCAGACACGACTGAAGCGACTTAGCAGCAGCAGCAGTTTTTTTGACTATATAGATCTTTATTGATCTGATTTTTTTATACCCTTTGAATGCTGGGTACTGTCTTGTCCTTTGGGAGGAGTTTTTCTTCCTGTATTCTATGTTATCATCTCTTTCTATTTAAGACCCAAGCTGAGCCTACACAGCAGTTTGGAGAAGTTTGAGTCTCTGGTTGATTTGATCAGTATTTGGTCACACAGATCAGGAAGCAAAACTGTTGGCTTTGAGATTAACCTGAGACTGTGAAAGGAATCCTGTCATCACAAATTGTTCTTTACATATGTGCAGTGACTACAAGACAGCAAACAGTTTGTTTTGGGAAGGATTTTACTGCCTGTTTGAAGGGAGGAGTGGCTGAAGTGTACAAAATATTTAAACCACATTTTTATGTCTTATAGTGTTCAACAAACCTCTCTGCAAACATCAGTTCTGGGGGAATTTAAAAAAAAGAAAAAAAAGGATCCTCCAAGGAAGGGTTATGGGCACTTTTGGGAGTTGTAAAGCCATGCAGGCTCCAGAAATATGTGCTTTCCAAGGGCTGGAAACTTCTGAATTAACAGCAAATAATCAGTGAGTGTGACAAAGAGTTAAAGTACACAGACTTTACTTTCACAAACTTTATGATGTAGTAAAGAGTTTTAAGACATAGACCTGAGATTGCAAACTGATGGCCAGCAGGCTAAATCAGGACCACGGATTTGTTTTACTTGGCTTGTACAGTGTTGGCCTCCTGAATGTCTAAGAAAGAAAAAAGAAAGAATGAAAAAAAAGTTGCTACATACATAAAAATGAGATTTTGTATTAAAGTCCAGATTTCCAGCTGTTTTTGAAAAATCAGAAGATCTCCCCAAACTGGGTCCTTACTTCCACATTCCCCCATGGTGACAGTTGGCTAAAGTGAAATAGCAGCTGCCCCCTTTGAACAGAGGAAGCTCTCTCTGGTTCTGCACCCAGGCCCACTACATTCCCTCACCAGGCCTCTGTCCACATTTGAGATGACTATCCTTAATGCAGAGACTTGGACAACATTCACCTTGCATCTTCCCTGTGGAAAAGATGACTGAAGCCTGGAGCAAAACAGCTGCTTCCCATTTAAATTCAGGTGAGATGACCCTGGCTCAGAGCACCACTGCTGGCCGTAGAGGCAGTGAGCAGTGGTCAGATTTGGGATGTATTTTGAAGGTAGCATTAGTAAGATTTCATGATGGTTTGGTTTAGAGAATGAGAGAGAGGATTTGAAAATGACTCCAATTTTGATTTTCATTTAGGTTAATTTATTTTTAAAAGTAAACCTATAGCAGAATATTGGAAAGTCAGCATTGAACTTTTAAAATAAAAAAAAAATTATTTAAAAGTTTTTCTTCACTAGTACTCTCCAAATTGCATGCCCTAGATGGTACTACTATCATTTTCTGGGAAATGCCAACACTCTGGGGAAGCGGGAGAACATTGAGAAGAGCCCCAGCAACTAAGAAAAGAGATTTAGGCTCCTGCCCCCTAGATGGAGCATAGGGACTTCAGTCTATGGATTGCCACAGTGCACCTCCGTGTCCGCATGAGTCCAGGATGGTGTATCTTAAACCACAGGGCTGTCAGTACATGGGCAGCCCTACTTCAGGAGCTACAAGGTCTGTCACTGCCAGACATAGTAGTCTCCGGGAATTTCACACGGGATGAGTTTTAGAGCTGCATCCAGTAAGAAGATACTCGGAAGCTTGCGTTGAGGCTACCTTTTCACAGAAAGAAGACCCTCAGATTTATACTACAAATCATTAGCAGTAGCAAAGTTATATCCGACGTTATTTTTATTTACACTTTATACAGGACTGGGAAAATCGCCAACTGTCCATGTCGAAAACAACTGTTTTATTTTATTATAATGTGGGTTGATTTGGTTAGTGGACACTACCAGTGGCTATCGTGGCGGTGGGAACTAGCCGACTGCCAGTCTTGGGCCCGGCCATGGACGCGAGATGCCTCTAGCAGATCGGAAGCTGGAGTTTGCGGGCGCCAAGCCAAGCGCGGAGGCTTCCTCCAGCCGCGGGAGCCAGTCGGCCCTTCCCTCGGTCTGTCCCGCAGCGGTCACTCGGCCGCTTGCGCGCATGCGCCGAGCCCGCGGCGTCCTCCCGGGCTCCTTCCCTCCTTCATCCGGGTCCTGGGCGAGCGGGCGCCGTGCGCGTGTCCCGCTGCCGAGCTGCTAATAAAGTTGCGCTGAGGAGAAGCGCAGCGACGGCGCCGGGAGAGCGCGCGCCGCCGGCCCGTGAGTGAAAGTGGGGCCCCGGGACGGGCGGGCCAGTGAGTGGGACCGTGGGCTGCAGGCTTTGCCCGGACGCGGTTCTGCCCTAGCGGCCGGACTCGGGCCGAGGCGGGGGCGGGCGGAGCGGAAATCACCCGGGCCTGCGGGGCGGGAGGTAGGCCGAGACCCGGCCTGCCGGGGTCCAGGCGGGCGGCGATGGTGCGGCCCGTCCGGCTGCGGAGGCCTTGCCTCCCCCGGGGGCGTCCCGAGGCGGGGCCAGCGCTGGCCCTTGTCCGGGCTCCGCCGTTACCACCCAGACTCTGGCGGGAGGCGTTCAGGACGCCCTCGCGGGGATCCCCGGCCCCACTTCTGTCCGGGGGAGAGGTTTGCCCTCCCTTATGCGAGCGCCACCATCAACACACACCCCTGGTGGGAATGCCGCGCTCGGCTACATTGCAAAACCGTCCAGTGGCTTGATGAATCCGTGCCGCCGCCGTCGCTTTGTGTTTCAAAGATAAGGATCCACTCTTATCGGTGGGAATTACACCCCGGGCAGTTGTGACCTGCTGCTGCACTCAGCTGGTAGTTAGACCCAGTTTCTGCCACTTGCCATGCCAGTTTCCATCATTGCAAAGATTTCTTCTACTTTGTGTAAACTTTTGTTGCAAGGAAAACGACAAGCAGTATCTGTTTGCCTTCTTCAGATTCAACCTTTGCTGGAGTCTCTCACTCTAGTGTCAGGGCTCAGATTCATATTCTGTCTGCCCCCTCCCCATGCCCTCCCTCTTTGCTCTCTTCCCCTTTCAAGCTGCTGTTATTACGTGGAGTTTGGAGCCTAAGCTTTGAAAACTCCCATGTGGCGCCTGTCTTAAGTTGGAGCATGCTCAGTAGCCAAAACAGATTTTGGTTGCAAAAAAGAACTGGGGCGAGGATAGTCGGGTATTTGGACGTTCGCCCACTTCCTAACAGAATGTTCCAATTCTGGTTTGGATGGCATTGGCGAGTGGAGCTGTAGGCCAGCCCAGAGGTGAGGAATGCCTGAACACCCTGGGCCAGATCTCTATCTTGATTGTAGAGACATTGTTTCCTGACCAGCTGGAGGTCTAGAGAGAGACAGGGGGAAAGCATTCCTGGCTGCCGTGCATTTATATGGGTGTGGGACCGAGTGTATCTTGTTTACCTTATCTTTCTGTGGAAACAGTTTTGAAGTTTGGTTGGGTTTGTCACATCATGCCCGTTGCCTAATACCCCCCCAACGTGTTCTTATTTAGCAAAAAGACTGGATAGGTGGGAGGTTGTGGCTTGGCCTCACAGAAGTTGAGAGGAAGGGATACTGAAGTTGCTGTTTTCAAATTCTTTCGAAAATTCTGTTTCTAAACTTGGGTAGTTAAATTTTCTTAAATTAGAGCACCCATAATACCCACAGTGAATTAGCTTTTGAACTTGAATTTGAAAGCTAAATGGTTGAAAACCTTAGTCCCAATGAATTACTAACTTTCCAAGCAGTTTAAAATTGTTCCTAGGTACCAGTGTTGTGGAAGACAAAACCTAGGCACAGTGTGAACATTATTGATCTGAATATTTTTATGAGTATGTTCCAAATAAGGAATTTTTTTTTTATAGTTCTAAGGGCTTCCCCGGTGGCTTAGATGGTAAAGAATCTGCCTGCAATGTGGGAGACCCGGGTTTGATCCCTGGGTCAGGAAGATCTGGAGAAGGGAATGGCTACCTACTCCAGTATTCTTGCCTGGAGAATTCCATGGACAGAGGAGCCTGGTGGGCTACAGTCCATGAGGTTGCAAAGAGTCGGACATGACTGTATGTTCAACTAACACACGTACACATATAGATCTAAACAAATTATTTTCTTCCTCTTATTGGTATTTTGGTAACTTTTACCCCCCTCTAAGATGAATCCAAGATTACAGAAACACAAAACATTAAGAAACAAGTTTAAAGTGTAACTTTCATGAGAGTTGTGTTTATTATGTTGAGATTTTTTAAATTTAACTTTTGCATGATTGTCTGCATAGCATCCTCCTCTCTGCCCTCTCTACCTTGCTGCTCCCTCTGTGCCTTTCCTTTCACATAGCTGCTTTTATCACATTAACTGTACCTATTTATTTTTGTTAATAAAATCCAACTGTCATTTATGCCTCCGTTTTTCAGATCACAGTTGAAATAGACTATAAAAGTTAGATGAACCTTCCCAGCTGACTTTCTTCTTAGATTTTAAATGCATCCAATGATATAGTTTTGTTAAGAGAAGAACAGTGAACTGGAAAAGAAAAGAATAAAATATTTTTGTAGGTTCTGTGCAGATTTGGTGGAATTATCTACTTGTCTGGTTCACAGGGTTAGGCGCCACAAAAATAGGCGCCACAAAAATGGGTAGATTGGTATGTGCTACATTTCTTTCCCCTCTGGCAAAGGGGAAAGAAATTTCAGTGGGAGACAGTGGCAGAATGCTGTTACTAATGAGGTTTGAATCAGATTGTTTACTGGTTATGTAACATGTTGCTGGGAGTATTATTAAAAGTTGCCTTCTGTATCAAGGTAGAGGCAAGTAAATTCTGCTTACCCTCTTCACTGGGTGTTAATTCTTGGCTGAACCTGAAGCACATTAGACTGTAACCATAATTACACCTGGGTAGCCTGTCTGTTTCCTGTTTTCATCATGAACCCAAACATTATGATTTGCAGTGATGATCTTTTTTGTGCCTTGTATTAAACGAGGCAGTATGTTTTCTCTTGCTTCTGAAAAGAGATTTATAACTGGTCAAATCAAAGCTACTAGCTTCTTTTCTTTTGAAGACTAGGTAGTAAAATATAAACCTTCTAAAAATTTCTTGGTAACTTGAAATACTATTTAAAAAAATCTATTTAATACATATTGTTTGAGTGTTTTAATGTAAATTTTAATGTTACCAGTAGTATGTAGAGTCTGAATAAGAAAGCCCTTTTTGTTTATGACTTATCAGTGTTTATTATTACCAGATGTATATGTTGACTTAGCTGACTTGACCTCTTTAGGATATAGCTGCCTTTATTCCCCTGATTATCAGTTTTCCCTGTTCTCTTTATTTCTAGAGTGACTGTATTTCTAGTCTGTTCATATGCTTCATACTAACACAATGA
The DNA here is from genome assembly GCF_014754425.2 of Oryx dammah. NCBI lineage: Eukaryota > Metazoa > Chordata > Mammalia > Artiodactyla > Bovidae > Oryx > Oryx dammah. The sequence goes on along the minus strand of NW_024070189.1, from coordinate 62,428,077 downwards.
AGAACTGAAATAGTTTATTTCTTGAAACGTTACAGCTCCCTTAGATGCTATGGGTTTGCCGGCATACTAATAAGGTTGAAGACAATGGAGAAGATTTCCTTTTGTAAGGGACAGTCTTATAAAACCCTGAAGGATGACTCTTATTTCTACCAGTCTGGATATTTTGGAGAAAAGATTATTTGGAGGTAGAACCCTAGAAGACTGCACAGAGGTAGAATGTTTCCCCCACCAAAGATGGTGATGAATGTCCTCACAAAGCCTGTCCATGTCTTTTACACTTTGATTTTTTGCTTCCAAAGTTAATAGAACAATAGTAATTGAAACTCCCAGTGCTGGCTTATCCAATTCATTGCCATTACCTAGAACTCTGAATCTGAGAGGTACATTTACTACTTGGAAGGTTAAGATATAAAATTCTTTTTGAAAAATTGTTAAAAGCTAGATTGTTGTTAGGACCAACTAGTTTTTCAGTCTCATGTTCTAACATCTTTCAGTGTTTCACAACTTTGAAAAGATGGGGTAATTACACAGTTACTATTTTTTCATAAATAATCAGCTAGTTCTTCACTCTGCAGTTTTGATACTTTTTTGCCCTGAGCACCTAGGTGGGGAGATATTTGGCCTCTTTCTATTAGAGAAGTGGTATCAGTGACTTTTCTTTCTGTTTTTATTGTATTCCTAACTTGGTTGTGACAATATTTTAGAAGAAAGTATTCTTTATTAGATGGTTCCATGTGTGCGATACTGTAATTGTAATTCATTTTTGGAAGTCAGTTGTTAAAGTGCCTTTTGTAAATAGAATTTGCTTTTGAATTCTTTGGTACACCAGTCTCTGCTTATAATGTGTATATATATAAATTACAGAATGGTATACTCTGGAAATTTGAAAATGGCCTAGTCTGTTGTGAGGCTTAACTGGATTTTTCCTTTTTGATGTCCATATATGTTGTTTTGTTATTATTGGAAATAATATTAATAGTAAGAAAAAGACTGGTGTCACCTTCCTACTTTTCTTTGAACATAGCAGCTGGAGTCCTGTAAACAGTCTTAAACTTCTTAAATTTAACTGTGATCTCAGAATATGGCTGGTACTTTTTCAAGGCAAGCTTTGTTTTGGTCACTTCTGTTTTCATGATATGTTAGGATCTGCCTAGGCAATGGCAGCCCACTCCAGTACTCTTGCCTGGAAAATCCCATGGACGGAGGAGCCTGGTGGGCTGCAGTCCATGGGGTCGCACAGAGTTGGACACAACTGAGTGACTTAGCAGCAGCAGCAGCGTCATATGTGGTAGACTATAACTTGAGATATAGTTATTCTGGTTTGTGTGTTTCTAGGAAAAGAGGGGCACTGCAGAACTTTTTCAAAGCTAGTCTTTTCATTTTCTTTACCTTCTTCACATCTTTCTGCCCACTCAAGTGAGTAGATGAGCCTATCTGGAAAATGTCTTCATAAAGATTTGAAATATATGTTGTCTACACAAGTTAGCACTTTATACTCCAGAGAGACATTTTGTAACATACTGATTTGGTATCTGCTCTTGGTGATTTTATAATTTAAAGGAAAGCGCTATAAAGATTGACCAGCTCTGTGTCTATTCCTGTGCCTACAAGCCTATGCAGGTACTCTCAGACACATCTGGTAGCAATGTCAGAAATCTTGCAGGTTGTGTGGGGGTGAGTGATACATCTAGATCAGGCTCTGCTTAATTAGAGGACTTAGAGAAGCAGGTGAGGTTTAAAGAGTGATTAAAAACTGGGAAACAAAAGTCTGGATGTGGGAGATTAAAAAAAAGACTTGTATGGGCACAGAGAGAGCCTCGGTGAATGCTGTGCTGTGAGAAGGGTCAGCTGCTGTGTGCTCAGTTCCTGAATGGCTTTGAAATCACTATGAGAACTTTGGATGTCTTTGGAAATTTGGGAACCGTGATTGGGAAGAGTGATGATTTAAGTGTTTCTCTAGGAAAATGATTTTGGTGCCCATGTGACTGTATTTCTTCTTTCTAGATGATCTAGTAAAGAATAGGTTTTCTGAATCTAGGAGAGCTGTGGGGCCAGCTTGTTCTTGGTTTCTTTCTCTTATCTGCTTGCAGTCCTGGATGTGGCTTACGCATTTTATAGTGATTATATACCTAGGTCTAGGATTGGTTTGATAGTAGTGATGACGGTGTCTACTTTTGCTAATACTTGGTGACTAAAGATGTTAGAACCACAGGGGTAAGACACTTTTAAAGCTATACCCCCACCAACCACAAACAAGTTACCTCTGAATGCGTATAGGCAAGTGACTTTCTCCCATTGCGGATGGTCCTAAGGGCCTTGGTTCTCAAACCTACTGCAGAACCTGGGAGGTAGGGCCCTGCTGTCAGTGAATCTGAATTTTGTGGAATGGTTATGAAGGATTTGTTTCTTTAAAACCCCCATCTGTAATTATTCTGTGTAGGTTTGGTTGAAGTGATGGTGGCTTTGAACCATATGCACATTTGCAAGGGTTAATGTGGTCAGGAGATTACCTTTTGGCTAACAGTGTTGGGTGAAAGTTTTGAATTGGTTTGTTTGCCTTTTATTTTGGATTGAAGCAATTAGAGAGATGTTGGATTAGAAGGTGAAGGAGCTGTTTCTTTGAGTTTTCCTTTGAATCTGGGCCTGAGCAGTGTGTGTCTATATGTCTGTCTGTCTTGGAGAGACTATTGAGGGGGGTTTGTGTGTATGTGTTTATGGCAGGTCAGGAGGTTCTACTCAGGGTTTCTTGACATTAATAACAATTCATTTGAATGGAAACCTGGTTAAGTTTAAGAACATTTTCTTCATACATTCATTTTATGTAAAATCATCCTTTAGTTTCCCTATCAGCCTCCCCTAAATCAGTCCCGTTCTCGTAGCCCAGGTTGACACCTTGGAGTCATTTTTGACTCCTTCGTTCTCACATTCCCCTTATCTCTCCCACCAGGAAACCTTTTGTCTCCCCAAACCCGTGAAACTGTCTGCTTCTCACCACCACGCTGCTGTCATCCTGGTCTGAGCCACCATCATCTCTTTCTTAAATTGCTGCAGCACTGAACTGATCTCGGTTTCCCTGCTTTCTACCATTGCCCCCATCCCCACCCCCTCCCCATTCTGAACATGTGGCCTAGAGTGATTTTTAATAATATAAGTCTGAAAATGTCGTATCTTCACTCAGAGCTCTTAAATGGGTCTACATTTCACTTACAGTAAAGGCCAAAAGCCCTTATCTTACTGCATGGCTCTCTTACCTGTTTGGCTCTATTCCTTGTTTTCCCCTTCTTGTTTGCTTATTATCAGGCTTCGTGGTCTTGTGGTGACTTGAATGTGCCAGACATGCTCCCACTTTGGGATTTGCGCATTGCCTGTTGCCTCTGCTTGTGCTAGTTTTCTCTGCCTGGCTCACTCTTTGGTGTCTTCTCAGTGAGGCTCAGCCCAGCCACCCTGTTACACCTCTTTCATAGCACTCCTGATCCACCTTCCTCTGTTTTATTTTTCTCCATAGCATTTTTCACCTAACAGCTATCCTGTTATCACTCATTTATTGTACTTTGTCTGTCTCCCTCCACTGGAATGCAAGCTTTATGAGGACAAGGGTTTTGGTCCACTTTTATTCACTTCTATATTCTCAGTGCTTATAGTGCTCAGTTCAGTTACTCCGTCATGTCGGACTCTTTGTGACCCCATGAACTGCAGCACGCCAAGCTTCCCTGTCCATTACCAACTCCCAGAGCTTACTGAAACTCATGTCCATTGAGTCGGTGATGCCATCCAATCATTTCATCCTCTGTTGTCCCCTTCTCCTCCAGCCATCAGTCTTTCCCAACATCAAGGTCTTTTCCAATGAGTCAGTTCTTCGCATCAGGTGGCCAAAGTATTGGAGCTTCAGCATCAGTCCTTCCGATGAATATTCAGGACTGATTTCCTTTAGGATGGACTGATTTGATCTCCTTGCAGTCCAAGGGACTCTCAAGAGTCTTCTCTGACACCACAGTTCAAAAGCATCAATTCTTTGGTGTTCAGCTTTCTTTACAGTCCAACTCTCACATCCATACATGACCACTGGAAGAACCATAGCTTTGACTAGACGGACCTTTGTTGGCAAAGTAATGCCTCTGCTTTTTAATGTGCTGTCTAGGTTGGTCATAGCTTTTCTTCCAGGGAGCAAGTGTCTTCTAATTTCATGGCTACAGTCACCATCTGCAGTGATTTTGGAGCCCAAGAAAATAAAGTCACTGTCTCCATTGTTTCCCCATCTATTTGCATGAAGTGATGGGACCAGATGCCATGATCTTCGTTTTCTGAATGTTGAGCTTTAAGCCAACTTTTTCACTCTCCTCTTTCACTTTCAAGAGGCCTTTTTGTTCTTCTTCACTTTCTGTCATAAGGGTGGTGTCATCTACATATCTGAGGTTATTGATATTTCTCCCAGCAATCTTGATTTCAGCTTGTGCTTCATCCAGCCCAGCATTTCATATGATGTACTCTGCATATAAGGTAAATAAGCAGGGTGACAGTATACAGTCTTGATGTACTCCTTTCCCGATTTGGAACCAGTCTGTTATGCCATGTCCAGTTCTGTTACTTCTTGACCTGCATACAGATTTCTCAGGAGGCAGGTCAGGTGGTCTGGTATTCCCATCTCTTGAAGAATTTTCCACAATTTGTTGTCATCCACACAGTAAAAGGCTTTGGTGTAGTCAATAAAGCAGAAGTAGATGTTTTTCTGAAACGGTCTTGCTTTTTTGATGGTCCAGCAGATGTTGGCAATTTGATCTCTGGTTCCTCTGCCTTTTTAAAATCCAGCTTGAACATCTGGAAGTTCACAGTTCACGTACTGCTGAAGCCTGGCTTGGAGTATTTTGAGCATTACTTTGCTAGCATGTGAGATGAGTGCCTTGGAAACGAACAGAGATCATTCTGTCGTTTTTGAGATTGCATCCAAGTACTGCATTTCGGACTCTCTTGTTGACCATGATGGCTACTCCATTTCTTCTAAGGGATTCCTGCCTACAGTAGTAGATATAATGGTCATGTGAGTTAAATTCACCCATTCCAGTCCGTCTTAGTTCGCTGATTCCTAGAATGTGGATGTTCACTCTTGCCATCTCCTGTTTGACCACTTCCAATTTGCCTTGATTAATGGACCTAACATTCCAGGTTCCTATGCAATATTGCTCTTTATAGCATTGGACCTTGCTTCTATCACCAGTCACATCCACAGCTGGGTGGTGTTTTTGCTTTGGCTCCATCCCTTCATTCTTTCTGGAGTTATTTCTCCACTGATGTGATCACAAAACTGTGGAAAATTCTGAAAGAGATGGGAATATCAGACCATCTGATCTGCCTCTTGAGAAATCTGTATGCAGGTCAGGAAGCAACAGAACTGGACATGGAACAACAGACTGGTTCCAGATAGGAAAAGGAGTACATCAAGGCTGTATATTGTCACCCTGCTTATTTAACTTATATGCAGAGTATATCATGAGAAACGCTGGACTGGAAGAAGCACGGGTTGGAATCAAGATTGCCGGGAGAAATATCAGTAACCTCAGATATGCAAATAACACCACCCTTACGACAGAAAGTGAAGAGGAACAAAAAAGCCTCTTGTTGAAAGTGAAAGAGGAGAGTTAAAAAGTTGGCTTAAAGCTCAACATTCAGAAAACTAAAATCATGGCATCTGGTCCCATCACTTCATGCAAATAAATGGGGAAACAGTGCAAACAGTGTCAGACTTTATTTTCTTGGGCTCCAAAATCACTGCAGATGGTGATTGCAGCCATGAAATTAAAAGACGCTTACTCCATGGAAGGAAAGTTATGACCGACCTAGATAGCATATTAAAAAGCAGAGACATTACTTTGCCAACAAAGGTCCATCTAGTCAAGGCTATGTTTTTCCAATGGTCATGTATGGATGTGAGAGTTGGACTGTGAAAAAAGCTGAGCACCAAAGAATTGATGCTTTTGAACTGCGGTGTTGGAGAAGACTCTTGAGAGTCCCTTGGACTGCAGGGAGATCCAACCAGTCTATTCTAAAGGAGATCAGTCCTGGGTGTAGTTTGAAAGGAATGGTGCTGAGGCTGAAACTCCAGTACTTTGGCCACCTCATGTGCAGAGTTGACTCATTGGAGGAGACCCTGATGCTGGGAGGGATTGGGGGCGGGAGGAGAAGGGGACGACAGAGGATGAGATGGCTGGATGGCTGGATGGCATCACTGACTTGATGAACATGAGTTTGGGTAAACTCTGAGAGTTAGTGGTGGACAGGGACGCCTGGTGTGCTGCGATTCACGGGGTCGCAAGCAGTCAGACACGACCGAGCGACTGAACTGAACTGAACTGAGATGAGTGCAACTGTGCGGTAGTTTGAGCATTCTTTAGCATTGCCTTTCTTTGGGATTGGAATGAAAACTGACCTTTTCCAGTTCTGTGGCCACTGCTGAGTTTTCCAAATTTGCTGGCATGTTGAGTGCAGCACTCTCACAGCATCATCTTTTAGGATTTGAAATAGCTCAACTGGAATTCCATCATCTCCACTAGCTTTGTTCATAGTGATGCTTCCTAAGGCCCACTTGACTTCACACTCGAGAATGTCTGGCTCTAGGTGAGTGATCACACCATCGTGGTTATCTGGGTCATGAAGATCTTTTTTTGTATAGCCTTCTGTGTATTCTTGCCACCGCTTAATATCTTCTGCTTCTGTTAGGTCCATACCATTTCTATCCTTCATTGTGCCCATCTTTGCATGAAATGTTCTTAAAATGCACCTCAGTAGTTTTGGATGAATAGCTTGAATGAGTTTAACAAGTTCTCTGAATATGCTTAGTACTGTTTTTTAAAGATTACATTCTAGTGGGAGAGTCAAAAATCAAGAAAACCAACAAATAACTTACAATTTGGTAGTACAATGAAGGAATTGAACATAGTTTTAGGTTAGAGATTGGGGAAAACCTACTTTATATAGAGTTACTGGGTTGATCAGGGAAGGTGTCGGGGATGATAGCTAAAGCTGAAACCTTGGAGAGCTAGACATTAGTGGTTGGAGCTTGAAGAAAGTGGTCCAGACAAAGAATAGCATTTGTAAAATCTGTGAGGTACAGAAAATATTCTACTAAAGGAAGATAGATGCTTTTCAAAAAATGAATTCTTACTATTATTTATTGGAACCCGAAAGTATTTGGCCCTATCTTTGATTGATTTTTCTTAAATTTCAGCCTCCAAATTTGTATAACTTTAAAACTACTGGAGAGAATTCTTTTGAAATAAAAATGACTCTTATAAATCCTCTTCAGTAAGAATCTTAATATGGTTGAGGTACATCTGCACTTCCATTTTAAAGTTGGTTTTCCCTGGTAACTATACAGGAAATTCATGTTTATTTTAAGATATGCAGAATTGCATGAAGCAGAAAGTGAAAAGCACCCTGAATCCCTCCCCATCCCATGGCTAATTCCTTTCAAAAGGTTTGTATTCACATTCTCTTTCATTCATTAGACTTAAATACTTATTGAGCACATATATCACTCGGCTTAACAGTGATGAGCAAAAACAGATATGGCTCCTCTCATTTACATTCTTGCCAAGTTGGACTGGTAAATGTAAAAACAGATATGTTAACTGCTGCAAAATAGAGATATGTGACACAATAAGTGTGTATAATAGGGGAGTTTCACCTAGGCAAGCCAGCCTGGGAAGGCTTCCCTGAAGAAGGGATGCTTGAGGTAAAATAGCAGTATGGGTGGGTGTGGGTGTGTGTGTGTGTGTGTGTGTGTGTGTGTGTGTGTGGTAATGTGATAGATTCTTTTGTAATGCATGATATCTCTTAATTTTATTGCTGAGGGGTGTGTGTGTGTGTGTTGTAATGTGATAGATTCTTGTGTGTGTGTGTGTGTGTGTGTGTTTGTTATAATGTGATAGATTCTTTTGTAATGCATGATATCTCTTAATTTTATTGTTGAGGTCTACTGTATTCTTTGGATTTCCAAGGTACTGCTCTGTATTGTTTTTGTCTGGTTGATAGTTGCAGTTTTTCAGGAAAATTTCAGGGAACTTGACATACACAAGGATTTCTAAAGCTCATAATTAAATACCAATTTTCTTTCTAGCTATCTGAAATGACACCCATCAACGAAAGAATCAGCTATTAGGTTGGTGCAAACATAATTGCGGTTTCAGACTGTGACTTTTAAATCATTATAACTAGGCTCAAACACATCTTTATTAGTCAGAATAGGAACCATTATAATCAATGCATTTTTGCCAGTGAGAAATAAGTTTATTCCTGTAGCATAAAAATTCATGCCTCAAGATTCGATGAACACTTGGATAGCATTTTCTGGGTCCTGCTGGTTGTGGAAGTGTTTTCCCTGCAGAAAGTTGTTGAGATGCTTGAAGAAGTGGTAGTTGGTTGGCAAGAGGTCAGGTTAATATTGCAGATGAGGCAAAATTTCGTTGCCCGGTTTCTTTCAGCTTTTGAAACAATGGTCGTGCGACATACAGTTGGGTGTTGTCGTGGAGACAGATTGGGCCCTTTCTATTGACCAAGGCTGGCTGCGGGTGTTGCAGTTTTTGGTGCATCTCACTGATTTACTTCTCAGATGTAATGGTTTCACTGAGATTCAGAAAGCTGTAGTGGATCAGATGGGCAGCAAACCAGCAAACAGTGATCATGACCTTTTTTGGTGCAAGTTTGGCTTTGGGAAGTGCTTTGGAGCTCCTTCTCAGTCCAGCCACTGAGCTGGCCATCACCAGTTGTATGAAATCCACTTTTCATCACATGTCACAGTCCAATTGAGAAATGGTTCATTGTTTTTGCATAAAATAAGAGATGACACGTCAAAGCAGTGAATTTTAAATTTTTAAAATTTTCAGTGCATGAGGCACCTACTTATCAAACCTTTTCACATTTCCAGTTTACTTCAAATGCTGAACTACCATAGAATGATTGACATTGAGTTCTTTGGCAACTTCTTGTGTAGCTGTAAGAGGATAAGGTTTTTTCAGCTGGCACTAGTGGTAAAGAACCTGCCTGCCAATGCAAGAGACATAGAGATATGGGTTCTTTTAGGATGGACTGGTTGGAAAGGGACTCTCAAGAGTCTTCTCCAACACCACAGTTCAAAAGCATCAGTTCTTTGGTGCTCAGCTCTCTTTATAGTTCAACTTACATCCATACATGACTACTGGAAAAACCATAGCTTTGATTAGATGGACCTCTGTTGGCAAAGTAATGTCTCTGCTTTTTAATATGCTGTCTAGGTTGGTCATAGTTTTTCTTCTAAGGAGCAAGTGTCTTTTAATTTCATAGCTACAATCACCACCTGCAGTGATTTTGGAGCCCCTCAAAATAAAGTCTCTCACTGTTTCCATGGTTTCCCCATCTATTTGCCATGAAGTGATGGGACCAGATGCCACAATCTTAGTTTTTGGAATGTTGAGTTTTAAGCCAATTTTTTTCACTCCTCTTTCACTTTAATCAAGAGGCTCTTAAGTTCTTCACTTTCTGCCATAAGGGTGGTGTCATCTGCGTATCTGAGATTATTGATATTTCTCCCAGCAATCTTGATTCCAACTTGTGCTTCATCAGCCCAGCATTTTGCATGATGTACTCTGCATATAAGGTAAATAAGCAGGGTGACAATATACAGCCTTGACATACTCCTTTCCATAGTCTAAAATCAATATAAGATACAAGCAAGTAATCAGCCATTAGCAAAAAACCGTTAAAATGATGTATAACATAACCACATTTATTTAAGAATGTATTCCAGTATCAAATGAAAAAGTTCAGCAATGCAAAACTGCAATTACTTTTACACCAACTCAATAGTCAGGTCTTTGTCAACCAGAGGTAAACTATAAAAAGCCAAAGTAATAGCAGATAATGCGTTCACAGTTATTAAGTCCCTCCAAGTTGTAAGAAGTAGTACACATTCCTATCTACTCAGTTACTGGCCTTCTGTGCCTGCTGTATGTATTCTTTACTCTGTTTTAATACTGCATCTCTGTTGACTTATCATATGAAAATCCAGAGTGAAGCTAAGTGATATGGGACTTCCTTGATGGTCCAGTGGTTGAGTCTGCCTTGCAATGCAAGGGACAGATTTGATCCCTTGTCCGGGAGGATCCCATATGCTGCAGGGCAGCTGAGCCTGTGCGCCACAGCTACTGAGCCCAAGCTCTGGGGCTTCCGAGCCACAACTACTGAGCCCATGCACCGCAAGTGCTGAAGCCTGTGTGTCCTCGAGCCTGTGCTCCGCAACAAGAGAAGCCATTGCAGTGAGGATCCTGCATGCTGCAAATAGAGAGTGGCCCACAGTCACTGCAACTGGAGAAACCGTGCACAGGAACAAGAGACCCGACATAGCCAAAACCAAATAGATACATTAAAAACCAACAGACCCCAAGTGATGTGCTAAACAGCGTATGAAGCTCTTCATAGAATCTTCTCTTTCTTCTGGTTACTCTTTGTGCTCTTTGAGATTACAGATAGTGTCTTTTAAGGCTTAGTTTCTAGTACAGAGTATTCCTGGCTTATTGCTGCTGCTGCTAAGTCACTTCAGTCGTGTCCAACTCTGTGTGACCCCATGGATGGCAGCCCACCAGGCTCCCCCATCCCTGGGATTCTCCAGGCAAGAACACTGGAGTGGGTTGCCATTTCCTTCTCCAATGCATGAAAGTGAAAAGTGAAAGTGAAGTCACTCAGTCGAGTCTGATTCCTGGCTTATTAGGTACCCAATAAATTTGTCTGAATCAAATTCAAATCTTACTTCTCTTTGTATCATCCTCCAAATTTGTATATTTATTCCTTCTCTCTTGAGCTCTAATTACACATCTGCTTGGACCAGTACTTGCTTCCTTATACCCCTCCTCCATCGCCTTTTTACCTTGTCTTGGCTATAACTAGAATCCCCTTTTGGGGTGAGTGGTGTCTAATTCTTTCAGCTTTTAAACCTTTACCTTTCTTAGATTGCCCTGTTTCTCTTCTTAGTGGTCAGCAAGTCCTGTGAATTGTTTGTCTGTAATGTCCCTCACATCTCTTCCACCGTTACTCCCTGGTCTGTGTACCACCATCCCAGTGTGTCTTCCTCTCATAGTTGGATTACTAACATGTTTTCAGTTTACGCTCTCTGCCTCTCCTGGTTAAGCCTTTACTTGTCTATGTGCTGTTGGCTTTTTTGTCTTCCTGAAATGCCTCTTTGAACGGATCTTTCTGCTTAGATAGAAGTGTACCCTGCACACAGGATTACTTCTAGGAGCCTGACCCCTTTGCTTTTGTATTCAGTCTTTCCTTGTTTGACTTTCATTCTGCAGTGGTGTCTTTCCCTTTAGCTTCACAGACTAGCTGATTGTCTCCTCCCAGTCTCTTCTGCCTCATTTGGTTTAATGATACATGGGTTTTCCTTATTCCTGTCCTTTATTACCAACTGGGCTATGAGTTATAGATTGTCATATTCCTTTTTGGATCTTGTGATAGACGTTTCTAAAATGAAATGGAGCCTGTCAGAGAAAGGTTACCACTTCTTTCTGTCACTTGCCATTTGCAGCACAGTTAATTCCTTCTTTAGGTGGGGGAAGCAGGGAGCCTGTCAGAGATAGGTTACTCTCATAGCTCAGTTGGTAAAGAATCCGTCTGCAATGCAGGAGACCCCGGTTGATTTCTGGTTTGTATTCCTGGGTTGGGAAGATCCGCTGGAGAAGGGAAAGGCTACCCACTCCAGTATTCTGGCCTGGAGAATTCCATGGACTGTATAGTTCATGGGGTCACAAAAGAGTCAGACATAACTGAGTGACTTTCACTTCACTAATTCCTTCTTAAACAATCTTATTCATAACTGTGTAATCTTTCCACCTTTTCCTCCCCAGTTTCCACTTATATTGGCATAATTCTGCTTCCTTTCTGTTCCTTTTAAGTCTCTCCTAAATAGAAATTTGAAAGTGTTTGATCACTAGATTCCATTATATTCACTCAAACTACAGTATTGATGAGATTTGATCCCTGGATTGAGGATCCCCTGGAGGAGGGCATGGCAACCCACTCCAGTATTTGTGCCTGGAGAATCCCATGGACAGAGGAGCCTGGCAGACTATGGTCCGTAAGGTCACAAAGAGCTGGGCATGACTGAAGTGACGTAACACACATGCATGGTTTACCTTACACAGATTATCCTATGTATTTCCTAATGGAATGTTAGATTTGAGGGGATTCTGTGGGTTTTAAGGTAGAACTAGAAGTTCCCTGAAAGATATCTTAGGCATTATTCAATTTTTTGTTGGGGCAGTTTGTTTTATTAACTTCTTTGTTAGTCTACCATCTATTATTGTAAGAAGACTTGGGTTTTCAGGAGAAGGCTCAGTTTGATATTTGACATTCGAAAAGGCTGGGTTAGTGTGACTTCAGAAGAGCATAAAAGAGAAAACAGAATTTGTCTTCTATCCCTGCTTATGCTATTGAAATGTGACTTTAACATTTATTAATAATGACTGTTTTGAAAGAGCTTCTCATGGAGGTTCTTTGCAAAAGAAAATAATTCCATGATTTAAGTTCCATGATTTTGGCTTTCATAGGAACTAATTAAATCACATTTAAGGAGTGATAATAGATATGTTATTCCCAATGGTGTACCTTAGGGTAGCTTTAATGTGTTAGGTGGCCCAGCATGACAGAGGCACACAGGATTTGCTCAGAAGCCAGTTTTCATGTGAGGCATTGTCTTACGTATCTGGGCTATCAAATACATCTTCTCCTTAGAAGAAAACTCAGAGGTGAGCAAGCCCTGGTGCACATTAATATACCAAAGATACAAAATACGGACTCCATGCTGAGTAGTTCCTTTGGGAGTTAGAAGAAATGTTTCTTTTCCTTAGATAGTTTATGCATCATTAGGCAGTAGCCAAGCTTCTCCAGAATCCACTGAGGAATGTGAGAGAAGCTGTGAGGATTGGCAAAATGGGAGGCAGAAAAGGAGAATGAGCACAAGAGAGAAAGAGAGTAGATGTTGGTGGGAAGTGATGGGGGAAAGAAAGTGAAAGGGGAAAGAAAAGGCTGCCTTATTTCTTCTAAGATGTGCATTATTTTCACCTCATAACATCTCTGAAATTGGGATCTAATAACTGTTGGCATCTGAATATTGCTTTTCACTAGGTGGCAGTTTTGATGTTGTCATTGCACGTGCATGAAATCTGCCTTTGCTGTTTTATTGCTGTCATTTCTCTCATTTACACCCTCTGGGAAGATCAAGCAAGGACCAGTATCAAAACTTGCAGGATGGGTGTCAGTGGTTTGAACTATAATCCAGGAGTAATATTGGAACATTCTTCAAACCTGCAGTATTGATGGCAGAAAGATGATATTATGAAGAAAAAACTAAGTGATTAGAAAACATGGTGTGACAGTTTAATTTACAACTTTCTTTTCCTTCAAGGTTCATAAAATAATGGTAGATTGACTTTGTATATTTGATGAAGTAGCCCAGCTGTGTATTTAAAAATCCTGATCCTGATGTAAAAAAAATTTCATGATTATTACAACAGTAATGACTACCATTTCCTTTTGCTGAATATGTACAGTGCCAGGCACTGAGTTAAGTGTTTATCTCATTTAATTCTGTGGACTGATATTCATTATACAAAATAGAAATAAATGGAGGTTTAGGTGTGTTAGATCCAGAATTTGAACTCTAGTTCATTAGACCTCAGATCTAGTGTTTTTGTGTGTTACAATACATACATTAATAGTCCTGTGTAGGTTAGCCTTATTGTATATTTCTAGCCAGTTTTCTTGTTCTGCCACCTAGGTTCCAGCAAACTGAGCTGTAATATTTCCCTGTCCTGGTAGATAAAGTCTTTGATTTTATGTCTTTATGGGAATAGCATTTATGCCTAAGATACAGCTACTTCATGCCTTTTGTCTTCCTCCATTCCCTTCCCCCAAAGGCCATCCCCTGAATTTCTTTAACATTTTGTTCACCCTAAGGGCATCTGCCATTCTCCAGGGTGTGTTGCAGAGAGGGATGGGCACTTTTAGTTGATTATTAACTTGTAATTCTTTACAGTTAAGGTCTGGGCCTGATTTATCTTTTAGCCATTTAGCCATCTAGTTTAGTGGCTTGCGCTTTTTAGGTATGCTTAGTAAACATGTGTTGGATAAGTAAGAGTATAAATCTGAGGTTAAGTGTAGCACGTTATTTGTGCCTTAGTTGACCCAGAAAGCATTGTAGAAAGGGAGCACAGAGGACCAGGTTTAACTACCCTGTAATCTGTAACCTCTAAAGACTTACATTACTGAATGTAGCCTTTTTGAATTTTTCTCTAACTTTGATAAGTTTAGCAATAGTATTAAAGAGTGTTGTGGATGACTGTGAACACAATCAGCTGATTGAATTGAGGATGGGTGTTCTCAGTGTTTCTAGATTCATTTTATTTAGTGAAAGGTGAAGGGAGTGTGGAAAATTGAACTAACTTTTTAATGAGAGATTTAAAATTAAACCTTTTGGGTACTTGAAAACCTAATCATACTCTAATTTTCAAAGGTATTGCAAGTTCACTTGGGGCTCATATTGCATATGCTAGCATATGCAAATCAAAAATTGTTAGTTTATTTTTATATACATAATGAAAAAATTATTTCATAATGGAGGACTTTTGTGAGGATAGAGAATAAATCTATTGCTCTATCGCAAGCACTCTGATACTTTTATTTGTTTATGAGCCAATATGTTACTTTTAAATACATGTTTTACAGAGAGATGACAAGAGAAAATTCCTCTGTTATATGGATATCATAAACAGTTTCACCACAGTATAACAATTTTCACTTAGAAATATAAATGCTAAGTATTAAGAAAGTGAATATGTGAAATACAGTTGGGCATATTCTTAGAGTGTTAAATGGAGAGTGCAGAATACCAAGCAGTGCTGTGTTAAACCTCAGTCATGGCCAGAAGTTGGGGAGACTATATATATGCAGAGAAAAAAAATTTAAGGAAGTAAGTGTACCAAATGTTAATGCAGTGATGTGGGTAAGTATATTTTATAATTAGAACATTTGTATTTAGAAAAAAATGTTTTAAAAGTAGTACATTATTCTATCATTTCTAAGATAATTATGTTCATGTGATAAGTGTGGCAAAAATGCCCTAATGATAATTTAAAAGGCTTTGGATTAAGTCTGCTATAATAAATGTAAATTTTATACAATAGTAGCAAACACTTGGATAGTCCTTTCCTACCTCAAGAGTGACTGAGTTCAACAGAGAGAAGAGTGAGTTAAAGTAGATTAAGAAGCTTAAGAAGCGTGGGAATTTGCTGTGTGACTCAGGGAACTCAAACAGATGCTCTGTGACAGTCTGGAAGGGTGGGATGGGGAGGGAGATGGGAGCGAGATTCCAGAGAGAGCGGACCTGGGTGTACCTGTGGCTGAGTCTTGTTGATGTTTGACAGAGAACTACAAAATTCTGTAAAGCAATCATCCTTCAACTAAAAAATAAAGTGGCAAAAAAGAGAAGTTGAAAGAAAATCACCAGGCTCTACACTAATGTATTTGCACTTGTGTATTAAAATGCACAGTTACGTGAATACAGAAAAAAAAGTTGATGAGCTATGTTAAGTGGGATAAAAAAGTCAGTTTGAAAATGAACACATTGGATTATCCTTGGTTTCTGAAATTGTGTGGTCTTATTTTTTGATAACATGTAATGATTCGAACATTTTGGAGAAGTCTAGGAGATATGGAAGGTATTAATAGTAGATCTTGAAGAGGAGAGCATTTCTTTGCAGGAGGCTTAGTGGGCAGTGTGTGCAGTCCTTAGGAACATAGGTCCTGGAGCTGGGCCGCTAGGGTTCAGTTCCTGACCTTGTTTCTTCCTATCTTTGTAAATAAACATCTAATTTATGTAAGTTACATCTAATTTCCTTTCACCTATTCTCTTACCTGTTAAATGAGAATTATGGAATTTACCTTATATGACTGTTTTGAGATTTGAATGATTTTCAATTTATAGCTGCTCAATAGTAGTTGGCATAGTGAAGTTTCAATAAATGTTAGTGGTATTAGTCTTCTTATCAGAGGAATATTATTATCTGCTTTAGCAGTTGCTTTTGTAGAAAGGAAACTATTCACATTCTTAAAATAGCTGTATTCTTTCCAGAAAGTTATATGTCTAAAAGTCTACCTCTGTGGGTAACTTTTTAAGATCACTCATGCTTTTGTCTTTTCATCAGTAGCAGCGCAGCCCACAGTCTATACTTCCTATAGAGGGTTTTTAGCATGACACAGTAACAGAGGTTCATAATAATAACTAAGTCATTAAGAAAAGCTTATGCTATATTTAGGTCTTCATGAGCCAATGATATTTGGTTCAGGAATGCACTCATTCAAAATGAAACCACTTTAAATGCAGACCAGTATTTCATAGTGGATTGTGAATAAAAGGTCTCATTGGGACTTTATCTTAAAAAAACTAAAAATTTGGAAAATCATTAGGTTATAATTGTAAACATGCATTAAGTCTTATAATAAAGACTGAATTGAATGTAGGCATAATTTTTCTCATAAAATAATTTAGTTGCATAATATGACATCCTTCATGCTTGACATTTGTGATACTAATATTAAGAGCATTTTTATTGTTGTGAAAATACTGGTAAACAATATGTATGGATTTCCCCAGGGACTTCTGTTAATCTGTTGATAGTGAAGTTATTGTTTCTGTACAGAGAATAGACTTGCTTACTGATCACTAACTCTAGAAGTGGTGGACTTCCTAGGCTCACTGTGCATCACCAGTGGAAACCACTGGGGTACTAATAAAGTTGTCATGGGCATGTACTTGCCTTTTGGTTGACATAGCACTTGTTTCAGTTGGATACATACCTAGGAATGGAGTTGCTGGGTCGTAGGGATCCATGTTTAGCATTAGTAGATGTTGTCAAACAGTCTCCCAAAGTGGTTGGGCTAATTTAATTTATGTTTCTGTTGGGCTAACAGAATATATAAGAGTTGTTTTGATTATCATGAACATCTTTTTTTTGTTTTTAATTTTAGCCATTCTGGTGGATGTAGAGTGATATTTCACTGTTTTTTAAAAAATTTTTTAAAATTTCTCTGATAACTAATGCTGTTGAACCCATTTTATCATCTAATGGCAGTTTTGATACTTTTTGTGAAAGTTCCTGATCAGGCCTTTTATTCACTAGTGAATTGTTATGATTAATTTTGCTCCTTTTTTAACTTTGTAAGTTGAAACTTATAAAACAATTACTTGGATTACTTGTGGCACACACCAGCTATACAGTTTGGAAAGTTACAAAACATTTTTAAAAAGAATTCTGTTAAACGTTTAAAGTTTTTAATCATTCCACATTTAAAGAGGTGAGTGCAAAGTTTGTCCTCTCCCCTTTCCCAGTAGTAGAAATTCATGTGTGAATAGCATATTTAAGTTTATAAAACATCTATTACATGTATGTTGTGTTTTTAGTACTTTAGGCACACATTATTTTATTACTTCAATATTTTAATGACTTAGGAACCATCATCCCTATTTTATAGAAAAATCAATGGAGTTAGAGTGATACCTCATCATGGTTATATACCTAGTAAAGGATAGAATCTGATTCTCTTCTATTTTCATTATGATACTTAAAAAATTAAAATAGTGCATTTTTGTGTTATAAAATATTTATGCACATAGAAAAATAGAGAAAATAATATACTGATGATTTGTCAGATTTTCTTTTAATGTAGTTTTAAAAGAAACACAGCTAAAGCTTTTCCGTTCTTTCTTCAGCATTCTTTCCTTCTTTCCCTGAAAGGAATCGATATTCAGTATCCTGAGATTGGTTTGTCATTTTCATGCATACTTTTATTCTCATCTGTGCATGTCTGTAGAGAACTTTTTTTGTTTGTTTTAAATTTTATGCTGTTGCTCTTATAAAGGTATTTTATGTTTTTATGAATTGCTTTTTTAAAGCTCTCTACTCATTCATTTAATAAATAAGCACTGTCCTTAGGTTCAGGGTTATATGATGATGGATAAGAAAAACAAGGCTACCTGCCTACTAACATTTTTGTGAGGAAGACTTGTAGTTAATAAGTGAAATCAATATCATTGTTATGAATGCCATGAGAGAAAATTGAGCAGGATCAAGGGATAGAGAATGATGTGGGAATTGGATGTATGCTATTTTAGATAAAATAGCCAGGGACCTCCTTTTCAGGAGGTGACGACTGAGCAGCTAAATTAATTGAGAGAGAAAGCCATGTTAAAAATCTGGGAGAGGAGAGTTCCATAGGAGGGAACATCAAGTGCAAAGGCCTTGCAGTGGAAATGACTTTGGAGCATTTGCTAAATTGTGTAGGTCCCATAAAGTAATGTTAAAGAATTTGGATATTGAGTGTAATGGGAAACAGCTGGATGATTTTTGAGCCAAAAGATGACATGATTTGATATACTGTTTTTAGCTTTCTTTTTTTTTCGGGGGGGGGGGGCGGTGCTGTGCCTTTGCAACATGTGGGATCTTAGTTCCTTGACCAGGGATTGAATTCATACCCACTACACTGGAAGCCCGGAGTCTTAACCACTAGATTGTCAGGGAAGTACAGTTTGATATACTTTTAAGATTACTGTTTAAGATTCCAGATTACTAAAATTCTGTGTATTAGAATACAATATGAAAGTTCTGCAGAGATATGGAAAGATCTTGATAACATTGTTTATACATTTTTCTGTGCCTTTTTTCAATATACCACTATTTATGTAAAAAAGGTTATGATTATTTATATATCTGTATTTGTATAAAATTTCTCTGGAAAGATATAAAAGACAAATAAAAGAGGGATTCCCTGTGAGAAGGGGAACTGAAGATAGGAGAAAAATGGAAAGGAAGCTGACCACTCTATACTTAACATGACAGGAAAGTACTTAAAAATTGTAACATAAATCGTACACATCTTCAGTATTCAGTCAGCCAAATTTTCACAAAGTGACTCTTGTATAAAATCACTCAGAGGGAAATGAAGAGCTTTGCCAGGATGGCGGAAACCCTCAAGTTTCCTTCTAGTCAATGCCCACAGCCTTCCTTTTAAAGGGTAACCACCATCCTGAGTTCTCATAGCATGAATTAGTTTCACCTGTTTGTTTTTGTACTGGCACTCTTAACTCCATTCTGTTCTATAGTAGATAATAGGTTATCAGCTAGTTGTACCGTAGCATTATGCCTCTGTTAACACATTACTGACCCCAGGGATTTTTGTAGAAACTAATACCTGTAGCCAGAGATTTGTTATGTAAGTGGATATTGAAACACTCTGGTCAATAATGTTCGGGTAACAAAAGAAGTATTAATACGTCTCTGGTCTATACGTTGTTAAAAGGTTAAAACAATACAGAAGCATATGGAACAAATCATGCAGGACCCCCTTTCTATTGCTTGTCTCCCATTCCATGCTTCTCCCTAGAGGTAACTGCAGTCGGTCATTTAGTGTGTAGCCTTTTAGTCCTTGTTCTGAGTTTATATACACAAATAACTTTTCCCCCTTTTTTCTTGTTAGTAAATAATATGGTTAGTATTTAATTGTAGAGGTGCTAGGTTAGTAGTTAACATTTATTAAGCATGTTCTAGTGGTTAACTACTAATCTAGTATCAGGTCTTCAAGCTCCTCTGCTTTTGTCTCCCTCTTCTTTAACATATCATTGCTTCGTACATGCTGTCTCGCATATACATGCACTACTATAGATTGCCAGGAGAAATATCAGTAAGCTCAGATATGCAGATGACACTATCCTTATGGCATAAATTAAAGAGGGACTAAAGAGCCTCTTGATGAAGGTGAAAGAAGAGAGTGAAAAAGCTGGCTTAAAACTCAATATTTAAAAAACTAAGATCATGGTATCTGGTCCCGTCAGTTCAGTTCAGTTCAGTCACTCAGTTGTGTCCGACTCTGTGACCCCATGGACTGCAGCACGCCAGGCTTCCCTGTTCATCACCAACTCCCAGAGCTTGCTCAAACTCATATCCATCGAGTTGGTGAGGCCATCCAACCATATAGTCCCTTGTCATCAACTTCTGTCATCCCTTTTTGATCCCATCACATCATGGCAAATAGATGGGGGAACAGTGGAAACAGTGACAGACTTTATTTTCCTGGGCTCCCAAATCACTGTGGATGGTGACTGCAGCCATGAAATTAAAAGATGCTTGCTCCTTGGAAGAAAAGCAATGACAAACCTAGACAGTGTAATAAAAAGCAGAGACATTGCTTTGCCTACAAAGGTCCGTCTAGTCAAAACTATGGTTTTTCCAGTAGTCATGTATGGATGTGAGAGTTGGACCATAAAGAATGCTGAGCCCGAAGAATTGATGCTTGGTGTTGGAGAAGACTCTTGAGAGTCCCTTGGACTGCAGGGAGATCAAACCAGTCAATCCAAAGGAAACCAACTGTGAATATTCATTGGAAGGACTGATGCTGAAGCTGATGCTCCAGTACTTTGGCCACCTGATGCGAAGAGCCGACTCCTTGGAAAAGACCCTGATCCTGGGAAAGATGGGATGCAGGAGGAGAAGGGGATGGCAGAGGATGAGATGGTTGGATGGCATCACTGACTCAATGGACATGAGTTTGAGCAAACTCCAGGAGATGGTGAAGGACAGGGAAGCCTTGTGTGCTGCAATCCATGAGGTCACAAAGAGTCGGATATGACTGAGTGACTGAACAACACACTGTCTAGCCTTTGTTATATTCTAGTATTATGGAATTAAGGTCTTAGTCAGCTGGGCCTGTTTGCTCTTTATCCTGGGAAATGCCCTATTCATACCTGCCCATGTATTTTTTGATGTCCCCCTTTCCTTTGAAATTTCCCTTCTCATCTCAGACAACCAAATCATGCCTGTACTTTCTGACCCAGATGGCTTTTATCCTGTATCTTTAATGCTGCTACAACTGAAGTAAGATTTTTTATACAGTTCATTTAACTCATAACACTTTACACTCTGTGACCTGTTCTGAAACGTTCTTTTGTTTTCTTGTTATATTTCCGTGGTTCAATGTAGGCAGTTTTGTTTTCCTGGTGAAAATTATCCTATGAAGTGTTGGGCAAGACATACTGCCTAGGCTTGGGCATATTCATTCATATGTAAGGAGTATACCTTCACTTCCCTGTACCCTTCCTCATATGGTTCCAGCACGCAGTCTGTGTAGCCACTGCTGAGCATGTCTCTCACTTCCCATGACAGCAAATTACTTGGTGGAATTTGAATTTAGTGAAATGAGGTGTGAGTTTTTGTCTGCACTCTGTGTGGTCTGGCCTTGCAAGTAGGGAGGAGTCAACATAATTGAAGATTGTACAGTTCCTAGTGACAGGTGCCAAGAGGTTATGATACATATTTCTTGGGTGTGGTGTACAGTGAATAAATGCTTGGAGCTCTTGGCCCTTTTTTGATCAGTGAAGCACTTTTTAATTAATATTTTTATTTCTAGAGGAAGAACTGTAGTTTTCCATAGCTCTACAACCCTTTTCTCCTGAAGAGGAGTCAGTGCTCCTTTTTTTCTCCTTTTCTGGATCAGCACCTAGAACAGTGCCTGGCACTTTAATAGACTCTTAGTAGGCAGCAGGCATATGTTGAAAGAATAAATCAGTTGGCTCTTAAGATGAAACTATCTGATACTGTTTTTTTTTTCAGTACCATTATGACTATTCATAGTACATGGCACGTAACAAGCAATCAGTTCTTATTTGTTGAATTTAACTCTGTTTTATTTTGTTTACTCAGACTGTAAGTGTCTGCTGTATGGGAGACCCAGGTTTGATCCCCAGCTTGGGAAGATCCCCTGGAGATGGAAATGGCCACCCACTCCAGTATTCTTGCCTGGGAAATCCCATGGACAGAGGAGCCTGGTGGGCTGTACTTCATGGGCTTGCGAAGAGTCGGACATGACTGAGCAACTAACACTTTCACTTTATGGGACAGACTTATTTTATTTTTTGGCTGTGCTGGGTCTTTGCTGCTGCATGGGCTTTTCTCCAGTTGTGGTGCATGGGCCTCTCACCGCGGGGGCTTCTCTTGAGGGGCACAGGCTCCAGGGCATGCAGGCTCAGTAGCTGGAACTCCCGGGCTCTACAGGTTCAATAGTTGTGTCACACAGGCTTAGTTACTCTGTGGCATGTGGGATCCTCCCAGATCAAGGAACAAACCTGTGTCTCCTGCATTGGCAGGCAGATTCTTTACCCGTTAGCTACCAGGGAAGCCCTACTGGAGTTTTAACTGAGCACATATAGTATTTTCTGGGAAGATCACCCCAATCCAGAATAAGCTTGATGCTAGAATATTCTATTAGTTGTCCAAGACAGAGTTGCAGCATTATTTATCAGTTTTAGGTCTAAGAAAGGAAGCATCTTTTGTTACTGACATCCTTTTTCCAAGCATTACTCCCACTATTTCACTAGTAACTGATTGTCTGTGTGGTTGACTGTAGTAACCACACGAGATTGCACCCACTCTCATCAGTGGAATGGCACTACATATCACTTTTTCAGGGTATACAATGGTGTTCTGCCTGGAGCAGGTTCATTAACTTAACATACTTAAAATATTGGAGAAGGCAATAGGAACTATGAAATGATAAACTATTTTGGGGGGGATTAAACCTTGGGTTTATGATTTTTTTTTGGTTTATTCTTTTTAAATCTAACTTTCTTCATTTTAAAAGTAGATACTTCCCATTTTTCTGCCAGTTATGATTTATTTAAGGGCTTGGTATGTCTTATGACAACTTCTAATACATTTTGCATCTAATAATGTGACTTGAGTAGTACTGTGACTTTTGTGCAAACCTTACAAGTCTGTGAAACATTTTAAAGAAAGTAATGATCCTAGGGAAGCACTAGGTTTCTCTTAAGACCTTTGTTCAAATCAGGACCTATTATGTTCAAAACTGACACAGCATATAACATGAATTTCAGTGAAGAAAACTACTTCAGAATCTTGGGGGCTTCTGACGGAAGGAAATACAGGTCTAGGGGCTGTTTTTTGTGGGGTGATAATGTGTAGAAAGTAGAGTACCCTACTTTGCTTTTGGTTATCATTTGATATTACCAATGAAATTCATATTATGAAGAAGGAAGTGAGTGGTCACAGGACTTAAGAGAAAATTTTTCTATCTAGACTTAGGTTTTGTGTTTTATTTGGTAAGGCTTTTCTGCTCTTATTGAAAGTAACATACTTTTCAAATTATATTGATTTAAATGTATGTAAATTGTATTTATTTAAACTAGGGATCTTATCCTTTTCACCTTTTCTCTTTCAGGGCTTGAACCAATGAAAGAAGCTTATGGCAGTTATGAAGATAAATGTCACTCCTTCCTTTTAAATTGCAACTTTTGCTTAGGGCCTGTATATGACTTTCCATCTGTGATCTGTATGTTCGGTAGACACTGACTTTGAGTTGCAGAAAGGTTTCTGAAGATTTAAATCAAATGACGTCAATGGCCAGCTTGTTTTCTTTTACTAGTCCAGCAGTAAAACGATTGTTGGGCTGGAAGCAAGGTGATGAAGAGGAGAAATGGGCAGAAAAGGCAGTCGATGCTTTGGTGAAAAAACTAAAAAAGAAAAAAGGTGCCATGGAGGAACTGGAGAAAGCCTTGAGCAGTCCAGGACAGCCAAGCAAGTGTGTCACTATCCCCAGATCTTTAGATGGACGCCTGCAGGTTTCTCACAGAAAAGGCTTACCCCACGTTATATACTGCCGTGTTTGGCGCTGGCCTGATCTGCAGAGTCATCATGAGCTAAAGCCATTGGATATTTGTGAATTTCCTTTTGGATCTAAGCAAAAAGAAGTTTGTATCAACCCATACCATTATAAGAGAGTGGAGAGTCCAGGTAGGTTATAATTCCCCTGGGAAGAATTATAAAAATTTCTGCCTCCTGATTTGCATTTGACTGAATTTAGTAATTAATAGGTTACTTTAGCTTTATGCTTCCTTCTTAAAGATTTTAATCTTGGGAGGAATACTGGACCAACCTCAAATAAAAGTTAGGAAAGAATTTCTGTCCTGACCTCAGCCATGTGACCCCACCTCCAACGTACCTTGTTTAGGAATCTCCATCTGTATTATCTCTACATTACCGTTCTTCCTGTTCTTTGTTGATACCCACTCTTGTTAGTCTTTCTTTTCTACCTTTTGACTTGTCAAATTCACTAATGACTGCCTTCATACAAACAGAGGGATCAATCATTCTCAGTCCTCATCTTATTTGCGGTGTCAGCATTGTTTGATACAGTTGCTCTCCTTTCCTCCCACTCAAAACTTTTTCATATTGGCTTCTGAAGCACAGCACTCTTATAATTCTCCTACCTCACTACCTGTTTTTGCTTAGTCTCTTTGTTGGCTATTTTCCTGTTTTCACAGGACTTAGTCCTTTGACTTTTTCCCCATCTATATTTTTCCTGTAGGTACTCTCATGTTATCACATGTCTTAAAACCATCTATAAATTTATGCTCACATTTTGAACTTCAGAGTCAGCTTCTCCTGACTCTATCCAGTTGCCTACATAACAATCTCCACCTGAATGTCTAATAAACATACCAGATTTAATGTCAAAATAGGACTTTGGATTTGTTTTTCCCACCAAATCATTTTTCCCTCCAGTTTTCCCTGTTGAAGTCAATGGCAGTAGCATTCACATAATTGTTCCCTGCTAAGTTGCCTCAGTCGTGTCCGACTCTATGTGACCCCATAGACAGAAGCCCACCAGATTCCCCCATCCCTGGGATTTTCCAGGCAAGAACACTGGAGTGGTTTGCCATTTCCTTCTCCAATGCATGAAAGTGAAAAGTGAAAGGGAAGTCGCTCAGTCACGTCTGACTCTTAGTGATCCCATGGACTGCAGCCTACCAGGCTCCTCCATCCATGGAATTTTCCAGGCAAGAATACTGGAGTGGGATGCCATTGCCTTCTCCGAATTGCTCCCTAGAAGTCATCTTTTATTTCTGTCTGAAGGTCTGTGTTTAAGCTATGAGGAAATGCTGTTTGCTTTGCCTTCAAAATGTACTTTGATCATATCATCTCTCACCATCTCTAACACCACTACTCTAGTTCAGACCATCTTCATCTTTTACCTTAAGTAGTCTCCTAATTGGTCTCTGCCTGTTCTCTTTCCCCCAGCCCATTCTGTTTTCTATTATAGCAGCCAGAGTGAGTGTTAGGAAGTATATATATCAAATCATGTCAGTCCCTGCCCAGAACACTTAAAGGCTTTCTGTCACACTTAGAACAGATTTCTACAAGGGTCTACATGACCTATCCTCAAGCTTCCTCTGTTCCCTGGACTTGCCATACATGCTCTTTCCTCTACGTAGAGTACTCTCCCCCCAGCATCTTTTCATGTCACATTTTCTTGTTTCATTCTGTCCTTGCTTAAATACCTCATCACTACTTGACTGTTAGGTATTCATTTTGTTTATTGACTTATGTGAGAAGGACCTTCCTCTGTCTCATTCTGTATTGCATTCCCAGTGCCTAGAATAGTTTTGTTACCTGGAACTTAGGAGTGAGTGCTCAGTAAATATTTTTTTGTATTGAATGAATTATATAAGCTGAGATACTAGTTGGGTACATTACTTAGCTATTGCTACATAACAAAGTAACACAAGCTAAGGGGCCAACACACATTAATTATCTTACAGTTTCTGTCAGTCAGGAGTCCAGGCGTGGCTTTACTTGGATCCTTTGCAAGGCTGTAAACTAGGTATTGGTCAGTCTTGGGTCTCCATTGGAGGCTCAACTGAGAAAGGTTCTGCTTCCCAGCTCATGTGATTATTATCAGGATTCAGTTCCTTGCAGGCTGTTGGATTCTGGCTGGTTGTTGGCTCCTTCATATGCTCACCATGTGACCATCTCTGTAGGTAGCTCACATTTGTGGCTGCTTATTTCTTCAAAGCCAGTAAGAAAGGGTTTTCTTGCTAGAAGAGGCATTGTGTTCTGGTGGAATGTTAGTGTATACATTCTGTTACTTTTGCCATATTCTGTTGCTCAGGAGCGAGTCACAGATAATAAATATACTTAGACTGAAGGGATTACACAGGATAAATACCCAGAGGCAGGAATCATGATAGCCGCCTTAGTCTGCTGGCCGTACTAGATTTCACATGAAGATAGTATATGCCGATATGGTTTTTAAAAAAAAAAAAAAACAAAAAACTGTAGCAATAACATTAGATGTGGAGACTAGCAAAACAAACAAACAAACAAAATACGAGTAATGGTGCTGTCAGGGAAAGTTTATTTTAAGGGCTGTAGAGCTGCCAGTTGGTATTTGAGGTGATTCTCAATTTCTTATTGAATCCAAGGAGAGCTGTAGCCAGAGGAATTGATGAGGAAAGGCAAATATGAGGATTTAAAAGAGAAGTATAGTCTGAAAATCCCAGGCTTGATATTTGCTAGAAGTTGTTGGCAAGAAAGGGAATTTAGTATATCCCTCATAACCAGAGTGTGTCTGATAGTCAATAGAAATGTCTTATTTTTGTTATCTGTTTTCCTCAGCTGTGATTCATTCTGTAGAAAAGATTGAGGCTTAGGCCTGGTATGCTTAAGCAAGTTAAACAACTATGACATTGGATGGATCACTTCATAATACCAGTATTAATAAAGTCATAGTAATTAACATCATCGAGCACTTAAGGACTAGATACCCTTCATGAATCACTGCCTTGTCATGGCTAAGGGGCTTGTATAACTCAATGAAGCTATGAACCATGCTGTGCAGGGCCACCCAAAACAGATTATAGTGAAGCGTTCTGACAAAATGTGGTCCACTGGAGGAGGAAATGGCAACCCACTCCAGTATGCTTGCTGTGAGAAGTCCATGAACAGTATGAAAATGGAAAAAGATATGACACAGAAAGATGAGCCCCCTTCATCAGAAGGTGTCCAGTATGCTACTAGGAAAGTGTTAGTGTTAGTTGCTCAGTTGTGTCCAACTCCTTACGACCCCATGGATGGTAGCCTGTCAGGCCCCTCTGTCCATGGAATTCTCCAGGCAAGGGCACTGGAGTGGGTAGCCATTCCCTTCTCCAGGGGATCTTCCCAACCCAAGGATCAAAACCGGGTCTCCTGCATTGCAGGCAGATTCTTTACCATCTAAGCCACCAGGGAAGCAAAAATGCTGCTGGGAAAGTAGTGGTAGTGATTTAGTCACTAAATTGTATCCAGCTCTTGCAGTCCCTTGGACTTTAGCCTGCCAGGCTCCTCTGTCCATGGGATTTCCCAGGCAAGAATACTGGAATAGGTTGCCATTTCCTTCTCCGGGGATCTTCCCGACACAGGGGTCAAACCCATGTCTCCTGCATTTCAGGCGGATTCTTTACCACTGAGCCACCAGAGTCACAGAGGGCAATTACTAATAGCTACAGAAAGAAGGAAACAGCTCGGCCAAAGCAGAAATAAGGCTCAGTTGTGGATGTATCTGGTGGTGAAAGTAAAGTCTGATGCTGCAAAGAACAGTATTCCATAGGAACCTGGAATGTTAGGCCCATGAATCAAGGTAAATCAGATGTGGTCAAGCAGGAGATGGCAAGAGTTAACATTGACATCTTAGGAGTCAAGGTCGAGGTGAAGTCGCTCAGTCGTGTCCGACTCTTTGCAACCCCGTGGACTGTAGCCTACCAGGCTCCTCCATCCATGGGATTCTCCAGGCAAGAGTACTGGAGTGGGTTGCCATTTCCTTCTCCAGGGGATCTTCCCAACCCAGGGATCGAACCCAGGTCTCCCACATTGGAGGCAGATGCTTTAACCTCTGAGCCACCAGGGAAGCCCCTTCTTAGGAATCAGTGAACTAAAATGGATGGGAATGGGAAAATTTAATTCAGATGACCATACATGTACTACTGTGGGCAAGAATCCCTTAGAAGAAATGGAGTAGCCGTCACAGTTCTCAAAAGAGTCTGATATGCAGTACTTTGGTACAACCTCAAAAATGATAGAATGATCTTGATTCATTTCCAAGGCAAACCGTTCAGCATCACAGTAATCCAAGTCTGTGCCCCAACCACTGATGCTGAAGAAGCTGAAGTTGACTGGTGCTATGAAGACCTACAGCATCTTCTAGAACTAACCAAAAAAGATGTCCTTTTCATCACAGGGGATTGGAATGCAAAAGTAGGAAGTCAAGAGATACCTGAAATAATAGGCAAGTTTGGCCTTAGAGTACAAAATGAAGCAGGGCAAAGGCTAATAGTTTTGTCAACAGAACATGCTGGTCATAGCAAACACCCTTTTCCAGCAACCCAAGAGACCACTCTATACATGCACATTACCAGATGGTCAATACTGAAATCAGATTGATTATATTCTTTGTAGTCAAAGATGAAGAAACTCTATACATAGTCAGCTAAAGTAAGGCCTGGAACTGATTGTGGCTCAGATCATGAACTTCCTATTGAAAAATGTAGGCTTAATTTGAAGAAAATAGAGAAAACCACTAGGCTCTTCAGATCAGATCCCTCATGATTATTCAGTGAAAATGATGAATAGATGTAAGGGATTAGATCTGATAGACAGAGTGCCTGCAGAACTATGGATGGAAGTTTGTGACATTGTACAGGAGGCAGTGACCAAAACCATTCCAAAGAAAAAATGCAAAAGGCAAAGTGGTTTTTTGAGGAGGTTTTACAAATAACTGAGTAAAGACGGAAAGCAAAAGGCAAGGGAGAAAGGGAAAGATATACCCAACTGAATGCAGAGTTCCAGAGAATAGCAAAGAGAGACAGAAGGCCTTCTTAAATGAACAATGCCAAGAAATAGAGGAAGACAGTAGAATGGGAAAGACTAGAGATCTCTTCAAGAAAATTGGAGCTATCAAGGAAACATTTTGTGCAAGGATGTGCATGATAAAGGACAGAAACGGTAAGGACCTAACAGAAGCAGAAGAGATTAAGAAGAGGTGGTAAAAATACACGAAGAACTATACAGAAAAGGTCTTAATGACCTGGATAACCACAATGGTGAGATCATTCACCTAGAGCCAGACATCCTGGAGTGTGAAGCTGAGTGGGGATTAGGAACCATGAACTATGAACAAAACTGTTGGAGGTAGTGGAGTTCCAACTGAGCTATTTAAAATCCTGAAAGATGTTGCTGGTGAAGTGCTGCAGTCAGTGTGTCAGCACATTTGGAAAACTCAGCAGTGGGACAGGGATGGAAAAGGTCAGTTTTCATTCCAATCCCAAAGACACTGCCAAAGAATGTTCCAACTACTAGACTATTTTGCTCATTTCACATGTTAGTAAGGTTATGCTCAAAATCCATCAAGTTAGGCTTCAGTTGGAGAAGGAAATGGCAACCCACTCCAGTATTCTTGCCTGGAAAATCCCATGGACAGAGGAGCCTGGCAGGCTACAGTCCATGGGGTTGCAAAGAGTCGGACACGACTAAGCGACTGAACTAGGCTTCAGTAGTATGTGAACAGAGAACTTGAGATGTACAAGCTGGGTTTCAAAGAGGCAGAGGAACCAGAGAGCAAATTGCCAACATTTGTTGAATCATGGAGAAAGCAAGGGAATTCCAGAAAAACGTTTACTTTGGCTTCATTGACTCTGCTAAAGCCTTTGACTGTGTGGATCACAGCAAACTTGAAAATTTTAAAGAGATGGAAGTACCAGAACACCTTACCTGTCTCCTTAAAAACCTATATGCAGGTCAAGAACAGTTAGAACCAGACATGCAACAATGAACTGGTTCCAAATTGGGAAAGGAGTATGACAAGCCTATATATTATCACCCTGCTTATTTAACTTCTCTGCAGAGTACATCATGCGAAATGCCAGCTGGATGAATCACAAGCTAGAATCAAGATTGCTGGGAGAAATATCAACACTTCAGATATGCAGATAATATCATTCCAATGGCAGAAAGCAAAGAAGAACTAACGAGCCTGTTGATGAGGGTGAAAGAGGAGAGTAAAAAGCTGGCTTAAAACTCAACATTAAAAAAAAAATAAGATCATGGCATCTGGTCCCATCACTTCATGGCCAGTAGAAGGGGAAAAAATGGAAACAGTGACAAATTTTATTTTCTTGGGTTCCATAATCACCACAAATGATGACTGTAGCCATGAAATTAAAAGATGCTTGCTCCTTGGGAGGAAAGCTATGACCAACCTAGACAGCATATTAAAAAGCAGAGACATCACTTTGCCTACAAAGGTCCGTATAGTCAGAACTATGGTTTTTTCAGTAGTCGTGTATGGATGTGAGAGTTGGACCATAAAGATGGCTGAATGCCAAAGAATTGATGTTTTGAAACTGTGGTGCTGGAGAAGACCCTTGAGAGTCCCTTGGACTGTAAGGAGATCAAACCAGTCAATCCTAAAGGAAATCAACCCTGAATATTCATTGAAAGGACTGAAGCTGAAGCTCCAGTACTTTGGCCCCTTGCTGCAAAGAGCTGGCTCATTTGAAAAGACCCTGATGCTGGGAAAGATTGAAGGCAGAAGGAGAAGAGGGTAGCAGAAGATGAGATGGTTAGATAGCATCACCAGCTCAATGGACTTGAATTTGAGCAAACTCTGGGAGATAGTGGAGGGCAGAGGAGCCTGGCATACTGAGGTCCATAGTGACTCAAAACTTCAGAGATGACTTAGCGACTGAACAATGACAAGGACTAGACAGTTTTGTAATCCTATGGGGTTATTCCTTCATGGGGTTTGAAAATGGTATGAACATTTTATGATACTTTTAAGTTTACCAGTAAGTTACAGATAAGGAAACCAAAAATTAATAGAAAAGTAGCTTATAAAAGGGGCTTCCCTGATGGCTCGGTGGTAAAGAATCTGCCTGCCAATTCAGGAAACATAGGTTCAATCCCTGGGTTGGGAAGATCCCCTGGAGAGGGAAATGGCAGCCCACTTAAATATTTTTGCCTAGGAAATTCCATGAACAGAGGAGCCTGACAGGCTATATAGTGCATGGGGTCACAGAAAGAGTCAGACATAATGTAGTGACTAAAAAACAACTTATATGTAGTGGAGCCAGAAAGTATTGCAAAGTTGGAAAAAAAGAGTAGAAAATAGTTGGAAAGTGATAAAAGCAAAATAGAGAGCCAAGCTAGGCGATTCAGTATTTAGTAGTGTTGCCCAGTGGTTAAGATTACTTTCTTGAACCAGATTCTCTGGATTTGGATACTGACTTCACCAGTACTATCAAAAATGACCAAAGGGAAATTAATTAACCTGTCTGTGACTTTGTTTCCTCATCTGTAAAATGGAAATAATAATACAGGTTAGTTATGAGAATTAGATGAGTTAATGTATGAAAAGTGCTTAGATAAAACATTATCTGGCTCAGAATAAGTTTCAAGTTAAATATTCCTATAAAATAATAATTCTTGAAGCATTGGAGATAATGAGAAAGAGAAAATTATTAAAGAAATACTATTAGAACAGTTTCCAGAACTGAAAATTGAATGGGCCCAATGACTGAGTAACCAGAA
Source organism: Oryx dammah (assembly GCF_014754425.2). Classification (NCBI taxonomy): domain Eukaryota; kingdom Metazoa; phylum Chordata; class Mammalia; order Artiodactyla; family Bovidae; genus Oryx; species Oryx dammah. The sequence goes on along the minus strand of NW_024070189.1, from coordinate 62,396,590 downwards.
AAAGAGACAGAAAAAAGACCCATTCGTGAAATTTGAGCGTATCATGGATAAGAAGATTTTGAGAGCTCCCAGAGTAAAAAAGATAGGGCACATAGAAAAGACTGGAAATGAGAATACTGGATTTTTCAATGCAATTTTGGATTCTAGAAAAAAAACAGTGCCCTGTACATTCAGAGAGAAAAGGTTATTCTGGAATTTGTCTGTAGATAAACATAAGACAGGTTACTTTCATATAAGCAAGGACTCAAAATGTATCTTCCTTACATCCTTCTTTAGTAAACTCATAGAGAATGAGGTCCAGGAAATGGAATCCAACTGGAGAGAAAAGAAGAGGAAGTCTAAAGACCTTGAATTTGTAGGGGACTTAAATAGCAAACGATGGAGGATCCATCCAGGGGAGAAAACTGAATCAATAGATTCTTTATTTGTGGCACCTGGAAAATAGTATTGGTAGAAATTTATTAGATCTGTTGGACTTTGGGAAATTAGTGATACAAACTTGAGATTAAGCAAATGAAGGACCAAGGCAATAATTTAAAAAAAAAATTGTTCAAGAAAAAAATATAATACAAATTTGGCTCAGCAATGAATTGTATTTATGTAATTTATATAATATATAAACTATCATAAACACAGGATATTGAGTTAACCAGATTTTTATGTAACTTTATTAGGAAGAGAATGGGGAATAGAATGATTTAAGAAATCTACTTCATTTGCCATAAAAATAAGTCTACAGATAATGTCTTGACAAAACAGTAACAGCATTGTAAGCATTATTATTTAGTAGGCACAAAGTGAATTTTAGAGGAAATGGATAAGTTTAAATTTGTTGTTTCTGGAAGCAGTTTGGGAGGAGGCTTAGAAATTGTTCTTTTTGTTTATAATCTCTTATAGCATCTATCTTTTTAAACTATCCGTGTATTATTTTGAATGAAAATAATTCTTAAAAAAAGTATGTGTATAGATAATATACAAGTTAAAGAGAAATTTGTGATTTTAGTTCTGTCTCAAAAAAATCCTTACTGGATTGAATTCCTAAACAGTTATTTCACTAAGTCCTTCAGATTGCTAGAGAGCTGAACATAGACATTCTCGGTGTCTTATGTCCTTCTGTCCACTGGCAGCTGCCCATCATTCTGTAAGGAAAACAGCAGTTACTAACAAATAGAAAAAAGCAGTCAGAATCAGATGTTAACTACATAGTCACAATACTAAGTCAGTAAAATGAAAAGAGATTAAAAAAACAATACAAATTACAGAGCTTCTGATTGCTTAGGTTCATCCCTGCTTCAGGAAGGAGAGATACAACCTAGTTAATTTTAAAACAGTTTAATTTTGTCACTGCTGACTTGGGAAGATTCCCTGGAGAAGGGAAAGGCTACCCACTCCAGTACTCTGGCTTGGAGAATTCCATGGAAGCCCAGTTTAAAACTGTTTATGCTTGCGTATATTTTTGTTACAGTTGTTTAGAACAAATAATTTTGAGTGGAAGACTTCTATCTAGGAATTGTTATTGTTTTCAGTTGGGGAAACTTTACTGAAGAACATAAAATACGGGCTTCCCTTGTGGCTCAGCTAGTAAAGGCTCTGCCTGCAATGCGGGAGACTTGGGTTCGATCCCTGGGCTGGGATGATCCCCTGGAGCAGGGAAAGGCTACCCACTCCAGTATTCTGGCCTAGAGAATTCCATGGACTCCCATGGGGTTGCAAAGAATTGGACACACTGAGTGACTTTCACTTCACTTTACATAGTATTTGGACCTTGCTCGTGGCTTCCCTCGGAGAAGACAATGGCATCCCACTCCAGTACTCTTGCCTGGAAAATCCCATGGACAGAGGAGCCTGGTAGGCTCCAGTCCATGGGGTCGCTAAGAGTTGGGCACGACTGAGAGATTTCACTTTCACTTTTCACTTTCATGCATTGGAGAAGGAAATGGCAACCCACTCCAGTATTCTTGCCTGGAGAATGCCAGGGACAGAGGAGCCTGGTGGCCTTCCATCTCTGGGGTTGCACAGAGTCAGACACGACTGAAGCAACTTTGCAGCAGCAGCAGCAGTGGCTTCCCTTGGAGAAGGCAATGGCCCCCCACTCCAGTACTCTTGCCTGGAAAACCCCATGGATGGAGGAGCCTGGTAGGCTGCAGTCCATGGGGTCGCTAAGAGTCAGACATGACTGAGAAACTTCCCTTTCACTTTTTACTTTCATGCATTGGAGAAGGAAATGGCAACCCACTCCAGTATTCTTGCCTGGAGAATCCCAGGGACAGGGGAGCCTGGTGGGCTCCCATCTATGGGGTCACACAGAGTCGGACACGACTGAAGTGACTTAGCAGCAGCAGCAGCAGCAGCAGCAGTAGTGGCTTCCCTGGTGGCTCAGATGGTAAAGCGAAAGAAAGAAGAAATGTTCAAAATTGGAAACGTGGAGGCTTTCAGATCCTATGCATACCTGCTTTCAACTTTATTCTCTAGTCTTACCTCCCAGTTAGTGCTTAGCCCTCTGACTGTCCTTTCTTATATCTTTCCAGCTCCTCCTCTACGCTCTTGACACACTCCACCCCTAGCACTTCCATTTGAAATGCTTCCCGTTCTTTAAGGTCCAATTAGATGTTGTCTTTTCCACAGTATTTTGTTTGACTCCTTGCTAGCTGGGAATACTTACCTATATTGAACTCTCAGTGCATTAAATTCTCTGTATTATGGTGTTATCATCTATTTTTTTAATTAAAAATTTTAAAGTTATATTAGCCTACTATTTTATTTCAGATTCATATGAACACCTTATGAAAATTACAGTCTTGGATGGTAAAGAGCAAACATGCAGAGAAGTAGGACTGTCACAGAAACAGCTATCTGGACTGCAGACTAAGGGATGATGCTTTGGCCCACACGGTTTAGGATGTGTTCCTGTTTCATATAGATAAGGCAAGACCAACATCAGTAACATCTAAGGAGATGATGACATATTTACCTTTTTTTTTTTTTTGTATCATTGACATATTAAGTTTCAGGTGTACAGCACGGTGATTCATAGTTTTTAAAGGATTAGGGTTATATACCAATTATAGTTTTTGTAAAACATTGGCTTTATTCCCTTTGCTGTAATTATGGTTGCTCTTAAATATGCTTACCACGATTATCATCTCTGCTTGGGTATTCTGTCTTCTAGAGTATTTTATATAGGCTGAATGCTTAGAGAATTTTTGCTTTAATTATTATGTAAATACAGATTCAGGGTTCTAACAAAGCAGCCCTTCTAAAAGTAAATTGTTTTCAGAGGTTTACCATCTTCCCTCAACCCTTTCTTACCTGTCCCTTCATGTGTATGAGTTGTTTTAGTCATTGCTCACAAACAACTTTTGATTTTTGTCTTTCAGTCTTACCTCCAGTATTAGTGCCTCGTCATAATGAATTCAACCCACAACACAGCCTTCTGGTTCAGTTTAGAAACTTAAGCCACAATGAACCACACATGCCACAGAATGCAACGTTTCCTGATTCTTTCCATCAGCCCAACAACACTCCTTTTCCCTTGTCTCCAAATAGTCCCTACCCTCCCTCCCCTGCTAGCAGCACATATCCCAACTCCCCAGCAAGTTCTGGACCGGGAAGTCCATTTCAGCTCCCAGGTAAGAATTTATTTTATTGACACAAAAAATAACTCCTAAGAATTAGCATTTGTTCTAATACTGCTGATCCTCTGGCTCAGCTGTTAATATGTCAAGAACTATTTTTGACTACTCTTTGGTAATTGTTTGATTTTCAGAAGTTTTGAATTTTATTTTGCCAAGTGCTGTATGTTTAAAAATGCAAGTAGATATATTTTTCACAAAATACAATAGTCCTAAAATGTGTATGGAACCACAAAAGACCCAGAATAGCCGAAGCAGTTTTCAGAAAGAAGGGCAAAGCTGAAGGCATCATACTCCTTGATTTCAAACTGTATTACAAAGCTGTAATAATAAAAATAATATAATATTGGCATACAAACAAACATATAGATCATGGAACAGAGTGTCGAGAAATAAACTCATGCAAAAATTGTCAATTAATTTACAACAGAGGAGCCACGAATGTACAAGGGGGAAGGACAGTGTCTTCCATAAATATGTTGGTAAAACTGGACAGACACATGCAAAAGGATGAAATTAGACCATTATCCTACACCACACACAAAAATTAACTCAAAATAGATAGAGTTTAATGTAAGACCTCAAATCATAAAACTCCTAGAAGAAAATATATGTAGTAAGCTCCTTAACCTAGGTCTTGCTGATGATTTTTTTTAATCTGACACTAAAAGCAAAAGCAACAAAAGCAAAAATAAACAAGTGAAACTATATCAGACTAAAGCATTTCTGCACAGCAAGGGAAACCATCAATAAAATAAAAGGGCAGCCTACTGAATAAAAGAAAATTTTTGCAAATGATGTATCTGATAAGGGGCTAATATCCAAAATTTATAGGAAGAACTCATGACACAGTGGCCAAAAAAAAAAAAAAAAGTCTATTAAGATCTGAACAGATACTTATCCAAAGAAGATATACTGTTGGCCAATAGATACATGAAAAGATGCTCTAGACATCACTAATTGTCAGGGAAATGCAGGTCAAAACCACAGTGAGATATTACCTTATCCTTATTACAATGACTGTTTATCAGAAAGGTGGAAATAACAAGTGTTGGTGAGGATTTGGAGGAAAGGGAATTCTTGTGCACTGTTGGAATGAAAATTAGTGTGGCCAGTTTTGAAAACAGTATAGAATTTCCTCAAAAAATAAAAAATAGAACTACCATATGCTTCTGCAATTCTACTTTTGGATATTTATCCAAAGAAAACAAAAGCACTGACTCAGGAAGGTATCACCGCTCTCATGTTTATTGTGACTTTATTTATAGTCACCATGATTTGGAAGCAACCTAAGTGTTAATTTATGGATAAAGAAGATATGATAAATACACACACACACACACACAAATATTATCCAGCCATAAAAAAGAATGAGATCTTGCCATCTGTGACAACATGGATGAATCTTGACAGCTTTATGCTAAGTGAAATAAGACTGAGAAAGACAAATACTTTTATGATCTCTCTTATATTTAGGCTCATAGATACAGAGGACAGCCACCCCTGGTTGCTAGAGGTGGTGAAAAAGCAGTTGAGGGAAGTGGGTGAACTGTTTTTATTTTTTTTAGTTTACATAAATGGAAGTTTTTAAAAAAGCAAACACAGTTTGGGGGAGATTGGCGATTACCCTTTAAGAACAGTGACAATACGGTAGATAAAATTTAAAAGTTGCGCTCACTCCTCCAACCCACCTTCCCTGTCTCATTGCTTGATCTTTCTCTATGGCATGTATTACAATCCAGTGTAGTATATTTTGTCTTTACTTATAATCTGCCTCTTCCCCCTCCCAACTTGTCTGTAAACTTTCATAGCATCTTTTGTTTATTGTTAACATCACCAGTACCTACGTCAGAGTCTTATATGCAGTAGATCCTCCAGTAAATATTTGTTAAAGAAATAGATGAAATTACAGCAACACATAAATACATTTACTGCTAACTATGTAGATATACCTATGTGTTAAATGGTTGCCAGTGCAGATTGAGAGTTTGAAGCCAAATGGTGCTAACTTGAATGATTTCATAGAGAGGAGTCCTATATACAGTAAAGGCCAGAATGTAGTAAAAACGTATCAAAAACAGAAAGACAGAAAATGGCTCTGTCTGATGAATGTGAAGGAAAGTGGATGATCAGGAGACAAAGTGTTGTTAGATATCAGTTGGCCGTATATTGGGCCAAATGACTAAATCTAGGTATGCCACTAGGCATTACAATTAAGTTCTGTCAAAGCAACAAAGGAAGTAGCTATATTTGACGTAAGTTAAATATTTTCATAAAGTTTTTACCACTGCTGCTAAGTCACTTCAGTCGTGTCCGACTCTGTGTGACCCCATAGATGGCAGCCCATGAGGCCCCCCCCCGCACCCCCATCCCTGGGATTCTCCAGGCAAGAACACTGGAGTGGGTTGCCATTTCCTTCTCCAATGCATGAAAGTGAAAAGTGAAAGTGAAGACTCTCAGTTGTATCTGACTCTTAGCGACCCCATGGACTGCAGCCTACCAGGCTCCTCCGTCCATGGGATTTTCCAGGCAAGAGTGCTGGAGTGGGGTGCCATACCATTTATCAAGTGCCTTTTGTATAACTAATACTGTGATGAAAGATATCACATTAAATTTAATCTTCAGAACAGCCATGTGAGATAGATATTATTCTTATTTTACAGATGGAAGATGAAACTGGTATTAACCCCAAGAGTTTAAGTACCTTACTTAAGGTCACATAGCTAAAAAATGGGTTCAGGCCCAGGTTTCTCTGACTCTGAAGTCTGTGCTTTTTTAACTTTGCTACATTGCTTGTCAAATCGTTTTATACTTTGATAGGTTAAAATGAACTCCAGTTATCTTTAATTAGATAACTGATACACTGATTTGCCTGGAGAAGGATCATAAGCAGATTTTTAAAGTGGCTAAATTTTATTAATGGCATGCATGGTCTTGTATGGTTAAATCATTAGAAATACTGGAATGCCTACTTTGCAGGCAGTCATATGTAACTTTATACTTAGTGGTTTCTCTATTGCAGTGAAATACCAATTGATGAAGTTTTGTTTTTTGAAAAGGATTTGAGTTCCAACTGTTTACCTTGCTGTTAGGTGTCTTCAAAAACTAATTTTCATCCTTTGTACTACAGTCAGTGCTGATTGGTAGCTCTGTCTCAAAATACCTCTTGTACAAACCTTGAGGTGAAAAACAAGTTATATATTCAGATATATGTTCAGTATTTATAGTTACTGAGACAAAGAAATATAGCTATAGCTTTTGTAAAGGTTTGCAGCCAGAAATGTTTTAACTCAAAGATTTTGTAGTTCATTTTGTTTCCTTAGAGCCATTTTTTGTTTCCTTAGAGCCATAGGACATAATGCCATTGTAAGACATCGCAGAAGAATTAGAGAGCTTCTGTTAGTGTTGTTGGCAAATTTTGAAAGAGCATGGTTTTATCTTCAACTTTTAAATAACAATACAGTGTGTGATGATCTTGGCAATTTAGGAATGTCTCTGTAGATACCTGAACGAGGATAATCTGTGGCCTTCAGATTGATTTACAGTAGTTGCAGTTTTTCTGAGCATATAATTCTAAGCAAATGAAGGCAAAATTCTTGACCTTAAATCCTATCATAGTGAATTTTAGCAGTGATATAACTATGCTAGATTGAACCAAATTCATGTGGACTTGTAGTAGGTTTCGGTGGCTAAGGGGTATGCTGTCTTTTCTGCTGCAATTTTGTGTGTCTGTGATGTTCGGTAATGAATCCTGCTGGGAATTTTTAAGAACTTTTTGATGCATTTAGATTTAACTTTGAGCAAGATGAAGATTTTAACTATTCTTTTGGAATTCTAACTTGTCTTATTTTCTTCCTGTTAGCTGATACTCCTCCTCCTGCCTATATGCCACCAGATGATCAGATGGGTCAAGATAATTCCCAGCCCATGGATACAAGCAATAATATGATTCCTCAGATTATGCCCAGTATATCCAGCAGAGGTAAGAAGCACAATGCTTATTTTGTTGTTTTTGCTCTTTTTAAAAAAAAAAAAAAAACTCAGTCACTTTTAGAAGCCAGCTTTCTTGAGTTATGGTTTATATACCATGAATTTATCCATTTTAAGTATATGATTCAATGATTTTTTTAACATGTATAAAATTTTACCCCGTTACCATGTAGAATTCTACCATGTTCTAGTTTTAGAACAGTTTTACAATGCTTTAAAAATATCCTATATGCGTGTTTGCAATCTATCCTCTCATACCCCCAGCTCCAGAAACCTAATCTGTTTTCTGTACCTATAGATTTGCCTTCTCTCATTTCATATAAATAGAATCACAGAATGTATAGTCTTCAAGATTCATCAATTTTGTACCATGTATCAATAGTTTATTCTCTTTCATTGCTGAATAGTATTTCATTGTATGGATATACCACATTTGGTTTACCCATTTATCAGTTGATAAACATTTGAATTGTCTATAGTTTTTTGCTAGCATGAACAATGCTGTAATGAATGTTTGCAAATACTAAGTCTTTGTTTTTATTTTTTCTGAGTCATATGGTAAATTTAAGTATTTAAGAGAAACAGCCAAACAACTATAAATGGTAGTACCATTTTACCAGTACCATATGAGCATGCTGGTTTCTCCATACCCTCCTGACACTTGTTATTGTTTATCTTTTTGATTGTAGTTATTCTGTTGGGTATAAAGTTGTGTCTCCTTTGTTTTAATTTGCATTACCCTACTGAGGACTGATTTTGAACATTTTTAATGTACCTAGCCATTCATACATCTTCTTTGGTTTATTTAAATCTTTTGCCTTTTTTTCGAAATTGAGTTGTTTATTATTGAGTTGTAAGAGTTCTGTATATTCGGACCCAAGTCCTTTATCAGACATATGATTTGCAAATATTTTCTCTCACCCTGTGGATTGTCTTTTCATTTTATTGGTGTCCTCTGAAGCACAAAAATTTTTCATTTTGATGAAATTATCAGTTTTTTTTCCTGGATTATGCTTTTGGTATTGCATCTAAAAAACCTTTGTCTGTCCCAAGGTCATAAAAAATATTCTTCTGTGTTTTCTCCTAGCAGTTTTTTAGCTCTTGTATTTAGGTTTGTGATTCATTTTAAGTTTTTTGTATGGTTATGGTCTAAAGTCATCTTTGTTCAGGTAGATACCGAGTTGGCTCTAGCACTATTTGTTGATAAGAGTGTCATGGTGGCTTCTTTTTTAGGAATCAGTTGACTATAAATGTAAGGATTTATTTCAGGATGCTAAATTTTGTTTATTGATTTGTTTATCTTTTCCTTAAAGTCTTGATTACTAAAGTTTTATAGTAAGTTTTGAAAACAAGAAGTGTTAGTCCTCCAATTTTGTTCTTTTTGAAAATTGTTTAGCAATTCTACATTCTTTGCATATTTCCATATCATTTTAGTATCAGCTTTTCAATTTCTGTCCCCCTCAAAAAAATTCCTCCTTGGATTTTGATAGAGGTCACTTTTGAATCTTTAAATCAATATGAGGAGATATGCCATCATCTTCTAGTATGCGGACATGGATTGTACTCTCTATTCTCCGTTTGTTTAGACCTTCAACTTCAGTATAAGTCTTTTACTTATTTTCTTTTTAAATTTATTCCTCAGTGAGTGGAATTTTTAAAAAATTTTGTGTTTGGATTCTTCATTGATAGTTAGAAATAAAATTGACTGGATGAAGGCTGTCAAAAGGCAGACTTCAGCTGTAAGATACATAAGTACAAGGGACCTAATGTACAACATGATAAATGTGATTAACACTTCTGTGTGTTATACATGAAGTTGTAAGGAGAGTAAATCCTAAGGGGTCTCATCACAAGGAAAATGCATTTTTTCCTGCTTCTTCAATTTTGTGTCTATGTGAGTTGATGATGGAGGATCTCCCAGGTGGCTCAGTGGTAAAGAGTCTGCCTGCCAGTGCAGGAGACACAGGAGGCCACAGGTGTGATCCCTGGGTCAGGAAGACTCCCTGGGAAAGGAAATGTCAGCCCACTCCAGTATTTTTGCCTGGGAAGTCCCACAGACAGGGGAGCCTGGTGGGCTGCGGTCTCTGCGGTCGCAGAGAGTCAGACACGACTGAGTGCGCGTGCATGAATTGATGAGGTTCATTAAACTTGTGTGATAATCATTTCATGATGTATGTGTGGCAAATCATTATGCTGTGTACCTTATTGACATCAGCACTGTGTAATCTCACAGTTTTATCTCAATAAAACTGATGAGAAAGACTTACATCTTTTAATTAAAAACTACAATTGCCTGCATTGACAGGCAGATTCTTTACCACTGAGCCACCTGTCTTCTGAATTTGCTTATTCTAGCCACTGCATCTAAGTGGAATCATGTAATGTTTGTCCCTTTATATCTGGCTTATTTCACTGAGCATAATGTTTTTAAGGTTTATCCAGGTTGTAGCATGTATTAGAATTTCATTCCTTTTTAAGGCTGAGGAGTATTCTGTTGTAAGTACATAACACATTTTGTTTATCCATTTATCAATTCATGGACATTTGGTTTGTTTACACCTTTTGGCTATTCTGAATAATACTGCTAAAAACATTGGTATACAGGTTTCTGTTTGAGTCTCTGTTTTTTAATTCATTTGGTATTATATACCTGGGAGTAGAATTGCTAGATTTTATGGTAATTCTGTTTAGCTTTTTTGAGGAACTGCCAGACTGTTTTCCACAGTGGCTGCACCATTACATTTTCACCAGCATTGCAGTGGATTTCCAATTTCTCCATATTTTTGCCAACATTTGTTATTTTCTTTTTTCTTTTGATAATAGTATCCTAATGGGTATGAAGTGGTATCTCAATTGTGGTTTTTAAAATCATTTTGTTTTGAGACCTTAAACTTCTTAATTTGTCACAAGTTTGCATGAAGTAAGGTATTGGCACTTTAGTTTCTTGAAAGAATGATGTCCTTGTGTTTATTTTATAGTGTTTGTGATGATATGGGATGACTGTATGTCCCATAAGCCCCGCATTCCTAAGAATAAATTTCAGGCCCCCTGATAATCTTGTTAATGTTTAAATAGTACCTTGGCTTTTTCAAGATTAGAATTTATCTAGGAATTTTGTCATACTAATTTGCTTAATATTCATAGTATCTACCTTCATTTAGAGCAAACTGTCTCAGAACATGAATTTCTGGATTTGAATTCCTGCATCTCTACTTATTTGCTTTGCAGCTTAGGGTGGCTTTTAAAATATATCTAAGCCTAAATTTCTCCATTTGTAAAATAAAGAGATAATAACTACATAGGAGTTATTAGTATGTTGATTGACTTTGACTGTATTTATAATGATCTTAGTATACAGCATCAGGTAATTCCCCAAAATGGTATTATCATCCTCTTTCTAAAAATTTGGACTATGTTTACCCCATCTATCATTTTCCTTCTTCTTTTGATTCTCCAGAGATCAGAGAGTGCAGTTTAGTGGTGATGTATATTAAATATTTCTTGGATTATAGTTTCTTAGCCAAACAACTGAGTCCCTTTAGAAGAATCTGGCACTCAAGTCTTCTCACCCTCCTAGGTATCTTTTTTCACCAGAGTTTCTTCTCACTTGGGAAATTAGAGTTAAATTGCAATCCCGTGAATCACCAGTTAATAAGATGTCCTTTGCCTTGAGCAGAGTCGCAGACCTTTTGATTTTCTTCTTTTCATTCTAACCAAAATTGTCTTTTTTGTTTTGCTTATCTTGGCTCTAGTCTTTTGTGACACTGTTATAACTTCTGCTACTCATCTATATATGTGTTTGATTATGAGTCCCTCCTTGTTCCATCTTTTATGCAAACTTCTTTAAAATCTGAGCTCTTAGAACTTTGCTCTATAGGTCCTCATTGTTTGTTTGTTTGTTTTTTTCTTGTACCTCCTCATCTGAATTCTTTGCAGTCATATAATTAAAACTGAGTTTTAAAAGTCAACCAACTCTTTTGTGGTGTCTACATAGTCAGTGTGACTTACTCTTAACGTTTTTCTTGGACATTTTAAAAAATTTCTGCCTTTCTTGAAAGAAAACTGACAATTCATGACTTTTCTTTCTGATTTCAGCTCCAAGACAGACACTCTACTAGTGCTGGATGAAGAACTTCCACGTGTCTCTTCCATCCATTGTGTCCGTTAGGAATTGTTGATTTTTAACACTGATAAGAGTTTGGCCAATGTTTTATATTTTATACAAACCTTTTTCCATAGGCTGTTCTGGCACTTAAAACTTCAAATGTATACCACCTTTTACCCAAAGAACACTTCATTTGATTGTGTTTTTTCCTTTCTTTTTTTTTAAACAAACTAATTTTTAGATTTACAGCAAATTTGAGTGAAAAGTAGAGTTCCCATATACCCTCTCCCCCTACACTTGCACAGCTTCCCCCACTACCTGCACCAGAGTGACCCATTTATTATAATCTATGAACCTACATTGATACATCATTATCACCCCAAATGTATAATTTACATTAGGATTCATTCCTGGTATTATACATTCCTTGAGTTGTAACAAATGAATAATGACATGTAGCCATCATTTATAGTATCGTATAGAATAATTTCACTGTTTTAAAAATGCTCTGTGCTCTGCCTTATTCATTCTCCTTCTTTCCTAACCCCTGGCAACCACTGATCTTTTTATTGTCTTTATAGTTTTGCCTTTTCCAGAATGTCTTGTAATTGGAATCTTATAGTATGTAGCCTTTTCAGATTAGCTTCTTCACTTAGTAATATGCACCTAAGTCCCTCCCCTCCATGTCTTTTCATGGCTTGATAGTGCATTTCTTTTTCATGCTGAATAGTATTTGGTTGTCTGGTATACTACAGTTTATTTATCCATTCACACGGTGAAGGATATCTTGGTTACTTCCAAGTTGTGGCCATTATGAATAAAGCTTCTGTAAACATCTCTCTGCAGTTTTTGTGTGGACCTAAGTTTTTGACTCCTTCAGGCAAACAGTGAGGAACACATTTGCTGGATTGTATGGTAAGAGTCTGTTGCTTTGTAAGAAGTCAACAAATTGTCTTCCAAAGTGGCTGTACCATTTTACATTCTCACCTGCAGTGAATGAGAGTTTCTGTTGCTCCACATATTCACCAGCATTTGGGATTGTCATCGTTTTGGATTTGACAATTCTAATGGTTTTGGTAATTCTAATGCAGTAGTATCTCCTTGCTGTTTTGATTTGCATTTCCCTGGTGACATACAATGTGGAGCATCTTTTTATATGCTTATTTGCTTTTCTGTATATCTTCTTCAGTGAGGTGTCTGTTCATATCTTTGACCAGTTTTTCTCATTGGCTTATTCATTTTTTTATTGAGTTTTAAGAGTTCTTTGTATTTGTGTAACAGTCCTTTACTACTGCTGCTGTTGCTTGCTAAGTTGCTTCAGTCGTGTCCGACTCTGTGCGACCCCATAGATGGCGGCCCACCAGGCTCCCCCGTCCCTGGGATTCTCCAGGCAAGAACACTGGAGTGGGTTGTCATTTCCTTCTCCAATGCATGAAAGTGAAAAGTGAAAGTGAAGTCGCTCAGTCGTGTCCGACTAGTAGCGACCCCATGGACTGCAGCCTACCAGGCTCCTCTGTCCATGGGATTTTCCAGGCAAGAGTACTGGAGTGTAAGTGTCTTTTGCAAATATATTCTCCCATTCTGTGGCTTGTCTTCTCATTCTCTTGACAGTGTCTTAAAGAGTAGAAGTTTTTAATTTTTAATGAAGTCTAGCTTGTCAATTATTTCTTCAAAGATCATACCTTGGTATTGTATCTAAAAAGTCATTACCATATTCAAGGTCATCTGTATTTTCTCCTCTGTTTTTTTGAGATGATTTTCATACAGTGTCTACTATAGTTTTATAGCCGGTTTTTAAGTTGGGTGGTGTTAGTCTTCTTGGTTTGGTTTTCAGTATTGTGTTGGCTATTCTGGGTCTTTTGCCTTTCCATGTAAACTTCAGGATCAGTTTACAAGATGATTTGCTGAAGTTTTTATTGGGATTTCATTCACTCTTAAGTCATGGTGGGAAGAACTGAGGTTTCCTGCACATGATCATAGACTGTGTTTCTACTTATTTAGTTTCTTCTTTGAATTCTTTATTTAGAATTTCATAGTTTCAACATATATATCTTACCTCTTTTGTTTGTTTGCTCTTTACGTAAATATTTCATTGTTTGAGTGCTGCGATGAATGATAATGAATTTTATTTCAAATTCTACTTGCTCATTGCTGGTATAGGAAAGTGATTGACTTTTGTATATTAACCTTATATCCTACAACTTTCCTATAATTGCTTATCAATTCTAGGAGGTTTTCTGTCAATCATTTCAGATTTTTTGCATAGATAATCTTGTCATTTGTGAACAAAGACAGTTTTATGTCTTCCTTCTCAATCCATATAACTTTTCTTTTCTCTTACTGTATTAGCTGGGATTTCTAATATGCTGTTGAAAGGGAGTGGTGAGCACATCCTTGCTTTGTTATTTGATCTTAGCATAAAAACTTTTAGTTTTTCACCCTTAAGCATGACATTAGCTGGAAGTTTTTTGTAAATGTTCTTTATATCAAGTTGAAGAAGTTACCCTCTATTCTTAGTTTGCTAATAGTATTAATTTTTTAGTCCGAATTTTTGTTTAAAACAATTTTACAGATGCTGGTATAGTTGTCTTTCAGTTGTTGAAACAGAGCTTTTGTCATCTCAAATTTAAACCTGGATTTGATTCTGCTAGAAAAGCAACTTAAAATGTGATGTTGCCCATCCTTGTATATGTATAATTAAAAAAAAAAAACTTTTATGATCAAAGCATTTCTGGGGAATTCCCATTCAATCCAGTGGTTAAGATTTCACCTTCCAATGCAGGGAGTGTGGGTTCGATCCCTGGTCAGGGAGCTAAGACCCCATATGCCTCCTGGCCAAAAAACAAAACATAAAAGCAACAGAAGCAACAAATTCAATAAAAATTTCATTGTAACAAATGCAATAAAGACTTTTAAAATGGTCCATATCAAAAAAAATCTTGAAAAGAAAAAGCACTTCTGATGTTTGTTTTTTTGATACAGACTGAAAGCCAGAAAGGCAATGAGATGTCAGTGAAATATCTGAAAATTTTCTTTTTCTTGTTTTTTTTTTTTTGGTGCCAGAACCCAGGATCGAAGAAAATTTTCTTTTTCATATAGTTATATGCTTGAGTTGGGATAAAGGAAACACCAAAATAGTTTTGAGTTTCTGATAATCATTAAACATTGGTTTTGTGTCTGGTTTGTTCACAGATGTTCAGCCTGTCGCCTATGAAGAGCCCAAACATTGGTGCTCAATTGTCTATTATGAATTAAACAATCGTGTTGGGGAAGCTTTTCATGCATCTTCTACTAGTGTGTTAGTAGATGGATTCACAGACCCTTCGAATAACAAAAGTAGATTCTGCTTGGGATTGTTGTCAAATGTTAATCGTAATTCAACAATTGAAAACACTAGGCGACATATTGGAAAAGGTAATTTTGTCATTTTCCTACGTTCAGTTGAATTCAGTTGTTTGTTCGGCTTGCTATGCGCCCTGCATTATGTAAGGGCATACAAAGAAACTTAAGGCATAGTCCTGCCCTCAGGTTGCAGATACAGAAGAATGTGTTAAGTAGAGATGTACTCAGACTTCTTTTCTTTATCCTGCCTATTTTTCCTTCATAGTACTTAGGATCTGAAATCATACTATTCTGTTTTTTTTCATTTTCAGTCTTCTTAACTGAAATACAAGCTATACAGAAATTTGCATTGTTCATAACAGTATCTTTAGCAATTAGAACAATGCCTGGCTCATAGTACATACACAAGAAATATTTGTAAAATATATGAATGCTAGTGAAGGATTAAAATTTTTGAATTATGATCTTTGTGGAATATTTTGAGTTGAGATGACTTGTAAGAATTTTCATTATGATGGAGGAGCAAGATTACTGGTAGAACAGTTTGAATGACTTAAGTCTTCAGTGGCTTCACTACCACTCTTCCTACCTTTAAATTCAGGTAACAGGGTTATATTTATAATTCATCCTCCAAGACAGTTGCCACAACAAACAAGGAACTTTTCACATTGTAGTGAAATTGTATTATGCGTTAAATGGTCAGAGAGGAAACCTATCCCATGTAGGGCTGTTTGCCTATCTTTGAAATTTTGTTTTTATTACTTTCCACTTTTTGCTTCTTTGACTTGAGAAGGTCTTAGGAACAAAAGTTAAATAACTTTAGTTGTAATATGATTTCTTATAGAAGAGACTTGGAAAAATACTGTGTCCAAAAATAAATTGGAAAGAAAGTTTCTGTTCTTTTTTGACTGAACTAATAACTTGCTATGATTTTTTAGGTAAAGATGCCCCACTTCTATGCATTGATTTTTTCATTCTACAGTAGGATAATTTAAGAGAAATCTGCTTGGTGAATTCTTAAATATTAGACTCATTTTACCCTTTTTTTCCCTAATACATAGTTCTAGGATCCTTTCTTCCAGGGAAAGTATTTGCTCAGAAACAGAACATACTTTTTAATGTCATAGCCTGATACCAGTCTGAATCACACGTATGTACTACTGTGGTCTTTTTAGTACTATATGCAGTAGTGAAAAGTTGGGAACAACTTGAGCTTTAGCTATATAGTTTGAACTTTTAAATAGTGAACATTCATATATTATTTTGGAGAAGGCAGTGGCAACCCACTCCGGTACTGTTGCCTGGAAAATCCCATGAATGGAGGAGCCTGGTAGGCTGCAGTCCATGGGGTCTCTAAGAATCGGACACTTCACTTTCACTTTCATGCATTGGAGAAGGAAATGGCAACCCACTCCAGTGTTCTTGCCTGGAGAATCCCAGGGACGGGGGGAGCCTGGTGGGCTGCCGTCTACAGGGTTGCACAGAGTTGGACACGACTAAAGCGACTTAGCAGCAGCAGCAGTATATATTATTTATATATTTTTTAAAAATACCAAAAACATTTTTTAAAGGAAAGTAAAATAAATCTGCCATTTAAGGACTCTTCCTATGACCTGAAATTACATTATATGACTTGGCTTGCTTGCTTTTTTTTCAATGATGCAAACCCTTCCATTGGCAAAAAGAGTGCAAAACTCTTTAGCCAACCAACTGTTCATGATAGTTGATAGCACTAAACATTTCTTTGAAAGGACTCATCATAAGGTGCCTTTTGGGGGGATTTTTTTGGCCATTGTTTCTCTCATAGAGATAAAAGATTGTTGGGAAAGGGGGGAAAAAAACAACTCTGAGAACTGATAACCTAATATGCTGCCAACTTAGTTATTTGAGGATCATTTTAGATTTAGGCAGGCATTCAGTTCAGTTCAGTCACTCAGTCGTGTCTGACTCTTTGCAACCCCATGTACTGCAGCAAGCCAGGCTTCTCTGTCTATCACCAACTCCTAGAGCCTGCTCAAACTCATGTCCATTGAGTTGGTGATGCCATCCAACCACCTCATCCACTGTCATCTCCTTCTCCTCCTGCCTTCAGTCTTTCCGAACATCAGGGTCTTTTCCAATGAGTCAGATCTTCACATCAGGTGGCCAAAGTATTGGAATTTCAGCTTCAGCATCAGTCCTTCCCATGAATATTCAGGCAGACATTAGCCTCGACTATCTTCAGCAACATAAGGCCATCTAGTGGTAGTTTCTGTTTGAAGACTTGCTCTGTAGTAATTTTGTCTGTACCTCATGCAACCTCTTCAGTTTTATTATACTGCTTTGTAAAGTTGGCTCTTGTAATTCTTGTCTTTTTAAGGTGTTCATCTGTACTATGTTGGTGGAGAGGTATATGCAGAGTGCCTCAGTGACAGCAGCATATTTGTTCAGAGTAGGAACTGCAACTTTCATCATGGCTTTCATCCCACCACTGTCTGTAAGATTCCCAGCAGCTGCAGCCTCAAAATTTTTAACAATCAGGAATTTGCTCAGCTTCTGGCTCAGTCTGTCAACCATGGATTTGAGGCAGTATATGAGCTCACCAAAATGTGTACCATTCGAATGAGTTTTGTCAAGGTGAGTGGGTTGAGACCTGTAGCTTAATTTGAGTCACTGTAACATATAACATGTGTATTATATGTCTGTAGGTTATAATTTTTTAAAGTCTGTGTTAAAAGGTAGTAATTACTTCTGACCTGATTTAACAGGTTTCTAAAGAAAATTCTTAACTTTATAACTTAAATCACATGATTGGTCTGTGATTTTATTTTATAATTTAGACATTATAATAAAATGCTTGATATTGGTATTGAATAGGGGCTGAGTTTATAAAGAATTTCAGTTATGTTTTAAGCTCTGTTATTAAGGATTTGCAAAATTGAAAGAACTTTTTGAATTTATCATTTGCTCTTGGCCTGATTTTATTGGCCTTGCAAATGATGATTCATGAGCAAAATTTAGAAAGGATTTTAGGGAACTCTTTTAGCAACCTGTGCTGTATCCACTTGTTCCTTAAGGATTTAGCCAAAGGAGAGTATATTGTCAAATGCTCTGGGTAGGATTTTTTCTTTCTGGCCCACCGTCCCACAGCCCAGGGTTTCCTTGCTGCTTGTTACAGGCCTTTTTGTGCATCAGCTTAAGTAGCCCTGAAGGCATTTTCCTTCCCTGTTACAGAAATGTGGCTCTCATGTTTAATCTAGTTCCCCACTCCGCCCTCATCACACCCCACTTGATTTTCCTAGGCAAGGACTACTGTAAGCAGTAAAGCAGAGAACTTGATACATCCAGCAAATAAAAGTAAAACATTCTGTTTTATTCTTTGGAGTTTTTGGCTAAAGTGGTGCTGCTCAGTTCATCCCAGTAGTTTCCCATCTTAAAGGATAATGATATATCATTTCCACTTTAACTACATTTGCATGTATTGATCAGTTTTACAGTGCCTTATCTGATGTTTTTAAAAAAAAAAACACCTAAAAATTAAAAAATTTTTTGTTAACAAAATCTGATGTGAACTTACATGAGGCTGTATATGGGTTTTATTTATCCATTAAAGAGACTGTAGCTCATTGCAGAATTATTTATGTTTTAATTATGAGGTATTGCATCATTACTAACTTGCTAAAAATAAAAAAAAAGAAAAAAGAATTCTGGAGTGTATCTTGCCTCAAGAATTTCTATTAAGGGATTATATGTTGTTATGATGATGTAGCTATTGTTTTGCTTTTAATTCCATGGTGAATGCTAAAGTTGGTTTTGAGAGTTTTTCTTTTACATTACATTCTGTATATCTCTAATGTTAAGAGTTTATTTTTTGTTCGGAGAAGGCAATGGCACCCCACTCCAGTACTCTCGCCTGGAAAATCCCATGGACGGAGGAGCCTGGTGGGCTGCAGTCCATGGGGTCGCTAAGAGTTGGACACATGTGGAAATTGGTTTAAACTGATTAATGATTTTAAAAATGGCTTGTTGTTTTATCTGTTCATTTTCATAGGGCTGGGGAGCAGAGTATCACCGGCAAGATGTTACCAGCACCCCGTGTTGGATTGAGATTCATCTTCATGGGCCTCTTCAGTGGCTAGATAAAGTCCTCACTCAGATGGGCTCCCCGCTAAACCCCATTTCTTCTGTTTCATAGTGCAGGAGTATTCTTTCTCAGTTATATTATTAGTGGACTTGTTTTAATTTTAGGGAAACTTCCAGTACAGATACTGTGAGCTTACATGGAAAACAGATTTTACAGCTTTTTTTTTTTTTCTACATAATTGTGACCAATACATTTGTTTTTGTGATGAATCAACATTTGTTTCTATTCATGTTCATGTGATTAACTCTCAAAAGTGTTGTGAAAGATGCAGAGTAAGTATTGTGCCCTGGTTCAAAAGTTTGGCATTGATCTTAAACTGGAACATACTTTTGCCTTATTGTCCCAACAGTTTTTTTATTTGTGAAATTTTTTTGGAAAAGTAATACTTCACGTGATAAAGAATTTTAACAGTATAAGAGGGTGTTCAATGAAAGTCTTCCGTTCTAGTCTTGATTCTGCAAAACTGTGCTTTTACTAGTTTCTTAGTCCCACCAACTTTAAAAAAGTATATATCATTGTTTTATAAAAGCGTATGGTAGGGACTTGAAACTATAAAAAATCTTTTATTTGAAGGAACACTATGCACTGCTCTAACAAGTAGTGTTCAGTAAAAGCCAAGTGATAATTTTCTAAATGACATCATAAAATTTACATTTAATACAGCTAAATGTCGTCAGTGTGTTGTGACTCCACTCAGTATAGCTTTTGTAAAACTTTTCCTTTTTTAGAAAAGTTACTGCGAACAGCAGATCTCCATTATATGTCATTTACTCACATCTGTCATGAGTACTGCTTAATAGCTAGTGACGGTGCGTGCATGGCCTTGTTCAGCTGTGTTTGCTGCTTTTGGCCAATATTGCAAGAACTCTAATTTTGACATGCATTAATCTTTTATTTTGCACTTTGATGGGTGACAGTTTTTAGTGTAACCTTCATGAAACACTCTAGTGACTTGGACTTAAGTGCTCATCTTTGCTTCCTTGGTACCCCTTTTGTATTAAACACTGCAATTTATAGATTACAGTTATAGAAAGTTATGCTTTTTCTAGCTTTTGTTGTATTTTCAACCTAGATTATTAGACTGTTATCCTGTAGCTCCAATTTAAGGTTTCTTTTTAATTCCTTGCAGTTTTATGGATGATATTAATGTTGGAAAATCTACTTAATCCCATTGCTGTTAACTTACATCAGTCTCCCATGCAGGGACCTGTGTCTTATAGCCATAGGAGCCTCTTCAGTCTGGCCCCAACGATGAGGCCACCTATCTGATGTATGAATCAGTCAGCAGAGGTTGTTGAGCTAGCTGGTTTGAAAACATTCACATATCAAAGAATACAGACTGTTCTCTCAGTTACCATGCATGCTCTTCCATTTTTTAAAGCAGCTGTGTGGATGCTAGTCTCAACAGTCCTTAGGAAAGACACAAAAACTCTAAAATATTCTTTTAATCAGTCATACATAAGGGCTTTGAGGGAAGGACTCATAACCTCTTTTCCTAAGAAACAGTACAGTGGACACTTAGTTATGGCATGAAGAACAAAGATGTTACTTTGGGGGGTTGGGAAATCACCTAATTTACCTATTAGAAGAAGCTTACGTGGAGCCATGTCAATCTTCTTTTTAAAATGTTAGTTTTGTTAGACTTTCTTCTTTGCCCTTTCTGCTTTTCTGAGGGAAAAAAATGCATTTTTGAGGAAAGGAGAATGCAGTTTTTTATTTTCCGTAACATTATTTACTGCTTTTATGAAGTGCAGCCAATGGATGGCTTTAGTTTTCTCAGATGCAGTGCCATTCATGTTTCAGCTCTCAGTCTTTTGCTAAGTGAAAATCTCTGACAGTAACCTGAGCCTTAAACATCAGTTTTATGCGACATGCATTCTCAGTCTTCCAGAATTGTGTCAGCCACACAAAAGAGGATTATTTGCTCAGTGATAGATCTTAGCTATTTACATCATTGTACACTTAGCCAGGTTCATGGCACCATCTTTGAAACACATTTGTAGAAAAACCACCTAGGATGACTGGCATATGCATGTAATCAACATCAGTGGGCCTGAACTGATGGAAACTATTTTTATTGATGCTTTCAACTGAGTTAATTAAAAATTGTTTTTATTCATGTAGCAACCTTTAGAGTTAGCAAGATTTTATGTGATTGGCTTTTTCTGTGTTTTCTCTAAGGAGTTGTGTCTCATGAATGACAGTACTGAAGCTATTAACTGGTAAGAGTTTCATGGAAAAGTATAAGCCTGTTGTATTTCCTGAAAGATGTTAACTCCACCCCCATGAGTTTTACATGAAAACTTCATTCAATCCAGCAGATCCTGTAATTCTTGATGATGCTCAGTACAGGACTGGATGGGAAATAAAAATTAGCCAGTAAGATAAAAAAAAACTAAAATTTTACCAATGAGAAAAGTACCTCTGAAAGAAACCATTTCATAAAATTACACTTTTAAGTTTTTATTTAATCTCCAGAATGGTTTATAATCAAATTTATGAAAGCATCATCACACCCAGAATAATCTTGTTTTATAGCATTATAGCATATAAATATATGCCAACTGAAAAGACAGAGTCTGGGAATAATAAAACTACAACCAGTTTGGTAAATGCAAAAAAGAGGCATAGAATCAAAATTAATCTCAGTAATGTATTAAAGCAACAAAAATACACTGACTGGAAAAAAAAAACAGCAGAATTTAAGAGGTGCATTTGACTACTGTATCTCTACATAATTACCTAGCTTAAGTTATGGAATATAAACTAGTAGGCATGTTATTGATCTACTGAAGTGAACTTTTTTCCTTTCGAGAAAATTTAAAGAAAACATCGATCTAAATGTCAAATATATACAACAGAGTATAAATCATTTTTTCCATTCTCTTGTTATATAAGTAAACTATGAGAATAGAATTGGCTGGGTTTCTGAGGTGAAATCCACAATAAGATTACTAGATAGTTCAGTAAGTTATACCTAACAGTATGAAAAGAGAGTGTAGCTATTTTATACTTTTCATAACATTTGAGAGTAAGCCATTCTTTTAGGATGGAAAATGATCAGTAAGTTATTTAGATCTAAAGTCTATTGTCAAGGTAAGGACTGGGGCTCACATTATATAACCTTCAGTATTATCTTAGAGTACCTGGGAGAAACAGTTCCCCTGTCATAGTGTTCTTTTAAAGGAGAAAGTTTATGGAAAAATGAAATCATGCCAGTAACAGAGAAACTAAATTCAAGTTTGATAGTACCGGTTTAAGTGTTGTACTTCCGTTGCAGAGAGCATCTAATATCCCACTTTAGATCTGTTTCTTTATACTTTTTCTAGTTGCTTGCTTAATGTTACTTTAGGTCATTATAACTCTCCCACTTAAAATATATTAATATCTTTTATATTTTCTGAAGAACAAGACATCTTTTATAATTATTAAATTTATCTTCTAATGATGATTAAAATTTTGGACGTACTAACTTTGAAGAGGCTCAGAGCTTTTCCTTATCTTATTATAATAGATTCTTACTTAAATCTCTCTGGTAGGAATTATGAATGTGTCCTCATTTATACCCATCAGCTAGATAAGCAAGAATCTTTTAAGATAGTAGATAGCCTGGTGGTTTTAGAAGTCTTTGGTGATTTCTATTGGCGGGAATTTTCCTAAGTATTGGTTTATGGACATCTCAGATACTAGCACAGCATTTCTTGGGTGGTAATCTCGGGCTTGATGCCTATCTTCCTCAGAGAATAGCGTTTTCCTCACTAACACAGGTGGGGCTCTGAGGAGGTTTTCTTCTCATAGAAGATGCATGTGTGGAGAGAATCTGAGGCATTTCTTCTGCGTAAACAGTTCTACCTGCTAAACAGAAAGGTGGACAGTTCTTTGCAATTCACTGGATTACAGTTTAGCATGTCCTAATTACAAGAAGTAAGAGTATTTGTCAAGCCTGTTATATTGGATTTTTCATAATAGAAACTTCTCTTTTAAAATGAATTATTATAATTGAAGTGTTACTTTAAAATTGGATGATTTATGGAAACAACTGAGAATTTTTTCAGATTTTCAAATTGAAAAAAATAAATTTCAAAAATTTATCAATCTTTTTTTTAAAATAAGAGCTTATGCTGTAATATTTGCTGGTAGCAATTGCTTAAAACAAGTGATGAGTTGTTTTGTTGAAAAGATCCAGTCTCAGAGAGGGATTCTTCTGTTATTTATGGCAGAGTGAGAAAGGTTTGTTTGGTTCTCATCCAAATAATTCAGTTCTTAAAATTCTTAAAATTTGAAATTGTTGTAAACCATGGTCCTTTAAGGATTTATTTGCGGATACTGTTTTTTAAAAGTTTGAATTTTTGTGTAGAGATAGATTTTTGGTTTTTTAC
Source organism: Oryx dammah (assembly GCF_014754425.2). Lineage (NCBI taxonomy): Eukaryota > Metazoa > Chordata > Mammalia > Artiodactyla > Bovidae > Oryx > Oryx dammah. The sequence continues at coordinate 62,373,019 of NW_024070189.1, read as the reverse complement.
CCTATCAATAGATAGTGCCTTCTTAATACTAGCTGGTGTTAGTTATAACAAAACTCCAGTGAGGCCAAACAATCCCAAATAAAGAAGAAATCTTTTATTAGAGTCAGAAATCTTTTATAATAGTCTAATACCTTTGGAAATGATGTTGCTTTGATTTATTCATAAAGTATTTTAACTGTAGGGACTCTTGAAGATAATAGTTGGGCAAGTGCTTTTCTTTTCAACATGGTTGGTTAAAGTTGCATTTTGAAAATTGCTTACATTAAAATTGAGTAGGACTGTAATCATGAAAACTGGGTATATATGTGTAATCCTGCCAGTGTTCTCTTAAAAAGATACTTCATATGAGGATGATAAAGACCAAACCAATGGCTGCACTATAGGTCTGCTTCTTACTTGTACTTGTTCTCCTTCTGTTTATGTTGTAGAAAATGAAATTCTAGCAACATGCTTCAATTCTGTTATCATTTTGATACTTATAAATATATATTAGGTTTTACTATATTGCGCTTTTCAAAGCCATAACTCTTTTAAGAACTTTGTTTTTGCATATTGTTTGCTAATACTTTATTTTAATAAATCTCAAAATCTGCTTAATGTGTGTTTTTGTTTGTTTGGGGGGCTCTTCTCTTTTGATTTAACATGTTTCGTTGAGTAGAGTCTTAAAAACAATGAGATTATCAGTTTCTGTGACCAGCTGTGTTATCTGTGTTTGTGCACTAGTGATAGAAAATGAATATGCAAACCTTTCCAGCCAGCTTGAGGTTTGCTCAGAGTAATCAGTATGTTTTATTCTGTTTATAAGAGAGTTGATGTGTTTTTCTTTGTTAGTTTAGTTTAGTTTTGTTTTGAAAAGGGATTTGAATCTAGAGTCTGGAGTTTTTTAGTTTAACCACTAATTTCCCTTCTCTAGCCCTATCTAAAATTAAAGGTCTTGACCAGATGATTGAGAGAGAGAATAGCTTTTAGCTTTGGAGTCTGCCTGCCTGCATTTGAGCCCTGGGCCTCAGAGCTTTTTTAACTCTGTGCGCTTAGGCAAGTTGCTTAACCACTCTGTGCCTCAGCTTCCTGATCTGTAAAGTAAATGTCTATTTGTAGGAAGATTAAGTAAAATAATACAAGTACTTAAAATCGTGCCTGTCACACAAGTACACTTTTATTGTTATCATCATCTCTTAAATTTCTGCTACTTCTCTGAATCAGAGGAATTATTTCTGATGCTGCTTGACCTTAGTATTAGACAGGCCAAAAAATTCATTTGGTTTTATTCTGTAGATGGCTCTAGTAGTGCCTCTCTTTAATGTCATTCAAAACAGTTTTGTTAGATTGTATTGTGAAAATTGTCATATCAGCATGCATTTTAAAAAACTTACCAAATTGGTAAGATTTTGTGTGAAGTGAAAGTAGCTCAGTCATGTCTGACTCTTCGTGACCCCATGGACTATACACAGTCTATGGAATTCTTCAGGCCAGAATAATATGGGAGTAGGTAGCCTTTCCCTTCTCCAAGTGATCTTCCCAACCCAGGGATCAAACCCAGGTCTCCCACATCGCAGCCGGATTCTTTACCAGCTGAGCTACCAGGGATGCCGAAGTTTTTGTGTAGCTATTTTAATATTGAAAATGGAGGGGGAAAAAGCAATGTTTCCGGTATTTTATGCTTTCTTGTTTCAAGAAAGGTAACTTGAAAATGCAACTGAAATGGAAAAAAAAAAAAAAAAAGATTTGTGCAGTGTATGGAGAAGGTACTGTGACTGATTGCACTTCTCAAAAGTGGTTTGTGAAGTTTTGTGCTAGAGATTTCTTGCTGGATGTTGCTCCATAGTTGAGGAGACCAGTTGGAGTTGATAGAGATCAAATTGAGACATTAGTTGAGACCAGGCAATGTTATACCACCTGAGAAATAGCCAACATACTCAAAATATCCCAGTCAAGCATTGAAAATCATTTGTACCAGCTTGGTTATGTTAATCACTTTGCTGTTTGGGTTCCACATAAATGAAAACAAAAGCAAAAAAACCATCTTGACTTTATTTCTGCATGGCAATTCTCTACTTAAATGTAAGGAAAATGTTTCATTTTTAAAACAATTTGTGATGGGCCATGAAAAGTAGATACTATACAGTAATGTGAAATGGAAGAGATTGTGGGGCAAGTGAAATGAACCAGCACCAACCACACCAGAGGATGGTCTTCATCTATAGAAGGTGATGTGTAGATGTGGGATTGGAAGGGAGTCCTCTCCTATGCACTTCTTCCAGAAAACCAAATGATTCATTCCAACAAATACTGCTCCCGATTAGACCAATTGAAAGCAGCACTCATGAAAAGCATCCAGATTAAGTAAGAAGAAAACACATAATCTTCTATGAGGATAATACAAGACCACATGTTTCTAGGATGACCAGGCAAAAGCTGTACAGCTTGGTCAGCAAGTTCTGATCCATCTGCCATATTCACCAGACATTGAACCTTCAGATTTCCATTATTTAAGTCTTTACAAAATTTTCTCAATGGAAATAAATTTCCATTTCTTAGAAGACTATAAAGGCACCTGGAACAGTTCTTTGCTCAAAAAGATAAAAAAAAGTTTTGGGAAGATAGAATTACAAAGTTGCCTGAAAAATGGCAGAACATAGTGGAACAAAACTGAATATGTTGTTCAATAAAGTTTTTGGTAAAAATGAAAAATATGTCTTTTCTCTTTACTTGAAGTGTTTTGGCCAGCCTAACAGATTCATCCTGATTTCCCATTTTGTGAGTAACCTTTTCTTTTTCCTTAATTTTCTCCTTTGAAAAGAAATTCAGAATCACAGATTAGTTTTGTCATCCCCACCAAGTGCCTACTTTTTAACCACCTTCTGTGTTGTGTATACAAAAAATAGAAATTCATTCTAATTAGAAAGGGACAGTGAAAATCCATGTTTCCCCACCAGAAAAGCCCAAACTAAATATTTTAATCCAAAGGAATAAATATAAAATCTCTTATTATTCCCTTTAGAGGAAACACTTCATCAAAATCCATATCTGCAAATCAATAAGTGTAAGGCATTAGTAAGGTATTTATTAGCAGCTTCAGTGGCTGTTTTAGAAGCATATTTTGAAAACATGTGTTCTGGCAAAAAATAGAGGTGCTGGCATCTCTCAGATTTAAGATAATTAGTTTTCAAATTGCCATAGCTAAAATAGTTCAGGTGACGGATCATTTGTGACATCTACTTCAATTTTCTTTTAGACACTAGACTCAAGGACTAATGCTATTCTATATTACAGCAGTTTTGATGCAATTCATGTTTTATAAATATAAGAAGGCGATCAGTGGGCTTTAAGAAAGTAACTTCCCACCATTTAACATTTTAAATATTACTGTGTTCCTTGTTGTTAAATTTGTAAGCCTATCTTTATTAAACTGACTTGTTAAAAAAAAATTGTGTTCTTTTTATCTAAATCACTTCTTGTGGTTTTGTTTTAGGACTTCCCTGGTGGCTCAGACGGTTAAGCGTCTGTCTACAATGTGGGAGTTGTTAAGGGTATGGGACTATAGGGAAAATAGAAGAGTTTTTAGCAACTGGCTTAATCATCTCCATCTTAAAATTGCATGGGAGTGGACGGAGGATTTAGGTTGGTGGTTAAGATTATTATCCATACTGTTCCAAATGGATGTGTGTATACTTCCCATGAGAGGTGTTTCCTGAGGCAGGTTTTTTAATTTTGGGATGGATTTTGAGAGCCGCCTTACACTTTTTCTTAAAACCTACTATTTTCCTATCACCTGCTATTTCATTTAAATAATACTTTTATCTGAGATAAATGCTGAGGATTTCAGCAGTACAGAAAAGTATGAACTAAAAATCCTAAACCATTAGTGAACCACTAACCATCTATTCGTGTATCCTTGCAACCTATTCAGGTAGTCATTCTACATCAATCCGTTCCTTTTCTTTGACAGAAGTTTAGTTGATTGTGGGTGACACTCTAGCTCCTTTTTCGAAAGAGTTCTCAGGGAAACTGAGTTGGCTCCGAAATTTTTCTTGAATTCTGTATCCCCAAGAGAGCATTGTCCTCTGAGCTGTCTCTTATTTTGTTGAATGGCAGAGCTTTCCAAAACGTATTACATCAAGCTTAACTCTCCAGATACTTTAATGAGACTGCTGAAGTGACAGAAAAAGCCAATTGGGATTAATCTGAGAATGCTTTCAAGAAGGAAAATAAAACTTTGTAAGATAAGGAGAAAGGAAAAAATCTTCATTCTCCATCGCATTTATCACCATCTAACATCCTACATGTTTTCTTACCCTGTTTATAGACTGTGTCATGTCATGGGAATGTAAGCTATGGCCAGACATGCATTCCCACTGCCAGGACAGTTTTTGATATAAGCACTTGAATATTTGTTGAATGAATGATCGTACTGAAACCAGATGTCATTTCTTTAATACTAGAATTTAGCTTTAAGTTACATAAGACAGGATTTAATTGAATGGACTGGAGCTCAGCACTTTATTAGATCTCTTTATTACATACCTCATAGGAGAAGAAATGGGGAAGCTCAACTAAGAACACTCATATGTGTTCTTTCTCTTTGAGCTTTTGGACCTTTGCCCCAAAGTTATCAGGTTCCCGGATTGTTGCTTAGAGAACCTACAAAATTAACAGTCAACTTGGGGATTTAACATGTTGACATTTAATATTTTCCCAGAGAATCGAAAGGGCACAGTTTCCTTGATGTATTTGACAAGAGAAAACAACAACAACAAAAGTATACTTTTTAGTTCATAATTTTATAGGGTGGCAGTGTTAAGAACCCTGTAGTTTGGTTTTAGTGCCTTGGTTTAGAGTCTAAACCAACCTAACTGTTGTACCTGCAGGTCAGGCCTGTAATTGCTTTCGGGTGGGGCACCCTAAGCAGTGCCTTTGAGAGACAGAACACAGTGATGTGTGTTTGTACTTCAGAATAAAAGATCAATTTTGCTGAGGAGAGTGCATGTGTGATTCTGGTGGGGGGCGGGGGGAGCAGAGGAGGGTTTGAAGCACTATGCAAACATTAGTTAAGATTAATAGTAAATGTTCCTTGATTGTCTTCTCTTTACATAACATTCTGTAAATTTTTCAAGAATTTGTTTAGGCCAAATTAATGATGGCAGTCAAGGTGAAGGTAATGAATGCAAACACAAACTCATGATATATAAACACAAGCCTGTGAAGGTGATCTTCCCATGAAAAGAAAGGTGCTTTCCTTTCACTGTCTGTTTAATAAACGGCTAGAAGTTTACCATACCCGTTTTCTCTCCTTAATCATTGAACACTTCTGTCCAGCTGCTTATCATGTTCCCCAGCTCTCTTTCAGCTGTTGCTGGTCATGCAGCTAAGTTCCGACCATCAGGATCTGAGCAGAAATTATACATGTCATATTGGCATAATGCTCCACAGAGGAATACTCTGGCCCTTTCCCCCTTCCCTGTGGCGAGAATGTAGATAGGATGGTAGGAACTAGAGGAGCCATGTCAAAGTGGACGTGGGGGCCACGGGCTGAGGGTGACAGAGCTGTGCTATGTGGAAAAGACACTGGATGGATATGGGGAGTATTCTTTGTTGTGACAGTGCAGCAAGTAACCTGGTTACTTGCTCCTTCACTTAGTCTCACCAGACCTTGATTTTGTGCTTACTGCAAGTCAGGCTTTTGCTAAGCAGCAGAGCTGTCACAAGGAGTCATCCCTGTCCTCACAGAAAGCGAAACTCTAACATAGTTTAGTGGTTTCAGTCTGTATCTAGTTAGGGTTGTTTGATCAGCTTTAGAGGGTACAGGAGGGGCAGAAATGGAGAATCGAGAAGAACTTTAGATTCTGCTCTTGTTTTTCTGAATACCTGGATTTTCTCTGGTCCTGAGAAGTATCAAGATTGTTCATTTGTTCCACTAATATTTGAGGGTCTATTAGATGTCAGGCTGAGGGCAAACTAAATAAAAACAAAAATACATTCTCTCAAGCATCTTCATTGTGGTTGATACAGACACATAATGAGATAAATACAGGATAGTGGTAAGTTCTAAGGAGAAAAAGTAGGGAAGGAAGATAAGAAATGTCAGGGGTGGGAGGAGGAAGGTGGCTGATGGTTTTGATCCAGGAACCAGCGAAGATCTCATTAAGAAGGAAATCTTTAATCAAAGTCCAAGAAGAGGTGAGGGAGTCAGGGGTAGTGACTTAGTTGTGATTTAGTTGATTCTTAGTCAAAGCAATTCAGAAAGCATATGAATGATATGGTAAAGATCTCAGATTCCCTGCAGGAGAAGGAGTATTTCAAGCAGAAACAGCTAAAGATACAAACTTAAATTGCCGCAGGAGCTGCAATAACTCAGGTGTTACACAGATGGAGACAAGAAATGTCAGTTGCTAACAACTTTGTGGATTACCATCTCCAGGAAATGGGCCACTTGGAGGACCGATCAATAAGGAGAGTTCAACTCAATATTTCATCAAATACAAGTTTAGTTTACGGCAGAAAATCAAAGGTGAAGTGTTCAGATGAAGAACCTACAGGCAAATTTACCTTAATGTCTAGCTCTGTCTTTCCATTATATTCCATTCAGCAAATAACTTACTCAGTGTCTGTTTTGTGCTTAACACTGTGCTGGGCATTGGGAAAGCAGCCATGACCAGGCAGATGTTGTCCCTGACATACAGCTTATATGTTAGTGAAAGTGAAAGTGAAGTTGCTCAGTCGTGTCCGACTCTTTGCAACCCCATGGACTGTAGCCTACCAGGCTCTGAGGAGCCTCTCAGTCCAGGGAATTTTCCAGGCAAGAGTACTGGAGTGGGTTGCCATTAGGGGATCTTCCCAACCCAGGGATTGAACCCGGGTCTCCCGCACTGCAGGCAGATGTTTTACCGTCTGAACCAGTAGGGGGAGAGAATTTAGTCCATGAATTAAACAGTTATTTAATAGCTCTGATAAGGGAGCTGATCAGGGGCTGTGAATGAATATAAGTGATAGCTGATCTTCTCTGAGAACTCAGGCAAGTCCATTTTGAGGAAGAGGTATTGAGACCTGAAGAATAGGAAGGCATTAGTTGGACAAGGGAAGGGAGTCAAACACCTTAGGCAGACAGGCCCTAAGGATTGAAAGGCCACTATGTTTCAAGCATGAAGTACAAGAGAAGTGTGAAGAATTGAGGCTGGAGAGGTTGATGCAGGCCAGAGGAGGCTGCATCTTGGAAGCCAACGTTAGAGGTGGGAAGGGGGTTCAGGATTGGGAACATGTGTACACCTGTGGCAGATTCATGTTGATGTATGGCAAAACCAATACAATATTGTAAAGTAAAAATAAAAAATAAAGTAACTGTTGGAAAAAAAATCCTGAGAACAGGGAGAAACTATTGGGGTGGAAGCTGGGGCTGGAGGCAGATACTGGGATCAGATGTGTGCATTGATTGGAGAGAGGCAAGTGAAGGCTAGGCTTTGAATTCAGGTGATATTGGTGGAGATGGCTGGGGAGTAGATGGAGTAGAGTGGTATCTAGGAGGTGATGGATTGCATATGGGAAGAAGAGTTTGGGGTCAGGAATGACCGCCCATGAGCATTTTACTCTAGGCAACCAGATGATGGCACAGTTTACTGAGGTGGAGAAAACTGGAGGAAGATGTAACTTATCTGGAAAGGTAAAGAGTTAGTCATGAGGGAAAGAAGTTTCTATTTTTGCTGTTGCAAACACTTCTGAAATGGTCATTCTGGTTAATAATAATGATAGCTCCCATTAAGACCACTTGCTGCTGCTAAGTCACTCCAGTCGTGTCCGACTCTGTGCAACCCCATAGATGGCAGCCCACCAGGCTCCACCGTCGCTGGGGTTCTCCAGGCAAGGACACTGGAGTGGGTTGCCATTTCCTTCTCCAATGCGTGAAAGTGAAAGTGAAGTCACTCAGTCGTGTCTGACTCTTCGACCCTATGGACTGCAGCCCACCAGGCTCCTCCATCCATGGGATTTTCCAGGCAAGAGTACTGGAGTGGGGTGCCATTTCCTTCTCCATAAGACCACTTACTACTTAAACACGAGCTGAACACTACCTACAGTGTCTCCCACAAAATGTTGAAAATCCTATGAGCCAGGTACTACTATCATCTCCATTTTAGATGAAGAAGCAGGTTTTCAGAAATCCAGAAGCATGATTGTGGCATAGAGTGGATGGCCGAGGTCAGGTTACCTGGCTCCAGGATTCTTCGATTTATGCTGCTTCACCCTAGCTTCTGACATCTGCAACCACTTTCCCTAATTTCCATCCTACCCACCCTTTTACCCCCCATCAGAGATGTGTTCTCAACCCTCTTGCCTGCTCCCAGTGACTGGTTATGGCAAAGCTGCCCAAACACCTGTGTCGTGAATCTCATTCCTCTTTTCACCCTGCCAGGCCCAGTTCTCCAAAGGTAGCTCCAAGGCATCTTGGGCTTGGTGGAAGAACAAAGGGCAGGAGGATGTGTGTGCACAGACTGGCCTTCCTGATGCCATCTACATGTTCAGTTACCACATTATAGTCCCCTTACCTTGCACATCAGCAGAAGACAGGCATGAACTCAGCCACATCCTTTCCGGGGAGAATCTAGGGTTAGGTTCCCCATGACAAAGGACCCATTACTGCCCAACTAGTCAAACACTAGCCTAGAGATAGGTATGAAATTATTCAGGGTCCCAGTGCTGGCAAAAAACAGAACTCAAGTCCAATTCCTCTTACCAATCCTGCTTGATTTCTAGATTCCAGCTCTACATAGGTCCAATTATTTAGGCATTTCTTCTGGAAGTATCTATTCAACCCTGTAGATACATCAGAAAGATGGCTTCCAAATTGTCTCCATCTTAGCATTTTTCAGCTTTAACGTCTTGATGCCTTGGGACAGTATTTTATTAAGACATCCCAATAGCTTCCTGGATCACTCTGGCTTCAACTGATTCTGGTCCAAGAACTTCAGGTGGCCTCTAAGCCAGCTGATAGTGCATTTTTTGTGGGTCAGCTTCTCCCTTAGGCAGCGCTGCCTCAAGCCTGAGGCTCATTTACAATACAGCTAACACTTGAGTGCTAGCATTAACACTGGTTATGTCATTTGACATTCAACCCTGTAGAGCTAAGTGATATAATGCCATTTCACAGTTGAGGAAACAGACCAGGACAGATTAAGTAATTTGCAGTGTCACACAGCCAGTGAGCAGTAGAACTGGGATTTAAAGCCAGACAGACTCCAGAGCTGATCACTCTGCATACTGCCTTGAGGTCTATCCATGGGGGGCTATAGAGGAGGAATATACTATGCTGCCTCGTATTAGTCTCCTATCCCCTCAGCCACTAGATTAAAGCTGAAGTGTCCCCCATATCAGCAGTGTGTGATTCCATTATGCCAGTCAGGGCTCTCATACCCTCCTTAACATTTATTCCATTTAGTCTTCTCCATAGCCAAGGGTCACACAGATTAGCTGAGTTACCATTACTGTAGGTTAGAAAGGTTTGGCTGCGTTTCCAAAAACCAAACTGTTGTCTGAGGTTATTGTAGAATTAGCTCCACTGGGGCTTGGTTGGTGTTAGCTCTCTGAGATATGGAAGTGAAGCCCAAGATGAACTGTCAGACGCTCATCTCTGCTGCTTCATGGGATAGGAACAGGAAGAATCTTGGGCAGTTCCAAGGATCCTTCCTTGGGAATGATGCAGGAGGAGAAGTAGTGGTAGGGAGCTCTCGCCTAAGCCTGGAGCTCTAATAAGTCTTTTCTAAGCCTCAGCTTAGATCCTTACGTAAGTTTCAGTGTCCAACAACCCTCACAAAAAGTTTGTAGAATTGTGTGCCTCTATGCATTTGCCAGACAAGCATAGCATTCTTCAGAGTCTCAAAATCTGAGTGACCCCTACATGGCTTAGAACTACTTGATTAAATAATCTACCAAATCTCCTTTTAGTCAAACGTTCTCTAAGCTCTAGTGCCCTAATGAGCTAGGTGACTCCTGAAACTATTTTAAGCTGCCACAAAGAGACTCCCTAGAATTAGGTTAACTTTGAAAATGGTCAAGATTATTACAATTCTTTCTATTCCCTTCCAGTTTCTTTGAAATCAGCTCCTCCAAGCTGGGCTTATTCATCCATTCCTTTCCTGCCTTGTTCTCCAGAGCTGGCCTCCTGTCTACTTTGGGAAGAAGTACTGAACAGCTGCTCCCACCACCTGACTCTCAGGCTCCTGCTTCACAAGGTGGTTCTGGTCCAGAAATTACTCCTGGAAGGGCTTAGGCCCAGAAAGCCTCTGAGAGCCACAGAGTGGATGCCTGGTGAGAAGAACTGCCCCACAGGGCAGGTCTCCATGGAGCCCTGTTACAGGGAGTTTTTGTTTTTGTTTTAGCAGATGAGGCAGCAATTCTTCTCTGAGGCCGGCTCTGAAAAAACACTTGCCAGAGCAAGCAACTGATTGACCCTGGGGAAAGGTGAAGCTGGAGAGGAGCAAATGTCCATTAAAACTGACTTGGGCCACTTGGAGGTGGGAGGCGGGCTGTGCTTAGGTCAGCCTGCTCGGGATCCCCTTTTATGCCCCTTTCCCAAGTGGCGCAACCAATGACCAGAGCATCCTCAGCACTGGGTCTAATTCGGTGCGGTTTTATTGTAGAAATGCGGCCCCTGTTGACCCAGGACAGCCTAACCACAGAGTGCTGCAGGTGGAGCCCCCGTGCCTCTAGACCAGCTTCCCCTTCCCCTGTGCGGGCAAAGAAAACTGGGTCCTCGGACCCGGGCGGCACCGATTTAAACTCTGTGTCCCCTCACTTCCCACCCCAGGGACGAAGCCTCTGAGAGCCATCATTCCTAAGTCCAGCTGAGTTCACACTCGGATCCTAGCGGGACTCTCCAGTGCCAAAGAGTGGGAGAGGCGGTAGTAACCGCAAGAAGACGGCCACAGGGCCAAGGAGTCCTGACAGGCAGCTCGAACCTAGCTGCGCGCTTGGCTAGCTGCACGCTCCTCTCGCCTGCTCCTTCGGCAAAGTAGGGAAGTCAGCTGGATGCGAGGAAGGCTCCCTGGTCCTGGCGGATGTGCTGTCTTCAGGAAGGCACCCCGGCTGGTCCCACTGCCCACGGAAGAAAGCCTCCACCAGGGGAGCAGCACAGTTCCCCGCGACCAGGAGGATGGGGACCCTCTGCAGCCTCCGAACGCCTCCGACTCCCTTGATGCACACGGTGCTGCTCGAGGGCGGGAAGGGTGTGGGGGGTCAAAGGGCAGTGTTCCCAGGGGCATCAGGTGCACCCTGCCCAGCTCATACCTACTGCTGGCGGCGAGACCGGGACCCGGTGCGGCTACACCGGCCGCATCTTCCAGGGCGCGCGCGCGTCCCGCAGAGAGCGGTCGTGGGGCAGAGCGGCGAAGGCCGAGTGGCGCAGCTGGCAGCCGATGAAGAGGATGACGAGCGCCACGGAGAGCAGCAGCAGGAAGAAGAGCAGCAGGTAGGTGGGCAGGTCGGGCTTGGCGGCAGCGCCGTCCCGCATCCCGCGCGCGGTGGCCAGCTCCAGCGGCAAAGCGCCCTCCGCCTTGACCGTGGCTGCCAGCGCCAGCGCGCCGCCTACCGCCGCCTCGGGGCCGCCCGTGGTGTTGAACACGTCGCCGTACATGGCCCGCGGGGCTGCCGACCCCCGGCCGCCTCACTTCGCTTCCATGGTGCGCCCTGCCCGCTCCTCTACGCGCGACCCACTGCAAGCCAGGTGCCTGCGGGACCGCCGGGACTGCGAAGCCCCGGACTGCTCCTTCCCACCGCACTCAGCTGCCCTATCTGCGGGGTGGTGGACCCCAGCGCTCCGAGCTGGACGGCTCGGCACCTGCGATCCCCGGACTTTTCAGATCTGTCACCGTCGCCACCCACTGTTCTGAATTAGTCACCTGGGTTTACGGCCGTCCTTTCAGTTCGAACCCCAGCTCCGGTGAGCTCCGGGCTCCAGGACACCCCTGGGCTGCGGCGGCGGCGGAGAGAGGTGAGTGGTGCGTTCGGCCGCAGCTCGGGGTTCCTGCTCTGCACCTCCAGACACCAGTGCACCGAGGGCTCAGTCCGGGAGTCCTCCGCGCCCTCCCGCTGCCGAATCTCAGGGCAGTTCTGTAGCCTTGAGTCCCCGCTGAGACACCTGGTGTGCGGCGAGCCTGTCCCCGCGGGCTCCAGCTGCGGCGCTCCAGTCCAGAGCAGGAGACTGAGCTCCGAGGCGGCCCCGCGAGCTCCGGTCCCGGGCGGGGGCGGGACTGCTGGCGACTATCCCCGGGGAGCGGCTGCGAGCCAATGAGAGCAAGAGAGGACAGGGCTGCGCCTGCCCCCGGCCCGGCCTCACATCACTCACGGAAGGAGGGACACACAGAGAGGGAGGGAGGGAGGAAAAACACAGGGTCACGGAAAGACAGATGGATGAAGCGCCGATTACAGACCTGTGAGCAGAGACAATGCAAAACAGACAATATGGACAGCAAACCGATTCGGAGACCAGGCTCAGCCAAGCATGGACACCTGCTTTCGTCCTTCTCATGGACATTCTCCCTCCAGGCACAGCCCGGTTGGCTCCCAGCCCCAAGACTGAGTAGTTCTGGGAGGGCCAAGAGGCTGAGCTCAAGGGCAGAGGGCTCCCAGATGAGCTGAAGCTGCTTCCTGGGGCCCCGCTCCTCCCCAGTGGAGCGTACATATGAGCTCACCTTCTCAGTGCACCTGGCCTGCAGTGCTCAGACACAGAGGGCCAGAGGCAGATGCGGCCCACCTGCCTGTAGCAGCCCTGGCAAACACTTGGTGGCCAGAACAGAGGTGAGGGGTCAGCAGGACCAAGGGAGTGTCCCCTTTCCAGAAGTCCACAGTGTTCATCTCCTTTGGAAGTTTTCCAAGCCTCCCAGATTAGAATGGGAACCAGTGCCAGCCACCATGGCCCCTGGGCTCTTCAGAAGCACTGACTGCCCTGGGCTGTCATGGTCTGGAATGGAACAGAAGGAAGCACTTGCCCCCAAGATTCTGAAGGAGGCACTCCCTTACGGGTTAAGAGTGATGGTGCCTCCTTCCCTTTCACACCCGAGCACTTCACTTCTCACTTGAATCCCAGCTCCAAGACCCCTACAGGGCGAGCCAAGGGCACAACTCCGTCTCTCTCCTCCATACCTTCTTCCCCTGTCAAGGGGTGCAGGACATGGGAGAGCTTGGTGAGCACTGGCTGCAGGAACCGGAGGGAAGATAAGCTTTTTTATTCCCCTCTCCCCAGCTGCACCTCATACCTGCCCACAGGCTTAATTAACAAGGACTAGTAAGGTGTGCAAGGCTGCCCTTGGCCAGCGCTCATTCCTTTAAAGCCCAGCTCAGCCCAGGAGAAACACCTCTGCAAGCTCTTTGCCTAACATGAAAATTTGTGAGCCTAAGTCCTGACCCTACAGAGAGTCTGACTGCTTGCTATGTGAGATGCAGGAGCGCTGCAAGGAGATCCAACCAGTCCATCCTAAAGGAGATCAGTCCTGGGTGTTCACTGGAAGGACTGATGCTGAGCTGAAACTCCAATACTTTGGCCATGTCATGCGAAGAGTTGACTCATTGGAAAAGATCCTGATGCTGGGAGGGGTTGGGGGCGGGAGGAGAAGGGGACGACAGAGAATGGGATGGCTGGATGGCATCACCGACTCGACGGACATGACTTTGAGTGAACTCTGGGAGTTGGTGAGGGACAGGGAGGCCTGGTGTGCTGTGATTCATGGGGTCAAAAGGAGTCGGACACGACTGAGTGACTGAACTGACTGACTGACTGAAGTCCTGACCCTACAGAGTCTGACTGCCTGCTGTGTGAGGTGCAGGAGCGCTCCAGAGGCCCTCCTATAGTTCCATAGATGGGCCTGTGGGGTGCTTCCCTGGGCACAGAGGGGGATTGTGTGTGGTGCGGGGTAGAGTGGGACCTGGCAGGACTCAGCATGACCCCATCTGCCCTTTATGGTCCTGGGGCACTGCCCAGTGTGCTCCAAGGGCATAGGACCTTAAGCCGCTGTGCCTGGCTTCTGCTTAGCCCAACTTCTCATTTTCCAGATGGGAAAGCTGCCTCTGAGAGGGGCAAGGCTTTATCCATGTTAGCACAGGACAGCCTCCACATAACAGTGTGCAGTAGCCATGGATGTGGGCCACTCAGGAGAGGGGCAGAGTCCCTTTGTCTGTAGGCCTGAGCCATTTGAGACCGCATTCATTCAGCCAGCAGGATCCTAGAGACCTTATGTGAAACCCGAACAAGCCTTCTCAGGGCCACTGTCAGCCACGGGGAGAGTCAGCGTGTGGATTAACGGAGAGGGGTTTTTCCAGGTGAAGCCCCTGCTGTCAGTAACTCCCTGGGTTCTTTGTTTGCTTTTTAAGGTATAACAAAATTATTTTTAGTTGAATATTAATAAATTATTTTTCATTAAAGATTGTGCCCATCTGAAATATATACAATGAAGGAAAACATCGAAATGTTTTTGGTTTGTAGCCTCAGTTTGTGGTTTGGCCTGGAATTTCCTTCATGTGTTTGGGGAGTCATCCCTAACCCTGCCGACCCCGCTTCCTCTCTGCTCTGCCACCGAGGTCAGGTAAGACTCTAGGCAGTGGTGGGAAGGCTGGGTGGCTCAGTTGGGAGGGCCTCAGCAGAATCAGGGATAGGCTCCTGGTTTTGGACTATAAAATAAAGGTTTATGGTAGGTGATTTCTGGCTCTGAAATAGTGCTGTTCTCCTCCAGGAAGTGGGCACAGAGCAGGGCGTATCTGCAAGAGGGTCTGGTGTGGATTGAGAATCCCCACAGCTCCGTTGCTTGTGGTAGGAGCAGGGAAATCTCTAGAAATGCTCATTTGTCCTCAGAGCTGTGGCTTTTCATCATCATATTGCATTTTGCAGAAGTAACACATGCACGGCCTTGCAGCCTGTGATTGGAGGAGCTGGGACTTGAACCTGGGCAGTGGGCTTCTGTGTCCACACACTGAACCAGGACTGTCGGCCACCTCTGATTTAGCAGAGTCCTAGCAGCCATGATTCACAGACCTCCTCTTTCCACAGGCCAAGCACTTGTTCCTCACAGCAACCTGTGAGGCAGACATGGTAGCACCTCCATGTCCCCAAGGAGCAGGCTGAAACCTTGAGAAGCGGTGTCGCCCCCCAAAGTCACACGGCAGGGTCTGGGCGCCAAGGAGCCTCAGACTTGGCAGCTTGTGCTCATCCACTCAGTCTTTTTTTTTTTTTTTTAATGGACTTAGAGTCTGTACTCATTTTAACAATTTTATTTATTTATTTATTTTTGGCTGTGCTGGGTCTTCATGGATGCATGGGTTTTTCTCCTTGCAGAGAGCTGGAAGCACCCTCCAGCTGTGGTGTACAGGCTTCTCTCTGCGGCGGCTTCTCTTACTGTGGGGCATGAGCTCTAGGTCGCCTGGGCTGCAGTAGTTGTTGCCCTCGGTCTCGGTAGTTGTGGCGCCCAGGCTCTAGAGCCCAGGCTCAGTACTAGTTGTGGTGGAGGGCTTTGTTGTTCTGTGGCATGTGGGATCTTCCCGTCTCAGGGATCAAACCTGCATGGACAGGCGGATTCTTTACCACTGAGCCACACCGTCTTAAGCTGCTTTTTCTACTGAGACACTTAGCAAAGAGAGTATGGTCAAACTGCCTTTCCTTTTGGTAAAGTTGGAGGAGGTCTTTTGCCCTTTTGGGTGGGGAGGGAGGTCCTTTGGTCCAAAAGTGGGCACTGTTTCTTTTTGGAAAGATGTTCAGAGCCCTGGGAAGGCGGTCAGGTTCCCTGAATATTCCCTAGCAGGAAATGAAACAAGACTGGTGCTGAGTAAATGCAGAGATGAAGTTTACACAGCTTTTTACACAAGCCAGAGCGACCTTCCATTAGGGAGCTTTGTGTACCCATACATTTAAGTCGGGAAAGATTATGAAGGGGCTCGGAAGTAGGCTTTGACAGGCAGAGGCCACAGGGTGGGACCCCGGCAGGACCTCTTCCCCATTATGTGGTCACTGAGTGACACAGCCTCCCTCCCCGTTGGCCTGTCTGCCAAGAGACCAAGAGGCAATGGTGCCTTTCCTGCCATGCTGGGGCCATTTGCTAGCCGTTTAATGGAAACTTGGGAGACTGCAAGCACTGGAGCCCCAGGACTTCATAAACTGTGCCTCTCCAGCCCTCCATGCCTGGTGAAACTATTTTTGTTTCTTCTGCTTGCTAGGGAATTATTATTAAAGCACTCAGCATCACCAAGAGGCTGGGGTGAAGATCAAGGCTGAAATGCTGCCGTCTGAAGTTGGAGTTCATTGCTGCCGGTGTGGGTTTCCCTGTGAATACTGCATGTATTCAACTGCTGTGGAGTGGCCTCCACATCCTCCGTGAATGCTGGTGAAGCTGTTGCTCACAGACCTTTAATTCTAACTATCACCCCGGCAATGTTTGGTTTTGTCGTTTTGGTTTTGTTTTTGAGATGACTTTGGCAACTGTTGTGGTCGGTAACTGAGGTCGCTTTTTAGAACGTCCGTTTTAGGAACTAAATAACAAGTAGGCCAAGCCCAAGCTTGAAATGAAGTGATTTTTCCAAATGGAAACAGGCAGCAGGGGGCTTGAGAATGGTCAGGCCGGGCCTTTCGAGGGCTTGCAGTCTGGTTTGTGGAGCGGGAAAACTGGAGAAAGGATGGGGAATGAGGGAGAGATGATTCTGGAAGGAGGGAGCTCACTGAAGGGATCAGGTCCCAGAAAAGGGCATCTCCACCTCTGTCCTCTGGTCCCACGGGCCTGCGGGTCTCTCGGGATCAGAGGGTGGGATGGAGAGTCAGTGAAGCAATTCCTGGGCTGCCTGGGACCTGACGTGTAGGCTGGGGGCGCTGTCTTTGACTCTGGAGGTGGGATGTCTCTGGATGTTTTTTGGACAGTCTCACTGGTTAGTCGAGAAGGCACTGGCACCCCACTCCAGTACTCTTGCCCCGAAAATCCCATGGACGGAGGAGCCTGGTAGGCTGCAGTCCACACAGTCGCTAGGAGTTGGACACGACTGAGCGACTTCATCTTCACTTTTCACTTTCATGCACTGGAGAAGGAAATGGCAACCCACTCCAGCGTTCTTGCCTGGAGAATCCCAGGGGTGGGGGAGCCTGGTGGGCTGCTGTCTCTGGGGTCGCACAGAGTCAGACACGACTGAAGCGACTCAGCAGCAGCCGCAGCAGCACTGGTAATGCCTCAACATCCTCCTCTTTAGTCTCAGTGACATGTGGCCTCACCTGCCTTTCCGGGTCCCTGTGTAGCCTCCAGCCAAATGGGTTCCAGTGACATAAGACTTGCAGGTTATTGGGACCTGTTGCCATCCCTGGGGCCCCATCTCCTGGACTCCTCTGGGAAGGTCAGGGGTTTGCCTGAAGGTGAAACTGACCTCCTGCTGCTGCCTGGCCTGGCTGGGTGTTGGGTGGAGTCACCAGTTGGGTCACTGCATGCTAAGACAGACCACTGCTCTGGTCAAGGATGGGAAGCAGGCTCCAAGTTGGAGCCAGCATATGCCGAGCGGGACAGGATTGTTGTTTGAAATCAGTAACCAGACTCAGGGACACCTGTGGTCCCTTTTCCAGTATCAAGGCGTGGGGTACTTGACCTGTGAGGATGCACTTGGAGGGACACTGGGGCCCAGAAGTTGTGACAGGCAGCAAGGCTGGGCAGATGTATGTTCAGTTAATGAAGAGGTACCCCAACCCACCCCATCTGTGGCTTGTTGGAGAACTACTCCATGGAAGGGTCTGGGACTTGGTGAGGCCAGGGCAAAGGAACTCAGTCAAGAAGGGCTGGCTACTTTTTAATTGCATGTCCTAAGGTTTAGGATGCGCTCATCAAGTGGGATGCAGGATTATGTTAGACAGCACAGGGGTGTGATATTAAATAGCATTGAATCACACGATGTGAAAATTACTGTCTTGTAATCACCTTTAATTATTCTGATGATGGCAAGAAGAAAAGTCTGTTTTGGTCCTGGGTCAGTTCAGATCCTCTGAGAAGCACGTGCAAGAGATTTACTGGTAGAAATACCTGTGATGGAGAAAAGGCATGGGAGCTGGAATCGCTGGAAGAGCCTTAGGTATCAGTGGAGGTCTGACACCTGTAAGAGGAGAGAGGGAAGGAACAACTTGGTAAGAAGTACCTCTAACTAAAAGTGTCTCATCCAGGCCAGTGGGGCGGTGGTGGGGGTGGGCATTGTCAGAAGAGCCCCATCAGGCAAGCTGTGTGCAGCTGGGCAGTGCTGGGCTCAGAGGATGGTTAAAAGGGTCATCTGTCTGGGGCTGGGGCTGGGGCTGGTAACCCTTTACACAGGGCTCCTGAGGCCTGGAGGAAGGGGCACCTGCTAGGGTTGAAGTCCAGACCAGACTCATCTCTCCCTTGGAAGCCCCCCTGCCTAACCCCCAGCCCTAGCTAACTCTTTCCGTCTGGGCTTTCTCCTGGGTGGGTGAGACCAGGCAGCCTCCAGCCGTTTTCTGATGGCTTTGACTGGGTGCCTCAGATTCAGAGTCTTCCAAGGATGAGAGTTACACCCTGAGTCTGGGCCAAGGTTAGAGCCCAGGGCCTCAGCCAGACCCCCTTGAAGCCAGTGCTTTGTGTGGTTTTGGGTATAAGTTTGTGCGTGTCCTGGGCAGCCTACTGTGGCAGGACCTTCTCTCTCTCATTGTCACTGGTGTCTCCACGGGGCTTCCTACTACCCCGTGCTGTCCTCGTGGTCCATCCTTAGGGGCAGATCCAGGTTTTGTGGAGCCTGCAGCTCTTACATCTCAGGGGCCCTCTCTGAGAACAACAGCACAAAATTAGATTTTTAAATAAATATTTATTTAGAATGAGAAACTGAATCTAAATAAATTTTAAAAAGCTGACCAAGATCTAAAAATACAGGAGAACAATCCAAACTGGCTTCTGGGGCCATACCCTTCCATCCTCACATTCTTTGGTACCTGGTGTTGGGTGACAACTCCATACAGGGTCCCCCTTCTGACCCTGCACCTTTGGGTCTAGACTCCAGTGAGCTGAGGTGCTGGGAGTGTTCCTGAGATCCCCAGTGGAGAGGGCTGACAGTACCTTGCTTCCAAAGTAACTGGCAACCCCTTAGTTACATGCGCTAACACTTGGAGGAAATGTATTTCTAATTCAGCCTCCTCTTGCCTGGATCCCCTAAATTTCCATGGTTTCTTCAGCACCACACAACCCAAGGAAAAGTGTAACTGGGGAATTTGGAGGGGAAAACAATAGTCTTAGCTGTTGCTTTTGCAAACTTTATAAACACGCAATAGGTCAGCATGAGCTGGGAGGGCCTCATGCTTAAGCCTTATAGCCTCATGGTAAACCCAGCTGAAGCCATCCTGAATGTGTCCCCTGCCAGAGACAACCCGTTATCCTTAGATCTCGCCTGAGTCAGTGACGTACAGTGGCTCCTACTGAGCTTTTTGAAATAAAACTCATTCCGCTTAATTTTTATTCTGGTTGTAAAAGTAGTATTTGGGCATTACTGAGAAAATACAGACAAGGGTAAAGGAGACAGTGAAAGTCATCCTGGAATAAACCCTGTTGGCAAATAGTAACAATTTAGAATTTCATTCTTCTCCCAGCCCCTGCCAGGGGTTTGACATGACATTGATGCCAACAGGTTGGAACCTGCGGACATCAGCATGTCATGGGCATTATGTTCCTCTTTTTGGTCTGGCTGGTTGCTCTAGAACATTCTTGATTGCCAGACTCCATTACTTTTCCTACCCAAAGCCCTGTAAGGCTCATATGAGGGCCTGACACAGAAGATGTGGCACAGCTGGGGGTCTTGATGAGCGAGATGCCCATTTTGGCTCCAGCACATTTGAGAGGGTGGGAAGGGGTCTCTACTTGTTCACAGACCCAGATCTGTGAGCTGAAGGCTGGTCCTGCTTCCATCTCTGTCTGAGATCCCTGGTATAGGGTGTGGGCAACAGTAGAGACAGGGGATTTACCACCAAGGAAGAACTGGGAAGCATCATTAGGCATAACCTTAGGGTTCAGGTATGGTTGAACCTTTGCCTGGAAGGTATAGGGATGGCTCAGGTGATCTGTAACCCCACCCATGGCTGAGGGCAGCACCAGCTAGAAAGACTTGGTCTGAGTCAGCAAGAAACTCTGGGTTTGGGGCCTGCAGGGAGGCATGTCTCCAATTCCTATGGTCAGTATATCCTTCTCTTGGCAGCCCCAGAGTAAGCCTCCCGGGCAGCCTGCAGGGAGGCTGGGTTGGGATGGGGAGCTTCAGCTCACTCTGCCTCCAGATTCTGCTCCAGAGCTGGGGTCCCAGGTGAGCACTGAGGGGCTGACTCTCCTCTCAGGGGTTGAGTCCTGGCTCTGAATGGACAGGCATGCCTCCCTACTACCCTCCCATCTCAAGGGCCAGGCTGCAGACCCGGTTCTCTTCTAGAGGAGACTCTTCCATGGTGGCAGTACCCTGCCAGCTGGTCCGGGCTTCCCACAGACCCTGTCTTCATGGACACAGATCCTGAAGCCACTTCCTAAGCTGACAGGAGGTGGAAAAGGAGAGACATCCTCTGACAACATTTTCCATCCCTGACTAGAATGAGGCAGAAAATCCAGGTTTACACAATTTTTAAGAGTACTTTTCAGAAATAATTAGAAAATTATTTATAAAAGATTATTCCTAATTTCCATAGAAGATAATTATGTTTTCCTTTTTTTCTTCCAAAGTTTTAACAAAACAAAAATACAGCTAGGTTTCTCTCTCATCAAAGTCCTAGGGATCCCAGTTATCTTAATTTTGGAAAAGTCCCTCCCTGCAGCCAGTCACTCCTGTTCCACAGCTGCCCCTCAGGCAGGATCCGGGGGATGTGGGAGATGGCTTTCATTTCTTCCCTATCCTTCCACCTCTGGGCGGTGTCAACTTTTCCAAGATCCTGGTCAGAGACTATGGGCAGAAGGAACCAAGGATGTGGGGTCAGACCAGAGAAAGGGCTCCTGCCTGAAGAAACAGCACATTGGTCATGAAGAAATCTGAGAGAATGTCCTTGACGGCGAGGGAGGGATGAACATGTCCATGGCCTGATTCATGAGGAAATGTGATTATTTAAAAAAAAAGTTTTAAGTGAGAGAACTGACGCTGTCCTTTAAGTGGCATTTTAAAACCTAAATTAGAAACTACATTAGCATTGCCATTTGATGCTGAAGCACAAGGAATCTGACCTGTTCCTTCACTGGGGCTCAGGCTCCCAGGTCAGAAGTTAGGGGGTCTCCATCTGGGAAGGTTTCTCCTGGGGAGTCATGTGTGGTCCCTATACCCCAGTGCTGCTGGGGAAGGGGGCTTCTCCCACCACTCCCTAAGGAGGCTGCCTGTGGGCTCTCTGCGAGATGGGAGACGTGGGCTGGATGACTGGGCGTCATCTGGCCCCTCTTTGAGAAAGCCTTTGAAAATGACACCCCCCAAGATACAGTGTTGAGTGGGTTTTCTCAACTGGAACCAAAGAGGGAAAACAGGAAGAGGCATGGGAGTGTTAAGGGCATTGAGATACCCCAGGCCCCCGCCCAGCCTGGCTGCGTCTCGTGTTTACCCGCCCAGGCAAGACTGGCAGTTCCTGCACCGCCCATAAGTGTTGCCGAGCTGTGCGGCGGTGTTCTCAAGAGACCCACTCTGTTCTCCTCATGGTAACTCTTCTCCCCAAACCCTTCTGAATCACCTGCGAGCCTTAAAAATGCAGTTCTGGCCTCAACCCCGGAGATCTGAATCTAGTCTTTGGAGCTGGGAGTGTATGTGTGGGTGCACGCACATGTGTGTGCGTGTGAGAGAGAGAGAGAGAGAGAGAGAGAGAAATGTCCTCAAGCACTGACCAAGGCACCCTTCTGCGTGTCCTGACACCTGTGATCCTTGTAGGCAGATGGCAGTCAGACTGTCCAACATAAACTGCCTCCTTTAACAAAGGAGTCAAATGATTGGCTTTTGAGTTTCAGGAGTTGAGGCCTGGTTCTAAGGTTTGGATTAAGACACCATGAGGAAGGGGAAGTCTGTGGCCAGCCCACATAGTGCCTTTGGGTGAACTGTAAAGAGGTGTCTTTCTCCTCGGCAGGGCATCAGCAGATTTTAGCCTCTGAGTGAGCCCTCACCCACAGCAGGCCACACACACACACACAGGCGCACGCTGCTCTGCCATATGGGAGTCTCCTGTGCAAAGGTAGGCTTCCCCATCCCTGAAATTGGAAGAGACCTCCCTGGTCTTGGGGCAGGGTCGAGTCGGAGGTGAGGAGAGCAGAGCTGGTGGGGACACGAGGTGACCTTAAGGTGTTTGGTGGGTCCCTGAGAGGGGGCACAGGGCCACTCTGCTCTGGAACAGAGAACAGAAACCCAGATAGTTTGGGGGAGCAGAGGGAGAGAACAGATGCCTCTCTTAGGTAGAGCCCTAGGGAGGAGGCAGAGGGCCCAGGATGTGGACGGCTCCCCAGCCCCACCGGGTGCGAGGCAGCAGAAAGGTTCCTGAAAGCTCACCTTAGCACCCTGTGCAAGAGCCAGGGGTGGGGTGGGGGGCACAGCTAGCTTCCTCCGGCTCCACAGTGGTTTGGAGACTGCAGGGGGGCTTGTGAGAAGGCCACGAGACGTGCTCCGAGAAGGCCACGGGAGTGGCAGGAGGTATCTGAGGACCGCTTTTGGATGCGGATGAGGGTCTGTGTAGCAGGAACTTGCAGGACTGACATTTCAGAGGCAGAGAGAACAGTGGCGGTGGACAAAGAGGACCACCCACCTTCAGCTGCAGAACTGAGCACCAGTTCTGTAGGTGTGGGGACTCAGAACCGAGACTTCTGTCACTTCAGGGGACAGAGCCTCACAGAGTTCAACTAACGGGAAAATAGCATGACAATCTAACCCACTTGAGTTTGTGGATTAAGAATGATATACTATGCAAAGAAAATTGTAAGTAAATACCTCCTAATAATGATCTCTACATAGTAGGACTAAGGGCAATTTTCATTTTCTTCTTTTTGAGTGCTGTGGCTTTTGACAATTTCTCCAGTAATTGCTGATCGTGTTTGCTTTTTAAATGAGAATAATAATTTTTTTTGAAAACAGTAACTTGCTTTTCTCTCTCTCTCTCTTCTCTGGGGTTCTCATTCCTTAAGTGCCTCATCCATCATGCTTCCTTCCACCCCTCTGACCTCCCCTCCTTGCCTGGGCCTGGAGACACTGGCTGAAGGTGGGGCTCGAGCTGTGAAGGCAGTGGCTCTAGTCGGGAGTCCTAAAGTCATGATGACACTGATGATATCACCACCAAGGACACTTTTCTGTCCTCTCTGTAGCCATTTAAGAGGATAGCGGCCAGGGATGTGGGGGGAGAGATGCTCTCCTCATTTTTTTTGCCTCGGAGTGACTGTCTCTCCTCCCCCAAGCAGAAGGGTTCAGGCTGAGCTCTGCTGAGCCAGACAGTGTGGGCTGGGCCTCTGCACTGTCTAAGCTCCCAAGTAGCACTCCATCCCAAAATCTGCTCCTCAGGCCCCCTCTGAGCCTTTGCTCAGAGTCTCACTCTGACTTTCCAGGCGGAAAAGGCCTATGCGGGCCAATCAGGCCGCTTTGAGAGAAAGGGAGATGATGACAAGCCAGGAGGGCCGGTTAAGACATCCCTGCCTGGGAGGGGGGCCTGGATGAAAATAGAACAGAGGCAGGAGAGGGGTGGCTTAGTGAGCTGGAGGGCAAAGCATGCTGATTATTAAAGAGCGAATTACCTGGTTCTAATTACGAGCGCACTTAAACATCACATTGCCTCCTGATACACAACGGAAGTAGCTCAGATTCTATCATGAAGAGTCAGAAAGGGTGATAAAAATAAAAGATGGATCTCAGCCCTGTGTCCTACCCCTCCCTTCCTTCCTGCCCGTCATTAGTTGTGGTAGGAAGAGGAATGACCAACCCCCAGCTGACTTGCTCAGCCTGGGGGAAGCCTGGAGTTTTCTCCCTGTCCTCTGTTTGCAGAAACTGCCTACATGGGGATGGGAGAGATGGCATGGTGAGGGGTCCCTCCCAGGTGGTCTAACGCCAGGACATCCAGGAAGCTTGCTGTCCTCACTGGGGCAGGTTGTGTGCTCAGAGTTTTGCTCTTATACCAGGTGGACCCTGAGGTCCCAGGACAGAAGGGGAGGGGACCCTGCCTGTGGCCCTGTGCAAGCATGACATTTCCTCACTTCCGGGAAACTGGAGACCAAATCCAAACAAGGCCGTCCCTGGAGAAGGTGATTACTCCATCCCTTGTCAGCGTTTCTGGTCCCTTGATTGAGTTTTCACCTGGTAGTAATGCTGTTTAATGATGGTTATGCAACAGAAGGTAGAGTGGGGCTGAGCTCCTCATCCCTACTCTGTTTCCTAGTGCCGGCAATGCTTTGTCCCCCGTCTTCTCTGCGTGTCCAAGTCTCACACATCTTCCACAGCCGGATCAGTCCCGCCTCCTTGGTGCAGATCAGAGAGTTAGCAAGAGCACTGGATCATGTGTCCCGGGCCCATTCCTACTGCCCATCAGTCAGGTAACTTGATACCCATGTTGTCGGCGAGGGGACTTCTGTGACAGTGTCCTTCACACTCGACCATCGGAGTCACCCAGGAGCACCTTAAAATACAGATTCCTAGGCTCCACTCCCTGCATCATCAGCGAGTGCCCTGGGGGATTCTGAGGCGGGCGTCCTAGAACCGAACTGAGAAGTGCCCTGCAGGGTGTGTCCCTCCCACCCCAGGCTGCCTCCAAGGACAGGGCTCCTGCACGTGCTGTCCAGCCGGAAGGGCGCCCCCCCATTCACCTGTGTTCATGGGCACTCACTCTGTACCCAGTCCCAGGCACTGGGCTCAGGGGCTCCCTGCGGTTAAACTTCCACTCAAGGGGGCCCTTGCATTACATAAGCTCTTTCTATGCAAATAGGATAACAAATCCTGCCCTGCCCACCTGGCTGAATTGTTGTTTTAATTAAGCAAGACAAGGGATGTGAAAGTGCTCTGAGAGCTATAAGACTGGGAATCAAAGGCAGAGTTATCTATGCCCACTAGGCAATGATTCACTGACTGCCTTGTGACATTTCCTCTGCACAGTCCACCACACTTATTAAAAATCTTACAAATCTAGTTAACTGCTCCCAGCTGAGGGCTTGGCTTTGTTGAGTGGCTGCATTCAGCTTGTTCAGCAAAGCCTGCCTCCTTCCACAAGATGGCCAAAACTGTTTTCTTGGCTTCTATTGGTGGACAGAAACAGGATTTCCTCCCAGAAGGGGCAACACTGAGCCAGGTAGTTGGGAATCCTCACTGTGGCTTCATTAACACCTGCTGACTTCATTCTTGGGCAGTTGACTGAGGCCCCAGGAGTAAGTCATTCTCTTGAGATGGATGGGTAAGGTTCCTCTCCTCCGGTGGCGGGGAGGTGTCTGGGCTTCAGTCCCTCTGTTTGAGTTATCTGTTGCTTGGGTGAGACGCCATCTGAAAGCTCAGAGTCATAAAGCAACACTTTATTGTTTCCCGTGATTCTGTGGTTGACAGGCTTCAGCTGGGTGGTTCTGCTCCCCGGGGCTGACCCCCTCCCTTCCTGTGAAGCTGCTTGCAGCTGGGAGCTTGACCCCAGTGGAGAGGCCCAGAGGCCTCTTGTTCTCTAGGCTTCTCTCACACAGCCTTTCAACACTGAGCTGTGCAGCTGAGCTTCTCTGAGAGGGCAAACCCGTGAGCACGTGCTTATGGAGCCACTGTTGGTGTGGAACTGGCTGCCCTGAGTCACAGGACCAAGCCTGGCGTCCACACAGGATGGGGGTAAGCAAAGGCAGGAGTCCCTTGAGGCGTGTGTCCTGGGGCCCCTGATTGCTCATTCTCCACAACATCACTTTATTTCTTGGGAAGTCGCCCCAATACGTGGTAGAGCAGGGCAGCAGCCAGGCCTGTGTTCACCTGAGCTTTTTCCACCGGCATCGGTGCTGCTGGGCTTGGAGGAGGTTATAGAGTCCTGCTCCTGTGCTCTGCGTCAATGGTATCTTCTGTCCCTGGGCAGCCACAGCCTGCAGGGAGGAGCCTCAGAGGCCTGGCAGGTAAGCAGTGTCTGAACCGCCCCCTCTGCAGTAGCGCAGCTCCACACACGCGGCCTCTTGCATGTTGGCTCTAGCCTCTTTCTGGATGTGGCCTCCAGAGAGGCCTGTGGGAGCCCTGCACCGGTTTCCAGGCGCCATGAAGATGGAGCCACAGACACGGCCGCTCTCCACATCTGCTTGGGTTCCTCAGGTCTCCACCACCAGGGGACCCATGTGGCAGTTTGTGTGGGGCTCTGCCTCCTCTGGCCAGAGTGCTGGGGCTCGGGCCCAGTACCATTCTCCCCTCCAAGCACCTCTCATCATGTCTCTGACTGAGTGGGGCACCAGGGATGGCCAGTGGAGGTCTTAGCATACCTTGGGTTGCTTCAGAGTTGTAGGCATCTGGGCAGAACCCTGTGGGTAGATGCGTATCGGGGCTGTGTAGGGACTGAGAGCTCCCTTGGTTTCCTCACATTTCTGTGCTTTTGTCTTAAACCAGCAGCTCTGTTTTCTGGAAGAGGTCCCTTCTGTTTCACCTCAGGCTGACTCTTTCATTTCATGTGTATGCAGGGAGAGGACAGGCTGGAAGGTCTTTAAGAATCAGCAAAATGGCATTTCTACCCTTTGGGAGAAAAACTGAGGATGTGTCCAGAGTGACTAGAATACTGATCCGTACCAGCCTTCCCCTTGCAGCCTCAGCACAGTGGGAGTCGTTCACCTCTGAGCAGATGCCTGGGACCTGGAGGCTCGGAAGTGGAGGGGGTCATCACAAGTCACTGGCCCCCAGACCCAGGGCCTTTGCTGAGGCCCCGAACACATATTCTGTTCACGGTGCGGGAGCCAGACAGTGATGATGCTGTGAGCGCCTTCACGTGAAGACGCGTCTGAAGGAGCAGCGAGGTGTTTTTCTTTTTTTTTTTTTTTCTTCAGAAAATTCACCTTCAGCCGGGCTGCACAGGCCTTGGGGGCTTCTAATTTAGTTTGGCAGGTCGGGGAGCCACCAGAGGCTCTACTTTGCTGGAGTGTCTGTCTTGAGATTGATTGGAGCTGAGAATGAAACCCTGCGGCTCTGTTCTGTTCGCTCACTGAAATGATCCGGAGTTACTTCCTCTGACAAGGAGACTGACCCAGCTGGGGTCCGGGGTGGCCATGCTCCCCCGGCACCGCCAGTCCGAAAGCTCTCGCTGGTATGGATGCTGGGCTTCCTGCTGCTCTCAAGGATCTAAGCTCACCGAAAGCAGGGCCAGAACCCCACATCCAATACTCAGTTGTATTGATGTCTATGTCACTCGAGTGTCCACTTCAACAGCCTGCACCTATAAATAAAGCTACACTTCCTATTTACAGCAGGAACCTCATCAGCTACAGATTGGTCATCCTCAAACTGTTTGCTGGGCATCTGTGGGTCTGCGTGGTAACTGCCTCCCCGATAAGGGCGACTACTGTAGCCACCATTCTTCTCCCTGTCTCCCTTCCTGCTTTGCCCTGCCCGCCTGGCCTCCCCACTAAGCACTGCTGGCAAAGCTGGTGAGAGGCGCCCCGCTGGGGCCACTGGCCACCGCGGAAGTGCCCAGGGTGTCAATTCTGAATCCTTCTGGAGTGAAGCCTGGGCAGAGCAGAGCAAAGGGTCCTCTCCCAGTCCTGAGTCGCACCCATCTCCTGGCCACCAGCGCAGCCAGTAGATCCAGCGTCCTGGGGTTTCACTATTGAAGAATTTAGCCAGCTTGATGCCATCACCCACGGTCCAGAGCCTCACAGAGTCTCAAGAAGAACAATCCTGGTAGTTTCCGGCCCTTGCTCCTCTAACTGCAGAATTGCAGAACAGCCCCGGGGGTGGGTGGGGCAACTGTATCCTAGAGTTCTTTCTGTGTTTATCAGGATTCTGAGGATGTAAATGACATCCAGATACCCAGTGCAAACCGGCCTCAACAAAAATGGGACTTTATATGGCACCAAAGGGCTCAGGTGATAAAGTATCCACCTGCAATGCGAGAGACCCAGATTGGATCCCTGGGTTGGGAAGATCCCTGGAGCAGGAAATGGCAACCCATTCCAGTATTTTTCCACAGAGAATCTCATGGACAGAGGAGCCTGGAGGGTTACAGTCCATAAAGTCACAGAGAGTTGGACATGATTGAGTGACTAACCACCCATGCACAAAGCTGAGAACGCTCCCGGAACAGGTCCCCAGGTATAGGAAAAGCTACAGGAAGAGGGCCCAGGGCAAGAATGTGGCACAGCTCCCCTCTCCACTGTTCCTCTCTTCCCTCCCCTCTTCCTTTCTCTTCTCCCCCACCTGCCTCTGACATTTACTTCTTCCATCTCCTTAATGTCTCATCTTTGACCTCACTGGCAGACAGCCTGTCTCCGTGTGAGGGGAGAAGCGTCTACTGGAGTCCCGGATTCACATTCTCCTGCTCAGCAGCCTTATTGGAAAAAAGGAGCTCTCCTTTCCAGTGTGCACACGGATATCAGGGTCGAGGCAGGCGTGTGACTGCCCTGCTCAGGGCTGCACACGGATAGCCATCTCAGGGCAGACGTGTGATTGCCTTGCTCGGGGCTGTGTTGGCTTCAGGAGCACGGGGTCCTCTGGTTGGTTGGGTTGAGGTTAGGGTGAGATCTGCTTCCAGCCAGAGAGGGGGTCCTGGCCAGTATGAAGATGGCACAGCCATGCCCTCCCCTGCCCCGCGTCGGCCTGGCCCCTTCCTTGGCGTTGCCTACAGCACACAGGCACAACCACCCAGGGGAGGTGCTTATGTGGGAGTGATTCAGTTAGAAGCGCCGTCTACTGTGAGGCTGAGTCTCCATCTGCACTCAGACACCTGAATGGGTCCCGGCATGCTTTCCTTTGGATATACGAGGGCTTCTTTGGCCTTCTGCTTCTCCAGTGCACTGCGGGCTGAGGCAGGCCATTGGCCTGGGGGTGTGTAGGATCAGTGCCAGGGGACCCATGGCCTCGCCTGTAATGGGCACAGCTGATGGGCAGATGCTCTGAGGCATCTCACTTTTTAATCATATTGTAGTGAGAGTGCCCTCCTCCCTGTCTTGCTTGCTTGGGGGAGCCCTGTCCTTGCCCCTCTTCCTCCTGCCTCCCTGGATGCCCAGGGGGGCAGCTGGGCAAGGACATGGTCTTCCAGCTGTGGTCCCATCTCTACGGCCCACTTGTCCTCCACAGGCAGGGCCAAGCTGCCTCAGCCTCTCAGCTCTCCGACCCTCCCCTCCGTCCCTCTCAGATCCCTTCTGGATGGGAAAGAGTCCTGACTCCTCAAATACCACTTCTTTCAAACTTTTTTATTCTTCCCTCAATCCTCTCCTTTCTTTAAAGACTCAGGCCTTTGGGAATCCCAAACCCTGGACACCTTTCTTTTTTTTTTTTTTTCCTGTCATTTTCTCCCTGAAGTGCAGGTCATGGGCTATCCCTGTGGCTTGGCTACGGTGGGGAAGCAGAGGGAGAAAGCTGGGGCATTTCTCAAGGAAGAGCCAGCGAGGTGGCCTCTGCTCCCAGGCAGGGAGGAGGCAGGGGACCTGGGGAGCTTACTGTGTCTGCAGGGAGGGTGGAAGGGGCTTTGCTCCTTGGTTCACCAGACTGGGCTGATTGACATCTGGGTGCTCCTCCTAAAGTCCCTTCCCTCTACTAGTTCACCCTTCAAAGGATGAGGGGACAAGATGTGATAAACATAGAATGGGGCGTGGCCTCCTTGTCAGCCTCCAGGAGCCTGAGCTCTACCCTTTACATAAGCCTTAATGAACACTTTGAGGAGTGACAGGCGGTGGGGCTGCTTATTTTTAACCAGACACCGAGTGGGATGAGGTGTCTCAGCCTCCCCCAGGCAAGCACACCTGAATGTGTCTTGTCAGGGGCTCCCCAAGCCCGAGGCTGCTGGGAGCAGCTTCTGCAGAGTCATACCCGTGTTCGGGAGTCTCCCCAGGCTTGAGCTGCACTGGCCACTTTTTCAGCTCCCGGGCCTCAGTGGGACGGGGGCAGATGCTCTGTGATGGGCAGAGGGGGCCGGCTGTGCTTTCTCAAGTGTGTGAGCTCTTGTCCTTCAGGAATAGCTTTGGACACTAATTGGGGGTTTTTGCCCAGGAAATGTTACTAGGATCTGTCACGTCCTACTAGGAACCATCAGATGGTGACAAGTCGCTGGAGAACTTGCTGCTTAACCACTGGTTTCCCGGAAACCTCGACAGGGCTGCATCTCCGGAGCCCCACATGCTCAGGTTACAAGCATACACTGAAGTCACAGAAGTCTAAGTCACAAATGACAGAAGCGCAGCGGGCTGCAAGGGGACGGGCCGGGCACTTTTAAGAGTGAGTCTAGGGGCTCTTGGCTCTTCCTCCTCCTCTCCGTCCCTGTGCCCTCCCCAGACTCCATTCCTCTGCCTCCTGTTTCGCATTTCCAGAACCACTTTTTCTGTCTGGCTAACTCCATAGGAGCCAAGGAACTGGGGGAAAGTGAGAGAAGTTGTCGGTGCCTGGAAAATCACTTCACGTCTGCTCCAGGTTGACGGCTCCACAGCCCTCAGTTCCCAGGCCTCTCCAACAGTCTTCCATGAAAGAGGTGGCCCGCCCCCCACCCCATGAATCCATTGGGTCCGTTGAATCCTCTCCCCTGGCAGCCACAGGTCCATTCCTGGACTACCATCAACCCCAGACGTGGCAGCCAAAGCCTAACAGGTGCTGCTAGTTTTCCTTCCCAGCTTTCAATTACTCAGTGGGACTTGTTTTCCTTTTATCTCCCGAAGGGGCACATTGGCGACTTAGGTTTGATAGGAAAAGGGCATCCCAGGATTTGAAAATGGGGTTGCCGGCTGTTGCTGGTAGAAGGCAGATAGGGAAATTGCATAATGCATCTTAAAATGTTGATTAGCATTTTGAAGTCAATATGTGCAGTATCTGAAAGGACATCGTCCCTGAAATTGTTGGTCATTTGTCCCCGGGGTTGGGAGGCTGATGTGCTTTGTGGGAAGAGTAATTTTTGTATCCTCCACTGGACACACACACACCCCATCCTTGGTACTTGTCTGGAGACTTGGGAAATTCTACTGAAGGGATTCAGTCCTCATCTACAGGCTTTGAGGGCCAGGGATGAGCATTTGAGAAAAACTGCAGGTATTCCCTCCATAACGACACACATCACGAAGACAAGCTCCTGATTTGGTGGGAACTTCAGGACTGGCAGGCTCTTTGAAATCCATTCATGGACCTCACATGGCCCCCAGGTGAAAAACTCCTGGAGCAGAGTTTATGTCTGTAAGGTCCCCAGCACACGCAGATAACCCTGGTCCCTGTCGGGTGCCTGTGTATCCTTCTTGCTGAGGATTTTCTTGCCTGGAAGGCCTGGGTTGGGGTCACATTTCAGGACAGCTTCTCTAGTCACCCATGTTGGCTGCCAAGGCCCAACAAATGTAACCTTTGTCCCCCCCGCCCCTTAGAAATGGGGACGATTTAGCAAAACTGGGCCTGTTATTCCTTATGGCAACAATTGGCTGGGCTGGGTGACCACACCCACTCGAGGCAGACTGTGGCTGTCTGGGTTGTCACGGCCTCTCCCTGATACCTCAATGCTGGAACTATTTCAGTTCTGTCTATCACCCCATTTGGTCTGCATTGTTCTTAGAGCAGGATTAAGTAAACAATTTATCTCTGAAGATATACTGCATATCACAACACAAGCCTCTCATATGTATACATACAGGAAACATTCATAGTCACACATGTATACACACGCCCTGGGTATCTGCAAGGCATCTGAATTTGAGACCTTGATCCTCTTCCTCTTCATAGGGTTGTTGTGAGGGTTCAGTGGACGGATGCCTGCAGAGTCCTCAGCACAGTGCTTGGTACACAGCAAGTGCTCACTCGATACAGCCAGCTGCGTGTTATTAGTAAGTGATCCTTCCCGCCCAGCGGCATCTTCTCCAGCCAGCTCAGACTGGGCATCGCTCAGGACCGGGGCGCCCTCTGGTGGCTGCTGTCTCTACTCACACTTCAGGCCCCTTTAGAAAGATCTGGGCTCCTTTCTCCCAACTCCCCTCCCCTGCCACTCAAGGGAAAAGGGTGAGAAGTGAGGTGGGGGGAAATTGTTTCACTTTCCTTGTCATTTCCTTTGTCTCCTTCCTGACCTTGGCGACCTTGGGGGTCACTAGGTCTGGGGGCAGGAAGAGATGCTTGGAGGTGGGGGTTCCTGGCTGCACGACTCCCCTGGGATTGCCTCCCTCTCACCTGCTCATTCTCCTCTGAGGGCAGCCCTGCTCTGTTGACGCCCAGGGCCACCTCCAGAGAGGACACCAGACAACGGGGAGGGCAGTGCATCCAGAGTCTCCCCGGGCTATTATGAGGTAATTTTATTTCTTTCCATTTCAGGTAAAAATAGTAAATACAAGATAATTTTCATAAAGGTAAAAATACATCATTTGGATTTTGTTGTTGCTCTCTGAACAGTGCTACCGACAGTACAATTTTTGATTTAGGATTTTTAAACCTTTTTTAATATAAACAAATAGAACTATTTTGCTAATAGGCTATCTGTGTTCTCATCTGGCACTTAAGAATAGATCACAGGTCACCGCCCGGTTCTTCTGGGTGTGTGGGTGGCAGGGAGGGAGTGAGCAGGGGTGTGTGGGGTGAGGTGGTTTGTCTTCCTGCACGCAGACAGCACAGCGGTCTGTGTGCGGTGGGAGGGCACGAGTGTGCATCCGAGATGGCCTTTTCCTGCGCTGGCCACTGGGACATATGGCCCTATGACTGGACCGAAGGTGTCCCCACGTGCCAGGGGGCCACTTCCTCCCTTCCTCCTGTGTTCGAGTTTCTCACCCAACAGCCTAGATTCACAGTCATTCTGGGTCCAGGCAGGACACTGGGCTGCAGATGCCAGCAAGGCTGGTCAGGACGGAGCCAGTGGGTCCCCTCAGAGTCCTAGAGGAGTGGGCCAGGACCCCTTCCCACTGGGGCTGGCGGCCAGGGCATCCCGCCTGGCCTTGGAATGCTGGTAGAAGTCACAGGTGCCGATGGGTGCAGGCTGCTAAATGTCTTTGCCCTTGTTCACCCGCAGGTGATCTTTGTTTAAGTTCTTCCCAAACTTCTCACTGAGCTGTTGGATGAGGTCGGCCAGCTCTCCAGTAGCTTGAGATTTCTCTTCAAGGAGCTCGTAGCGCAGGCTGGAGATATCTTGTTTGATTTCCTTCAGTTCGCCTGCAAGGACAGAGGAGATTTCGGTGAGTATGAGCCTGAAGAAGGGGCTCACCCTAGAAGCATTTGAGGCATGCCTTCTTCCAGCATAATGTCAGGCTACCGATCCAGCAGGGGGGAGGTGAGGGGATTGGAAGTCTGTTTTGACCTAAATCCCACCCAGTTCCTCCCACTAAAGGACACATTCGTCTGCTGAAGACCCTTCTCCTCCCATTCCTGGTCAAGCTCTCCCTGAAGGGTTTGAGGTGGACAGAGGAATCAAGATCAGGTTGAACTGCTTGCACCCATTTTATCATGATAGAACGCTGGTCTTGGAGCCATTAAAGGCAGATTTTAAGACTCTGAGCAGCACCCTTGTTAATTTTAACATTTCTTTCTCATCATGCTTCATGTTTTGTTTTGTCATCATTTGCAAGGAAGAGGAACTCCTAGGCACCTGAGGGGATCAGCTCAACTGATCAGTGGACATGACTATGGAGTCAGGCAGCCTCACAGGAGCAGGGTCTGCCCAGACCATGCAAGCAGCGTGCCTCACTGGTGCACCACGGCAGGCCTGCCGCCTCCTCCTTCTATGGCAAGGGACCACCAGGTGGGGTTTTTCACTCATTTCCACAGTGAGCCACGTGGTTAAAAGTGCACACGGGCCTGGGCTGTGGGAACCTTCTTATTAACCACAAAGTGGGGTCGAAAGGTTCTTGCCTGGTTTGGAAGATACTGGACTCGACTCTTGGCTCAAGTGGGAGTCCACTGCTGGGGGACACTTTAACCAAACCTGTTTTCCAAGTATCCCTGACACACAGAAGATGCAGAAGTCTTAAAGCTATAGTCTGGCCAGTTTTGACAAAGACATACATCTCTTGTTTTCCTGGGGGCTTCACTAAGCCCTAGTTTCATGCTGTGATTCCCATGGCATGAAACCTGCACAGCCCCACATTCTATAATCAGTTACATTCCTATCAATCACATCACACTTCAGAGTGCTGGCTGCCATGGTACCCAGCTGTGTTATATTTAAGACCCAACAGTAGGGTGGGCAGATGGGCTGCTACTCAACTCTTAGACAGTGTCAGCCCAGGGGTCGTTTGGTCATTGCTGATCTTGAGGCTGCACAGTGATGTCCCAGGATGAAGCAGAGGGTCACTACATGACTAGGCTCCTTCCAGAGGCTCCTGGGACACTGGTGAGGGAAAGACTTGGTACCTTCACTCTTGGAAGGTAGCAAATATTTGTCCCAGGTGTCTCATGAAGATTAATTACCTGATGTATAGTAATTCACTTTTCACTTAAGAGCTGCTTAAAATAGACTGGAGAATAACCCAAACAGTGAAAATAATGTAGTTGGCAAACTTCAGTGTGCGTCAGAATGAATGCCTGGTACAAGAATGCCTGGTATTGTATCGCACGCAGACCCGCAGGCCATGCTGATTTATTAGGTCTGGGGAGGAGGTGGGTTCTGGACTTGCTTTTATAGCAAGCACTTCTGAGGGGGTGGAAGGAATTCTTTGGGAAACTGCTGGTTGGTAGCTTCTGAGAGCCAGGATGTGAGCTAGGATGGAGCCAGCCAGAACAGGGGCTGTCTACGGTTGGCTGGCTGTGTGCTCTGGGCATGAGGCGCGCAGGGCCGTCCTGAGCTCAAGGGATAGGAGGCAACTCGTGTCAGTAGTGACTGGGGAGGCAGAACCATTCTGTGAGCAGGGTTCTGTGTCCTGGTGCTGGTGCTGAGGTGGAGGGCTCTGTGGTCAGAGCTAAGGGCAGCCCCAGCTGACGACCAGCCAGGGGACAGAGAAGCTGGTCCTGCAACTGTGTCCCTTGCATTCTGCCAACACCTCCAGTGAGGCTCTCCGGGGTCTCCGGCCGGGGACTGAGCCCTGCCAGTTTCCACTCATTTCCACTGAGCCCTGATACCACTTTGCAGGCCCGGTGAGACCACGTCTGGCTTCTGCCCTCCAGGAAGCAGATCCAGTTGCTTACCTTCATTGACTTCATCATTTTCTCTGTCCACCTGGGCCTTCAGGACATATCGTTTTATGAGCCGTTTCATGATTTTCTGAAACATGAACACAGGGAGGGATCAAACCAGCCCAGCCAAGCACAGAAGCAGCTTGCATCCTGTAGGCGTGACTTCTCCCTCTGGCAGAGTGCCCGGCAGAGTTGGGGGACCCTCCCTTGTCTGATGCCTTGTTCTTGAGAAGTGACCTGCCTAATGGGGAGGTTCTAGTCTCTCTGGATTCAGTAGCACCTGAGCCAGGATGTAAGAATGGGATACTCGCAGTGGCAGGAGGTCCAGCCACAAAGAGAGACAGAAACACCTGAGATCCATGTGCACTGTTTGAGGGTCCTCAGCCTGACTTTTCCGTACCCCTTGTGACTTTAGCCCACCACACCCTCTTCTCTGGGCCTGATTTCAACAATCGATGCAAACTGGGGGAGTAAGAAAGTCCTAGCAGGCCAGTCCAGGTAAACTGTCTCCCATGGAGCTGCTATGCAGAAGAGGTCCACTGAGCCCACAGTCAGGAACAGGCACGGAGGACCCTCCACTGTACTTTGGAAAATTCCTACCAGAGGCAGAGAGAGATACAGCCGAGCCTTGGGAGGTTTTGCCAAGATCCGGCTTCCCTGAAATCTCACCACCCGCCCAGCACTGTGGAGTCACACTGGAGGTCCTACTTATTATGCAGATACCAGATCCTTTCAGCACAGGAGGCAGGAACAAATGCTGAAGAGCCACCAAGAATAGAGCCAAGTGTAAGAGAGACCGCAGGAGGTGAACTTTGGATTCTGCCAGCTAGTCGCTCCTGGGTTACTGCGAAATTGCAGGATTTAAAAATATCCTTGTGGCCGACCCATCTGAATCTGTAGGAGCCTAGCAGCACCGCAGACGGGGATTCCCAGCTCCTCAGTATCCCTTCTGCTCACCTGCTCACCCTGAGGATCGAGGGGACAGAACTGCCATTTGCTAGGTTGAAGGGCCCTGAATTCTGTCCTCAGCTTTGCTGTGTGAGGTCAAGCAGGTGGTTAAAGTCCTCTCTGACTACATGGGCTCAGGAAAAAGCTTCTTGCAAGTATAAGAGAAGTGAGCTTCCAGGATGCAGAGAGCTGGAGGGTTGAACGCATTAGTATTATCACCAACTGGTGGTGCCACAGGGCCTGTAACGGTAGTGACCTTGCAAGGGGGCGTCTCCAGCTGTGACCCCATAGTTCACTTGACCCCAGGAAAGGCTGTTCACACTGAGCTCTGAGAGTTCATGGAGGCCCTTCCTAGCCCCCACTGGAGGTCTGCTGGGCTCTGTGGTTTGAGTCAGCCTCTAATTTCAGGATGCACAGTTAAGTGGTGAGTTGCCTTCACGCTGCTCCTTCTCTGGAAGGCCTGGGTCTTGTCCTGATGGTGGTTAAACTGCAATGCCAGATCGCTCACTGACACTCTTGTAGTCAATGAGGCAGGTTACCTGAGTTTTAAGAATCTATGCCTTTAGTGGGAGTCAGTGATGCTCTTTTCACTTTGAATTGGAGCAACAGAAACAAAATAAACTTTGTCCTGAGCCAAGTTCTCATGGGGGGATAAAAACCAACAAACCAGATACCCAAGTATCTAACACTCGTACTGAATAAGGAATTTGGAAATATTCTACTGCAGACTTTCAGGCTTACGCAAGACCAGGGGATCTATCCATAAAGTTTGTTGTCATTTTAAAGAAAAAAACCTCAAGAACTCGAGACTCTTCCATTTCTGAATCTGTCAGTTAAAGAGACTATATATTTACAATGTAAAATTATGAGCCAGAGATGGAAGTGAAGAGCTCCCTTTTCTGGGACGTGGCTGAGTAGAACGCGTTCACAGCTACAACGGTAACCACCCCTCCTGCCTTCCTGTGCTCACTGTGTCTCATGCAATGTGATTAAACTGATCATTTAAAAATTTCATAGTATGTATTTATTATAAATACAAATGTTTTGAGTCTTCCTATAGTCCTGAAGCTGTGTTGGCCTCTTTGACAAAATGACCTCATGGAACCCTCCCAGAAACCAGAGGAGATGGAAGTTGTCATCTCTTTGTACAGAGGAGGTCACGAGGCTCAGAGAGGGAGGTGACTTCTTCAGGCTCATACAGCTGGGAAGTGGCAGACCTGGGATTTACCAAAATGGAAACTCAAGCTGGGGCTTTGTTCAAGCTTCAGGAAAAGACTAAGTGCATAATGGATTCAGAGAAGAGATGCAGGAAACGGGCTCCCAGTGGTCACAGGGGGTTTGGACCACTTCTAGGTACCAGTTTATCCTTTAACAAGGCACAGAATCTTTTGAGCAAGAAGAGGCCTCAGCTAGTTTTCAGAGAATGGATTGCTATCCCGCAGAAGAGAGTGACTGGTAAAGCATCGTCCTGAATGCCCATGGCCCACGCATGAACCCTGGCAGACCTGATCTCTCCGAGGGGAGAACAGCAAGGGTTTGCTTCTAAGCCTCTCATTACAGACGAGGATGTTAGAGGTTTAACATGGAAGCAGAATTACATGAGCAAGGCAGACATGCCCAGACCCTTTACCTTCTTCTGCTGCCCAGTTCACTCCAGGAGTGACAGGCACCTTCAGGGACGACAGTGTGACTGCCTTTCAGGTGCTTAGAGACTTCATGCCCTGATGAGGACCTAGCCTCCCCTGTGGCATATGCATGTTAGACAACTGGGATCTGTAGGAGTCTCATTCCCAGGAAGTCTGAAATGGTTAGGAAAATGCCCAAAGTTCTTTTTAACTTGGCTGCTACAGAGGGTCTCTGTCTGCAGAAAAGATGGACATCAGAAGCCTCCCCTCCTTCACTATGTGGGGGAAAAGCATGGTCCTTTCTCATGAGTTTCTGCTCCCTCCTGCTTACCTTCCATGGAGTTTTCATTTCGCAGAGATAATAAACCTTCCCCACACTAACATGTCCCTGTCGATGCCAGCTTGACCTGCTCTGCCCTGATGCATTTAGCAAGGACTGGAGATGACTGTATGTAGCGATCTTACTCAGGCAAAATAACTAATACTGAGGTACCTAGTAGATAAGAATGGTGGTGGCATCGAGGCCCACGTCCAGGGTGGGAGCCCCACAGTTCTCCGGCCCAGAGTCTGAGAGCCAGGTGGCCTCTGGCCGCTGCTGGTGTCCAGGGAGTGGGAGGGACCGCTCTGTGCAGCCAGGGAAGCTGAGGACAGGATCAAGGAAGAGGACATGTGCGCAGAAGGTGTCACCCAGCAGCAGCCAGAGAGAGGTAATGCTGCCGCCCAGCAGCAGAGGAGTTGACGAACATTGGGAAGAGAGTGGACAAAATGGATCGCAGGACAGGTCATGTGTTAAACTGGGGTTTAGGAGACCCCAGGAGACAAGAAATCAGCATTGGCAAGCTATCTAACCTGTTGGCTTGGATCTCTGCAGAAAAGGTCATCAAGAAGGCAAGAAGGAGCATGCCCACTGGGTTTCAGGGGAAGGGGTTACATAATAAAGAATTATTTCAGTGATGGGCTGTGCCTGGATTTTTCGGTTTGGTTGGGACATGGTTTATTTGCTTTGCCCCTGAAGGAGATGCATCCTCAGAGAGTGAGGATATGAAGTCTGTACATACCCCAACAAGGGGACACATGTTGATCAGGTCACATGTAGCAATGATAGGAAACACACTTTGGCCATTTTGCTGGCATCATGGTTTTGTTCCATTGTTTGGGCTCATGTCCACAGAACCCAGATTAGGAAAAAAAATTACAAAAGCAAAGAACCAATTTTGTGAAAAATAATTCCCTGGAAATCTAGAGGAACTGTCTTCTCTTATAACGGAGAACCTGAAAAGCTGAGGTGATGAGAAGCTTAAACACCCAACATCTTGGACTGAAAGGAGATCAAACTGGTCAATCCTAAAGGAAATCAATCCTGACTGTTCATTAGAAGGACTGATGCTGAAGCTGAAGCTCCAGTACTTTGGCCTCCTGATGCAAAGAACTGACTCATTTGAAAAGATCCTGATGCTGGGAAAGACTGAATGCAGAAGGAGAAGGGGACGGCAGAGGATGAGATGGTTGGTTGGCATCACTGATTCAATGGACATGAGTTTGAGCAAGCTCTGGGAGATGGTGAAGGACAGGGAAGCCTGGTGTGCTGCAGTCCATGGGGTCGCAAAGAGTCGGACTTGACTGAGCGACTGAACAACAAGTGCTAAGTTTGAGCAACCAAGCAGATCTACTAGAGACAAAAGGGAAAGGAGCTTAACAACATGCACATCAACAATAGGGCTTTCATCTTATTGGGATTGCTGCAGAATGTCTCAGCACCTCGACAGTGAGAGGCTGACGGCATATGTGCTCCGTGCAAAGGGGACTCTGGGTGCAGCCTGCATGGTGAGAAAGAGGGAGTGAACTGGGGGTCTCACCATTTCTTAGCCCTTTTGAAAGATGCTTTGGGAGGAAAGCAGTGCATCATGGAAGGCCACCAGTGGGCTCAAGGAAAAGGCTGAGCCATTTTTAGACCCCTCCCCAAATCCTTCCTTCTGCGATGGTTGCTGCCCTGTGATAGCAGAAGTGCCTTCTGTTCCTCGCTTCCTTCCCCCAGGATCAGATAGACCTCTTCCCCGGGACTGTCAGACACAGACAGGGCAGGTTCCAGGGAGGCCTGGGTGTGACTCTACAAAGAAGACTAAGGGGCTCTTGCCCGGGCTGTGTGGCGTGGCGCAGACAGATCTCACTTCAACCCACCAGGTGACTGAGTTCCCTTGTGTGTTCAGTGGGGTTACAGGTCCTGCCTCTCTCACAGGCATGTGTGAAATCATACATACCCTCGTGTCTAGTCTGCTCCCAGCTGTCCATCTGTGCTGGCTCAAGGTTTACTCCTATTTAAGCAGATGTTGGCTCAGGAAGATGCCCAGACTTGACCTTAAAGGGCTGAGCAAAGTGCCAATGTACAAAAGCAAGATGGTCTCTGCTCCATCTGCTGTCCCCTCCACCCACTCCCTCTGATACCCACGGGCCCAGTTTTTCTGTCTCCCAGTTTCTCTGTCTTCTTTTGGGTGACAACGATCTGAGTAAGTTGCCCCAGGCTTTTCTTGGTGGATTCGAAAGATACAGGGTGGGCCTACTTTCCCAGACTGTCAGCCTGAAGCTGCAAACCGGCTAATCCGCATAATCACAGCAGGAAGCTCTAGGGGAGTCAAGGTTGCACGGACTCGGCCAGTAATGATGGAAGACAGAATAGGGATTGCTCGAGACCACTGTGGAGCACGTTCTCCTTCACAAAGGATTCATCTGGCTGTAGGACGTTGACCACAGCGGCTGTCTTCCCTGATTGCAGCTGCTGATTGTGCTCAAAACTCAGGAGACATCTGGCCCTAATCCATTACGGTTTTCTATCTTTTCCGTGGCACAGATAATCTCTACTTCTCTCTAAGAAGCAAAGAAATATAAATCCTTCCCCTGACTGAAGGATTTGTCCTATAAAATAAACTCAAAGCTGATCGCACTGGGCAGGGCCAATTTAGCGCACAATTAAATCAATACAAGATTTGCCCTTTGCCAACTTTTTAGCCCATGTCATCCGATAAAACTATAAGTACTATGAGGGATGAGCCATTTCTTAATTGTACACTTAACTCCTTCTAACTGCAGAGTTAGCTTCTGAAATACGGATGGAGATTCAATTAGAGACCTGGGTCTGGAAGATGCTGAGTCTGTAATGGCCCCCTCGGGGATGCTGGCAGCAGGGACATATCACCTTGGCCCCAAGGAACACTCAGGACGGCGTCAGATTTACATCTGATAGGAAACGGCCAGCGTGGATAAAACTGCTGGTCATCGGGGGCAGGAAAGCAGGAGGAGGATGGCCTGCACTTTTATAATCAATAACCTGTAGTGACCATTTATCACTGACTGATTCAAACTGATACAGAGACTGCATTAATTTCTAAAGCAAAGTAAGATCTGCAAGCATAAAAGACCTCCTAATTTTTATAACGGCCGTGTGCAGGCTGGCAGTCTAAGGTCAAGTGCCTACTGAAGACATTGATACCCACCTGGGAGCCACCCCGGGTGCCTGCCTCTCCCTACCCCATTCCTGTTGGTCTGCATCATTTTCCTTTGGCAATACATCCAAAATGTATAGAGAGTCAGTCAGCTTTTCTCCATCACCCTTCTCGCATTTCAAGTCACCTGTCCCATATCTTCCTCCCTGGTCTCCCTGCTTCCACTCTTGTCTGCACTGGTCTAGTCTCATTACAGCAGACAGGTAGTTTTCTTAAAGCATAAGTAAAATTGTATCATCTTCTCCCTCCCTCAAGTTAACCTCCTCCCACTGCCTTCCTAGATACCTCAGAGTAAAATCCACACCCTGACCTTGCTTCGGTGGTCCTGATTTGAATTCTGACCTCATCACCTTCCCCTCCCCCACTGCTCATTGAGCTCCAGCAGCTCTGGACCTCCCAGGCATCTCCCCTCCCGCCTTACACTTTTCCTCTGCCTGAAAGGCCTCATGTGGTTGCCTCCTTCTCATCTAGGAGGTCTTAGCTAGCTGTCCTCTCCTTAAAGACGCAACTTCTGATAACCATATAGAGGCAGGGGCTCCCTGGTTTTCTCCATTTTTGCACCTGAGTTTTTTTCATCTTGGCACTTTGATCAATTTGAAGTTACGTATTTAATTGCATGTTTACTGATCCATAGTGTCTCTCCCTCTAGGTCTGGAAGTGCCACTAAGATAGGAACCTTGTCTGTAACCCCAGGAAGCAATACAGTGCCTGGCATATAAATAAATGTTGGCTGCAGGAAGGAATGAAGCTGTGTTCTAGGGGGAATGACACAGCCCTGTGACTATATTGGTGTCTTAACGGAGTCCACTTCTGCCTATACGTGGGAAAGGGGTGGTTACCTGGTATCTGGTGGGCTTGCTGTAAGTGTTATTTGCTGTCAGATTTTCAGAATTCCTCATGCCAGCCTGGTATCGAGTCTTCTGGGAAAAAGCAAAAAAACAAAATACATAGTATGTGACACATATTACATAATACTTAATACATACCTACACGGTAAGAATAGCACCTGCATGGGGGCTACCTCTACAGTGTGGGCCCTCAGGAGGTCTCTGTACCCACCGTGGCTTGGCTTCCTGGAACATGTTTCCTGGGGACTCTGGCTCTGCAGGTTGTCAGTGGGTTACAGAATTACTGTTTGGTCAGCTTTGTTTGGAAAGCACTCAGCTAGAGTGATTGCCCAGAGATTTTTAATATGCTAATAATTGAGGATCTCCAGGAGGGGGAGATAATGGACGGGGAGCCTCCCTTCCCAGGCATCCCAAAGTACAATCCAGCTACTTCCTGGGGAGAGCTATCTGCTTTTGAGTCCACTAAGGAGTCCCTCCGTGGGGTCCCAGCTCAGTCCAACAGGAAGGGGGGCACTAAGGCCGGTTAGCGGCCCCTGCTGGTACTGCAGCTGTGCTGAAGTGGCAACTGATTCTGAAAAGCACGGGGTCCCTCCTCAGAGCTCCTGATTTGCCTGGTTTCAGAGGCATCCTATGAACCAAAGACACACAGCTCCCCTCTCCCGCATCTGCTGCCCCTCCAGCCCCTTAAGTCCCGTTCTACCTACCCTGAATTTAGAATTCAGCATGCCCATTTCAAGGTCATTTTCACAGCTTTTGGCCTTAGATTTGCAGAGTTTTATGAGGCACATCTTGATTCTCATTATGAGATAATAAAATGATTTAGGACTTGGCACTAGATTAAAAGGAGCAGGTAGAGTTCTTCCTTCATCAAAGTAAGACAGCCAGAGCTTCGCTCGGGCAAACTTCCACTCCACGTCTGCATCCTCCTGCAGGGCGAGGAAGACAGCAGCACATCGTCAGAGGCCACGCCCTCCAGCAGACTCATCCCACCAGCCACAGAGGTGGGCCCTGAGGGGCATTTAAATGTTCTAGGAGCCATATTATGAAAAGTAAAATGAAACGAGTGAAATTAACTTCAGTGATGTATTTTACTGAACGCAGTAGACCCAAAATGCTATCATTTCAGCATGTTATCATTATAGAAATGATTCATAAGATAGTTTACATTTTCTTTGCATACCAAGTCTTCAAAATTGGCATGTGGTCTATACTCACAGCACATCTCAGTTTGGACTGGCCACATTTGAGTGATTAGTACATGTGGTTTCGTGGCTACCATATTAGATACTACCATGTATTTCCTACTAGAAAGTGGATTCGAGTGCTGCCAACAATGTTAAGAGTCTAGCATTTAAGTCTAGAGACCCAAAGAATTGATGCTTTTGAACTATGGTGCTGGAGAAGACTCTTGAGAGTCCTCCGGACAGCAAGGAGATCAAACCAGTCAATCCTAATGGAAACCAACCCTGAATACTCATTGGAAGAACTGATGCTGCAGCTGAACCTCCAATACTTTGGCCACTTGATGCAAAGAGCTAACTCATTGGAAAAGACCTTGAAGCTGGGAAAGATTGAAGGTGAAAGGAGAAGGGGACGACAGAGGATGAGATGGTTGGATGGCATCACTGCTTCAATGGACTTGAACTTGGGCAGACTCCAGGATATAGTGAGGGACAGGGAGGCCTGGCGTGCAGTAGTCCATGGGGTCACGAAGAGTCAGACATGACTTAGCAATTGAACAACAACAGCTAGCATATGCAATTCAAGTGAGCAAACCTGAATGTAGCTGGCAAGAGGCAGTCTGTTCTTCCCTGGTGGTGGCAGTACACTTAAAGCCCAGATCTGTTACTTCGGACTTGGTGTCAATGCCAGAATGCCAAGTGGGCCCCCTGAGAGGTAGCAGGGCTGTGTTCTCTATAGGTGGCTAGGCTCCGTGGGCCCCTGTCCTAAGAGGGCAGTCTGAGGCCAGGGGTTTGGAATCAACTGGACTGTTCCCAGCTGTGTGATGTAGGTAGTGGCCTTGGGCTTCCTCCTCTGCTCATGGTGATCACACTGCTGGCCTCCCATGGCCCTGGGGTTGGCATTGATTACGTGTTCTGTGAGCAGTGGGTTTCTCTCCTCAAGGCACTGGCTTCACTTCAAGGGGCTGTGAGCCCAGCCGGGTCCCACCTGAGGCTGCTGGCATAAGGTCACCACCAGAGAGCTTGACCAATTTGTCTGCTTTTGCTGAGACCCCATCAGCACCTGGCCTGGTCTATGGGGACATGCTCTGCAGGCCTTTTAGACCGGAAGCTCTGTGAGGGCAGAGTCGTTTCTGATCTCTGCCATACAACAGAGAGGTGTAGGCGGGACTCCCGACCTGAGAGGAACGGTGATGTGGTGGTGGGAGCACAGGCTCCCAAGCCTGCCTGGGTTCAAATCCTGCCTCTGTTCCTCACTAGCTGGGTCACCATAGCAG
The DNA here is from genome assembly GCF_014754425.2 of Oryx dammah. Taxonomy (NCBI): domain Eukaryota; kingdom Metazoa; phylum Chordata; class Mammalia; order Artiodactyla; family Bovidae; genus Oryx; species Oryx dammah. The sequence goes on along the minus strand of NW_024070189.1, from coordinate 62,328,489 downwards.
GAGACTTAACTGCTCTGGGCCTCAGTTTCCTCATCTATGAAATGAGGACAGTAACACCTACTTCACAGGCTGTTGTGGGAATGAAAGAAGTTAATGCATGAAAAACAATGTACGATATTAATACTTGGTAAACTCTCAGTAAATATTATTTGCATCTCCATAGCTTAACCCAGTGCCTGGTGTTCAACCTTCAGTCACTCAGCCAACCTCCTACTATGTGCTGACGTACAGTTCGCCTACTGTATGCCTGGTCCATGCTAGGGAGGCACTGGGTTTGGCAGACATGATCTCCTGGGACGCAGAGCCTGGCCAGTGACAGGAGTATGTTAACTCATCAGCTCTTTGTTTCTAGATCTGGGCTCACAGCTGGAGGAGGTGCTGGGGGTGGGGTTCTGCCCTTGGGGGTCAGGGAGGGCTGCCCCAAAGGCTAGTGTTTATGCTGAGATCCAAATGGTGAGGAGTTCTCAACCAGGTCAAGTGTGGGTGCACTGGGGTGGAGAAGAGTAGCAGTTAATCAGCGGAGAGGCAGCGAGAAGCGTAAACAGCTCTTTGTGGGCAATAAAGAGCAGGAGACAGAGAGGGTGAGAGCTGCAAAGCGGGGTGGAGGGAGGGTTGTTTGTAGTTACTCATTTTATTTTCAAGATCAAGAGATGCATTTAGATGCTGACAGGAAGGATTAGACAGAGAAAGAGAGGGTGAGGATGCAGGCGGGGAGGGCTGCTCCTGAGGAGGGGAAGGCAGGGGGCCCAGGGATGTGGGGAGGGCTGCTCAGGGGGAGAAGGCGTGTCTGCCCACTGGAGGGCTGTGGCGGGGGCGGAAGCAGGCTCAGAGGCAGGAGCGAGCGTCTGTGGATTCAGATGTAGATGTTCAAGAGTGTTCTCCTGCGGGGATTTACATATCTACAGGGATTTACTTCACCAAAGTTCAGTGCAACCATGAACACACCAGGCACATCCTGGCAGCAGTCCTCAGGGTCCTTGTACAGGAGTCAGCAGTGAGCCGGTGGGGACTGTGCGCTCCCACCCCACGAGGAGAAGCCCAGTGCCCAAAGGGAGGGGTCGCAGTCCGCTCTCTCTGTCTCTTGGCACCACCCTGTGGTGGGTAACTTGACATCACAAGCCATGGGCTTGCTCAAGCCTGTCCCAAACTAGTGGGTATTGCTCATGCCGTCACGTGACTTCCCACGCCACATTCATTTGGACCAACACACGATGTGCTCCATAGGATGGGGCAGAAACCGGGGGTGAGTGCTCTAGACACCCACGTATGTCAGGCACCATCTGGGGTCTCTGACACGTGGGGAACCTGGGGCCCAAGAAGGTTCATTAGCAACGGCTCATTATCCACACAGGTAACCAAGTACGTAAAACACTTATATATATATGTTGTTTGTCTGCTGATACAGTGCTGCCTTTTCCTGTACATGGCTGGGGTGTTAGAGCTGGGGGCTAAGATGAAGGTTCACGCAGGTTCACCTCTTCCTCTCTCCTCTTGTCTTTTTCCCTTGTTCAGTCTACCCTCTTGAGTGCAGAGCCAAGTATTACAGGCATTCTCAGTCATGTCTGCCTCTCTGCAACCCCAAGGACCGTAGCTCACCAGGCTCTTCTGTCCATGGGATTTCCCAGGCAAGAATACTGGAGTGGGTTGCTATTTCCTACTCCAGGGGATCTTCCCGACTCCAGGATCGAACCCGCATCTCTTGCGTCTCCTACATTGACAGGCAGATTCTTTACCACTGTGCCACCTGAGAAGCCTAGTGCCAAGTATATACCACATTGTTTGACCCCTCTCTGTCTTCGTACATGCTGTTCCTACTGTATAGAATATTGTTTTTTGGAGAAGTTTTATGGACCAAAGCTTCCCCCCAAAATCCATATGTTGAAGCCCTAAGCACCAGTATATTAGAATGTGGTTGTATTTGGAAAGAGAGTCTTTAAAGAGGTAATTAAGGTTAAATGAGGCTTTAAGGGTGGCGTCCCAATCAAACATGACTGGTGTCATCATAAGTAGAAAAGACACATGGAGGAAAGGCCCTGAGAGGGCGTAGCAGAAATGCAGTCATCTGAAAGCCGAAGAGAGAGGCCTCAGAAGAAACCGAGCCAGGAGCTTGACCTTGACTTTCTAGTCTCCAGGGCTATGAGGGAATAACTGTGTTATTTAAGCCACCCAGTCTGTGATATTTTGTTGTGGGAGCCCTAGCAAACTAATCCATGACAATTATTTTCTATACACGAATAATTGTTTCTTATAAGAGATTTAAGTACTGGGGTATACCAAGCAAATGTGAAAGTCCCCTTTCAAAACTCTTTTCTTGTTTCACTCCCATCCTCAGAGGGTACCATTTCCTACCTTTGCTTTCTGCATAGGCACATTTGTATTATTATGTACATGAGATTTGCCCAAGGATATTTTTCTATAGCTTGCGTTTTTTTCATTTCACAATATCATAGAGATTTGCTCTGTCAGCACACAAAAAAAGCCTTATTGTTTATAAACAGTGTTTTAAGGCCCAAGGTAAGAGAAACCCAAGTAAGATGGTAGGTGTTGCAAGAGGGCATCAGAGGGCAGACACACTGAAACCATACTCACAGAAAACTAGTCAATCTAATCATACTAGGACCACAGCCTTGTCTAACTCAATGAAACTAAGCCATGCCTGTGGGGCAACCCAAGATGGGTGGGTCATGGTGGAGAGGTCTGACAGAATGTGGTCCACTGGAGAAGGGAATGGCAAGCCACTTCAGTATTCTTGCCTTGAGAACCCCATGAACAGTATGAAAAGGCAAAATGATAGGATACTGAAAGAGGAACTCCCCAGGTCAGTAGGTGCCCAACACGCTACTGGAGATCAGTGGAGAAATAACTCCAGAAAGAATGAAGGAATGGAGCCAAAGCAAAAACAATACTCAGTTGTGGATGTGACTGGTGACAGAAGCAAGGTCTGATGCTGTAAAGAGCAATATTGCATAGGAACCTGGAATGTCAGGTCCATGAATCAAGGCAAATTGGAATTGGTCAAACAAGAGATGGCAAGAGTGAACGTCAACATTCTAGGAATCAGCAAACTAAAATGGACTGGAATGGGTGAATTTAACACAGATGACCCTTATATCTTCTACTGTGGGCAGGAATTCCTCAGAAGAAATGGAATAGCCATCATGGTCAACAAAAGAGTCTGAAATGCAGTACTTGGATGCAATCTCAAAAACGACAGAATGATCTCTGTTCATTTCCAAGGCAAACCATTCAATATCACACTAATCCAAGTCTATGCCCCAACCAGTAATACTGAAGAAGCTGAAGTCGAACAGTTCTATGAAGACCTACAAGACCTTCTAGAACTAACACCCAAAAAAGATGTCCTTTTCATTATAGGGGACTGGAATGCAAACGTAGGAAGTTAAGAAACACCTGGAGTAACAGGCAAATTTGGCCTTGGAATGCAGAATGAAGCAGGGCAAAGACTAATAGAGTTTTGCCAAGAAAATGCACTGGTCATAGCAAACACCCTCTTCCAACACAAGAGAAGACTCTACACATGGACATCACCAGATGGTCAACACCGAAATCAGACTGATTATATTCTTTGCAGCCAAAGATGGAGAAGCTCTATACAGTCAACAAAAACAAGACCGGGAGCTGACTGTGGCTCAGATCATGAACTCCTTGTTACCAAATTCAGACTTAAATTGAAGAAAGTAGGGAAAACCACTAGACCATTCAGGTATGACCTAAATCAAATTCCTTATGATTATACAGTGGAAGTGAGAAATAGATTTAAGGGCCTAGACCTGATAGCTAGAGTGCCTGATGAACTATAGAATGAGGTTTGTGACACTGTACAGGAGACAGGGATCAAGAACATCCCCATGGAAAAGAAATGCAAAAAAGCAAAATGGCTGTCTGGGGAGGCCTTACAAATAGCTGTGAAAAGAAGAGAGGCGAAAAACAAAGGAGAAAAGGAAAGATATAAGCATCTGAATGCAGAGTTCCAAAGAATAGCAAGAAGAGATAAGAAAGCCTTCTTTAGTGATCAATGCAAAGAAATAGAGAAAAACAACAGAATGGGAAAGACTAGAGATCTCTTCAAGAAAATTAGAGATACTAAGGGAACATTTCATGCAAAGATGGGCTCGATAAAGGACAGAAATGGTATGGACCCAACAGAAGCAGAAGATATTAAGAAGAGGTGGCGAGAATACACAGAAGAACTGTACAAAAAAGATCTTCATGACCCAGATAATCACGATGGTGTGATCACTCATCTAGAGCCAGATATCCTGGAATGTGAAGTCAAGTGGGCCTTAGAAAGCATCACTACGAACAAAGCTAGTGGAGGTGATGGAATTCCAGTTGAGTTATTTCAAATCCTGAAAGATGATGCTGTGAAAGTGCTGCACTCAATATGCTAGCAAATTGGGAAAACTCAGCAGTGGCCACAGGACTGGAAAAGGTCAGTTTTCATTCCCATCCCAAAGAAAGGCAATGCCAAACAATGTTCAAACTACTGCATAATTGCACTCATCTCACACGCAGTAAAGTGATGCTTAAAATTCTCCAAGCCAGGCTTCAGCAATATGTGAACCGTGAACTCCCTGATGTTCAAGCTGGTTTTAGAAAAGGCAGAGGAACCAGAGATCAAATTGCCAACATCTGCTGGATCATGGAAAAAGCAAGAGAGTTCCAGAAAAACATCTATTTCTGCTTTTTTGACTATGCCAAAGCCTTTGACTGTGTGGATCACAATAAACTGTGGAAAATTCTGAAAGAGATGGGAATACCAGACCACCTGACCTGCCTCTTGAGAAATCTGTATGCAGGTCAGGAAGCAACAATTAGAACTGGACATGGAACAACAGACTGGTTTCAAATAGGAAAAGGAGTTCGTCAAGGCTGTATATTGTCACCCTGCTTATTTAACTTATATGCAGGGTACATCATGAGAAATGCTGGGCTGGAAGAAGCACAAGCTGGAATCAAGATTGCTGGGAGAAATATCAATAACCTCAGATATGCAGATGACACCACCTTTATGGCAGAAAGTGAAGAGGAACTAAAAAGCCTCTTGATGAAAGTGAAAGTGGAGAGTGAAAAAGTTGGCTTAAAGCTCAACATTCAGAAAACAAAGATCATGGCATCCGGTCCCATCACTTCATGGGAAATAGATAGGGAAACAGTGGAAACAGTGACAGACTTTATTTTGGGGGGCTCCAAAATCACTGCAGATGGTGATTGCAGCCATGAAATTAAAAGACGCTTACTCCTTGGAAGAAAAGTTATGACCAACCTAGCTAGTATATTCAAAAGCAGAGACATTACTTTGCCGAGTAAGGTCCGTCTAGTCAAGGCTATGGTTTTTCCTGTGGTCATGTATGGATGTGAGAGTTGGACTGTGAAGAAGGCTAAGCGCCAAAGAATTGATGCTTTTGAACTGTGGTGTTGGAGAAGACTCTTGAGAGTCCCTTGGACTGCAAAGAGATCCAACCAGTCCATTCTGAAGGAGATCAGCCCTGGGATTTCTTTGGAAGGAATGATGTTGAAGCTGAAACTCCAGTACTTTGGCCACCTGATGTGAAGAGTTGACTCATTGGAAAAGACTCTGATGCTGGGAGGGATTGGGGGCAGGAGGAGAAGGGGATGACAGAGGATGAGATGGCTTGATGGCATCACTGACTCGATGGATGTGAGTCTGAGTGAACTCCAGGAGTTGGTGATGGACAGGGAGGCCTGGCGTGCTGCGATTCATGGGGTCGCAAAGAGTTGGACACAACTGAGCGACTGAACTGAACTGAATGTCTGTGCTATCTCAGTTTATTTAAACATGTTGATGGGCTATTTCCAAAGTTTTCTTTTAATGAACATCTATGTAAAATCATATTTCTGCATGGAATTGTTGTATCAAAAGCATCAGTGCATTTTATTTTGTTTTAATGTTGATTTTATTCATTTAACTTCTAATAGGTACAGAGTGATATGATTTTAAGCAGGAAAGGGTTTAAAGAAAAAGCGTTTATAGCTATTCTGTCCTCCAACCCCCACATCTCAACAGTACACCCCTTCCTGTGTACCCTTTCAGGTTATTTTTCTTTTTCAAATGATTGTACAATCAAAAAGGAATATGTTTTCATTCTTCTTTCTCTCCACATAAAGACAGTTCAATATATATATTGTTCTGAAGTTTGATTTTTTTCTGCTTACCATTTTAATTGGAGGTCTTTCTACATCAGAATATAGCGAACGTCCTCATCCTTTTTAAAAGCTGCACAGGTTTCCATGGTTCAGACGCATCGTAATTTATTTAACTAGATTCCTATTAATGCTCAGTTTGTTTTTCATTTCTTGCTGTTCCAAACAAGGCTGCAATCAATAGCTCACGGTTCATGCATTTTAGATTTTGATAAATTGCCTCCCGATATACTCTCGATGCCTTTGTCTGTCTAGCAAAACCAGTCTTTGAATGGCCTCTGCAAGCTTCCTCCCCACACAGCCCCTCACTGTCTCTGCCCTGCCCCTCCTGCACCTGCCAGGACTTCTCTGGGTGCACTGCCCCTACTGCACTGTCACATGTGGTTGCTGTACCTGTTTTTCCTCACTGTACTGAGTGAAAACCTCTTCAAGGGCAGAGATTGTGTCTTGGTCATCTCTGTATCACCAGTGCCAAGCACAGGCTCAGCATACAGTAGGTACTTAATAAATAATATAGGAGAGGCAGAAGTGAATGTGGGTAGAAATAGTCATTCCAATTTGCCATGGGTCACCTACATGCTCTCCTGAGGGGGTGCGTGTAAAAGAGGAAAGATTCATGAGACCGACTCTGCCCTCGCTGGGCCGTTGCAGATGTAGTGAGCCATGCCTTGTGGCTGGTTGACTGGGGGTGCTTCTTGGAGCAATCCAGGAAGAATGCCTGTTGTTTGCTCTGGATTCACATTTAATAACACATGGGCTTCTAACATCATTACCCTCATCATCCCTCAAACAGGGATGCAGGTTAAACTCAGGGAGAAAGAACGTTTTCAATTAACTGGTCTTACCTCAATTTCCTGATACGAGTTGTTGATCATGGCTATTAGCATATTGAGCAGCACGACCACCATGGTGACGTTATAAACGCCGTAGAGAACATAGCCGATGTTCTCGATGAATTTGTGGTCATATTTCAGCACCACCGAGATCACTTCAGACAAGCCAAAGATGGACCAAAATAAGGTTTTGAAGCTTTCTTCAACCCTAGAAGGAAACAGACAGTCCTCTTAGGCAGTTTGCATCAACCGGCAACTCTCACCGGAGAACTGCCACCACATGGACATCAGTGGTTATTCTGGAGTGGGGCTGGGGCAGCTCGCTGGTGCCTGGATTCTGAAACCATGAGATATTAAGGTCCCTAAGAAAACTGGAAAGAACACAGTAGGGCAGGCTCTTCCCATTCAATCCTTTTATTGGGACTCTTGGCCACAGCAGCAGTTCTTATCTTGTTGCAATTACTTTAACATTTAAAATTAACTGCCAGGGCAAATGTTTGTCCTTGTAGGTTATTACCTCAGAAAGCACACTCTTCCTTCAATAGCCTCTTGAGTGTCTCTTCTCAAACTATCCAGCCCCACAGGGAAGGAAAGAGGATGGTGTTTGTGAATGGAGCCAGCGTCACTGGTGACTGGGGCTTGCTGGTCATCGTCACAGGGCAGTGCACTTAAGCCCCGTGACCACCTCTGCAACGGGCTGGCTTATTACCTCCATTTGACAGGTGGAAGGAGTGATGCTAAGAGCTTTCCCTGCCTTTCCCAGGAGCACTCAGCTGGCAAGTGTGGGTATGAATCCAGGCACTCCTGAGATTTTCAAAAGTAGGTCCTTCAAACCACTAAGGTTTACCTCCACCCTGGCTCTGGGTAGTGAGGCCGACCTCATATATTGGGTGCTCTAATCTGGGGATGAGTTTTCAGGAATGAGAGTGATGAGTCTGGTGTGTCCATATTGATCAATAAATTCACCAGGTAACGGCCTAAACTTCCCCCTGCAACTTGAGAGGCTGCTCGTGCTGTGAGGGCAGCCCAGGGGAGAGCTGGCTTTTAGGACACTGCTCTTTGATGCTTCTGAGATGATCAAGGTACCAAAATACCTTGGTTTTAGAAGTAGGGTTCAATAGTAGAGTACTATTCTATATGAATAGTATAGACTATTTCATAGTCTATACTTTGTGGCTCTGACCCTATATCAGGTTTGTGACACATAATTCAATTTAAAAGCTGGGTTTTGGTTGGGTGCTTTACAGAATGCATGTGTGTGGTACCTGAAGGGTTAAGTACAGGTATTTTAGTTTGCATCCAGATTTTGGGTACTATTATGAGAAAGCACTTTCTTTTTTCTCTTTAACATTTCAGACTTTTAGCACTCACCCACAAATGGCCAGGATTAGCTAGGTCTTGGGGAAAAAAAAACAGCATTTTTTTAGAGGATTGGTATTTATTTGACAAGATGTACAAGAATACTAGTATTCGTCACTTGGGCTAAAAATCCAACACTGATTTGCATGAATTTTCAGCTCTCCTGTGTGTGTGTATGTTTGTGTGTGAAAGAGAGAGAGAGAGTGTGTGTGTGGCTGGGTGTGTGCGTGTACGTGTTTGTGTGTCTAGCCAGCTGTTTGCTCATTCCCTGTGAATCCCAGAGTCTGAAGCCTGAGCACTAAACTGAGTTTTTGTTGCCATTATCTGTTTCTGGTTTCTTCGAAATCGGTGAGTTTGAAATATTTAACTTGGTTTTAGTAAGAAGGAGTTTAGGGGTTCATCAGTAATGACTGGATATGGAGGGATATGTTAGAGCCCCAGCACCTGATGCCACTTCTCCGCACATGAGATGCAGCATCCGTTTTCTGTGAAAAAGATGCTGTTCAGTGTGTGGGCACGATTCGGACAGGTGTTGCCTTCCATTAAGAAGCAGTCTTTCAGTGGTCACCCTTGTGGAAGGGAACCTTGGCAGAGAGAACCTAAAACCACCGAATGAGCCACAAATCAAAACTGGAAGGAGACGGTAGGATGTGATTTCTCTGACACTTGGTCCCTGCCTAACAGCGTCTGGTGGAAACCAGAGAACACGTTCTCCAAGGGAGGGGGGCTGGGCAGACAGGTGCTGGTCCAGGGTAACGCACTTACCGAGAACAACTGAAGAAATGGATGATACGTTTAACTGAGAGACACTTTACAGAAATTCACTTTCCCTTTCTTAACCCCACTAACCTCTGGCTGTCATAAATGAAGCAGGCCATTCTGGAACACATCTGGGGAAAACCTTCTGCATTTTGATTGGGAAAATGGCCTAGATTTGGCATGAGTTTTGTTCTCATTTGCTTCTTGCTGTGACTTTTGTTACTAAGCTGTGATTTACCCCGGTACCTTCACTTAGGCATTCTATGTTATTAATCTGGAGGAGGAAGAGATTGCCCACTAAGCAGTATGTGTTCCAGTAACAGAAGAATATTTACAGATCCCTAAACCTATGCCTTGGTCCCTTCTCTAACAGCGCAGCCGCGACCCTTAAGGCTTAGAATGCTGATCTGTTCAATTTGTTGTCTGGCTGTCAGTTTTCACACCAGTTTCATTTCTATTCTACAGGTTTAGAAGTTGCCTCTGGACTTGAACTTGGCCATGACCTCCAAGAGAATCTAATTATAGGTGGCTCAGACTCAGTGGGACTGCTAGAGTGGAAATGAGCCCCTCCAGAGCAGTAAGTCTTGATGTTGGGCTGGGCAGGAAGGGATCTTAGCCAAAGTATGCATTTTTAACAAATTCTTCTAAGTTCTTTAGGGAGTGTCTGTAGCCCCTTGCTTCCTCTCATCATGGAACAGAAGGCATTGCAGTAACAAAGATTTCCATTAAGGAAAAGCTGGGTCCATTGTCTCAATCATCTATAATGGTTAGATTCATTACTGGGGTCTCTTGAGTCTTTTGTTTGTACTCATGCCCTGTGATGTGAACATTTGGTGAACTAACTGGATATACTGTTTTTGCTGTTGTTGTTTCTCAGATGGGACCTTATGGGCTGAGTTTATGCCCAATTAGCTGGGCTAAGTGGTAAATGGCAAGCAATACAATATGTTGTCCATACATATAACTAAATTCTAAGTGGAACTGAACCATTTAATATTTAAAAATTACATAGTCAAAAAGCCAGAATAAGATATTAATATTTATATAATCTTGGTCTGGGAGAAGTTTCAGAAACTAAAAAGGAAAGATGGAAAGGCATGCAAACACAAAGCTTGACTTGTATATGTTGAAAACATATGAAGTAAAATTATAGGGCAAAAGACTGAGGAAAGGATTTGCAGCACATATTCCAATGGCTGATGTCCTTCTGACATAAAGAGCTCTTATGAATTGATGTGAAATGACAGACATCTTTGCTGAACAATAAATGGGGGACAAAATCTTCCATGAAAACTTGATGCTTTTTGCGGTGACAACAGCTCCACAAGTAACTGGATAGATCAGGTTAGTGGCATCTTCTGGTTTAACACGTAGCAGGCAATAAATGAAACGAGTCCTCCCGGCCCTGTGTTACCTTGACCTTGGAAACCCATAATGATACATTCTTAGAGAGAAGGCTGGCCTTGGATAGGAGTCAGTAGTACATTCTTAACCGCGAGATCTTGGGCATTGGAGCCAGCCCCAATGTCATGTGTGGTTATGATACTCTCTGAATCACGCACCAATCATCACTTGTAATTTTCAGGAGCTATGGGATACAGGGCATGGGGCAGAAGACCAGTCACTGCAGAGGTATGGGGCTGTCTTTCAAGAAAAAAGTTGTCTTGTGATTGATTTAGTTGATATTCACCATGAGGCCATTTGTTTCGCAGAAACCCCCCTACTCTCAGATGGCTGGTCTCTAGGCTAAATTTGAGGTCCCTTACTGATAGGGGTGGGAGCTGCTGGTACCTTATTTGCTCCCACCCACTCTGGCTATTTACCAAGCTTGTCACAGTTTCCTGCAGTTGGGTCAGTCATAGGACTCTTAACAGAGATGGCTGGAGGAGTAAGAAAGCAAAGGTGCATGCCTGGCTTCAAATCCCAGCCCTGTTGTGCACTGGCTGTATGAACTTGAGAATGTTACAAGACCTGCTTGAGCCTCGGTTTGCTCTGCTATGAAAGGGACAGTGATGCTTTATTATCAAGTTGCTGTAAGATTAAACGGAACAATCTACGTAAAGTGTAGAGTAAGGGTCCAATAAATGGTATCTTTTCTTTTTACTCATGTGTTTATTTGCTGAACAGTCATTGAACTCTGCTTACTTGCCAGCCACCCTACAGAACAGGATGCAGGATGCACAGAGCTGGTTTGCTTTTGTGGAGGTTCCAGGCTAAAGCGAGCCCCCTGGTGTGAGCAAGCGCAATAGGACTGTGGGCAAGGATGCTCCGGCCCGCCCTGCCCTACCCAGGAACAACATATACAGGCCCATCAGCCCTCAGGGGCTTCCATACAGGGCTGAATGGAGTTAATCCAGCAGCATATTGACTTTTCTGAACAAGGTTCATTTTACTTCCTGTCTGCAAAGATGATCACCAACCGCTGATTTCATGCAAATGCTCTTTCTGATTTCTCCAGCCTGTACTGTCTCTGATTGTTTGACTGCTGCCTTGCAGTAGAAGGGGCTGAGGTTTCACCAGTAGGCCACCCTAGCATAAGAAGTGCTTCTAATGAAGTCAAAGGGGAAGAGTGCCTCGGGGTGATATTGAATAGACCCTGATTCACCCTCTTACTGGGCGGGGTGTGTGGAGGGGGGAAAGGTTGGGGCTGATTTGTCAAGCAGAAGGCAGGGAGGAGGTAATCTTTTCTCTGAGGCTGTCTCGCCTGGATAATAAGAATTTAATAATGGGTTCCCTGAAGAGGCAGTTGTGTCAGGGCCTCAGAGAACAAACAAGGCGAGGGTTTGGGGTGATTGTTATGGAAATCACTGCTGCCTCAGAATACCACAAGGCCTCCCCCCACCCCCACCCCCCGTGTCATGGAACTCTGTTCCCCAACCCCAAACAGTTCAGTTTGGCTACCTCCCCAAATCTGCACGTGCATGCATACGTGCGTGCTAAGTTGCTTCATCTGTGTTCAACTCTGCGTGACCCTATGGACTGTGTGTAGCCCGCTAGGCTCCTCTGTCCATGGGATTAAAAGAAACTTCAAAGTAAGCAGCTGTTTCAGCTCCTGAAAGGCTGTTTCTCAAGTCAGAAGACAATAAACAGCTGGCCTTGAGCTAGAGTTCTGCTGAAGCAGGAACAATACTCACCTGCCTCCCAGTGGGGACTGTGAGAAGGTGCTTGGAATCCAGAAAGACCCCACACGAGTGCTATGCCTCTCCAACGAGAAGCACTTGCACCAGGCTTGAGGGTGGTCAGGGCAGGAGTGTCCAGTGCCTGAGGAAGTCTGGACTGCACCCCTGCCACGCTCCTCTGATTCACCTCTTGGTTTATCCTGGGCCCTGAATGAGGAGTGGTGTAGGTGGTCCAGTAGTTGAGGAGTCTGGCCCCAGAATCAGGGCCGAGGAACTGGGGTGCACAGAGCCTGGACTGATTCATGCTGAGGGCCCACCCCTCTCCCTGGGAGCCTGGCTGCTCCTTGAGGGCAGAGCTGTGTTTCCTTCCTCCTTGAAGTCCCAGACCTAGTGCAGAACTTGGTATACTGAAGATACTCAATAAACTCATGGTCCTTTGAATGAATGAGTCCCCATTGCACATTCCGATTTCATGCTACTGATCCCAGTGTCGAGGGGAAGCTCTGGTGAAGCAGTCAGAGTGCAGGTTCTGTGTCTGACTGTGAGCTTTTGGCTAAATAATGTAGCCTTTCTGTGGCTCATTTTTTCTAGCTTCAGAATAGGAAAACAATCTTTACCTCATAGGGTGTTGGTGACGATTAAATGAGCTAATGGAATGCTTGTGAGGTACACAAAATACTGCCTGGCACATAACAAATACGCAATAAATGTGGCTAATGTTAGCATGGTCCCCCCCCGCCCCCGCCCCCAACCCTTAGCTGCAAAGGCTCCAGGGCCAGGCTGACTCTCATACCCGACCATCAATTCTCAGAATAATCCTTTAAAACTACGAATCAGATCTTACCTCTTTTCCTTAACCGCTTTCCATAGGCTAACAATTTGAATCTAGTCACCCAACTGGGGCTCCCCTGACCTCATGCTGGCTCGCCCCTCACTCAGGGTCCTTCTCCCTCTGCCTGGATCACACTTCCCCTTCCTCCATGGCTGTCCCCCTCATTCTTCTCAGCCGTTAAACTTTAACCTTAATTGTCACCTGGTCAGGTCAGCCTTCTTTGACCATGTCTGAAGGAGGTCTTTCCTAAAGAATTTGCCTGCAGTGCAGGAGACCTGGGCTCAATCTCTGGTCAGGAAGGAAATGGCAACCCACTCCAGTATTCTTGCCTGGAGAATCCCATGGACAGAGGAGCCTGGCAGGCTATAGTCCATGCAGTCACAAGACACGACTGAGGGACTAACACTTTCATGATGTTTCTATTTCCTTCCTAGCTCTTAGCACTTAATTTAAAATGTTCTGGAACTTCTCTGGTGCTCCAGTTAAGTCTCTGCCCTTCCGATGTAAGAGGTGTGGATTTGATCCCCATTTGGGGGACAAAGATCCCACATGCCATGTGGCATGGCCAAAAATGTTCTCATTTCTTTTTGTTTACTTTTTATCACCATCAACATCATTTCCCCTCTTTTCCCATTCACAGAGCATTGTGACCTCCAGGGGTCATGACTTGCTCACGGCTCTTCCCCCAACGTCCAGTGCACGGCTCACGGTGGGGTCTCAGGAGACATCTTTTGTCAATGAATGATTGAAGCTGGGAAACCGAGGCATGCTGTGATTTGTCTTAGCCAGCTTGCCTCAGACTCACCTCATAGCTAGCTGTTTTTCTGTTAATATTCTAGAGGCCTGGACAGTCCAGTTTTCTGTCACTCTGTCACTTTGAAGAATGACAGGTACACCTTATTTCCATCCTAGAGTTGCATTTTGGTGAATAAAAGGTTGAAATTTCCTTGTTTCAGATGTTGCAAGTCAGCCTGAGAATAAGATAGAGGAGTGCCTGCAAATACGCTCTGAAGGTGTCATCCAAAAAAGCACATTTCCTGTGTTCCGTCGAGTCTTTTTCCTCACAACTCTGTGGGCTCTTGGCCTGTTCCAGAAGCTCAAAGGTACCAGGCTTTAAGAATTCATGTCATGAATAAACATGAGGAGAGGGTATAAATAAACATTATGCGATAGCAGAATGTCTGCTGTAATAGGTATAATCATTTTTCTAAAGTAGCTCAGGGAAAGATATATATTTTTATCACTTCTTGGAGGATTATGTGAAGATAAATTATATTAGGCCCAAATTATTATTTTTTTTTGACACATACAGGTTATTCCCAGATGCCTAGCCTTTCTGAGCCTGACCTGAGCCCCAGCACTGACCACTGCCATCTCCTCCATCAAGTCTTCAATCTCTCTGGGCTAGTTTCCCCACATGAAAATGGGTACAATGAGCTCTCTCATCCTCCCCCCCCACCCCGCCAAACCCTTAAGCCTAACTTGAATGTATAAGATGAAAGGTGAGATGATAACTTTCAAATATGATACAGTACAATGATAACACTTCCATACTGGGGATGCCCATATTGCAACATGGACCCGGCACCCTGGGAAAACCTCTCCTCCATGGAGCCCAGGAGGCTGAGCCCACTCCACTTTCCCACCTGCAGACTCACTCCGCGTGCTCGGGACGAGGAACACGGTAGAGGCCACGGTCCCACGATGCTGTTCTGACTTCTCCTGACTGGCTGCTGGTTATGGTGAGTTGCACGAGGGCAGACAACGCCACTCAGCCTCTGCTGCCCCAGCAGGTCCTGCTCTGCAGGCAGGCCCTTCTTGCAGATGTGGCCCTTCGCTCTCAGGAGGCCCCTCTGGCTCATCACTCCCTTCTGGGTGCTTCTGGGCCTACATGGCTCACCCGACCATCCCCCTTTCCTCCCTTCCTTGGGCCAGGGAAGCCTCAGGCCCTTCTGTTTGCAAAGCACAATGTGACGCTCCTAGCTCAAGAGCCCTCTCCCCTCCAGCAGGCCTCTGCTTGTCGCTTGGTGCTGAGGATGGGCCCTCCTCAAGGCCCCCATTGCTCCTCCCGTCCTTTAGGACATGGACCACTTCACCCATGCTTCTGGAAGGTAGTTTGGAGTGTCTTCCTTCAGCTCTGCTGGGTGTGGGTTCTGGGAAAGGCCAAACAAAGCCCCTATTCCTTTCCCCAGTCACTAGGAACTTACCCTCTTCCCCATGATACCCTCTTGATTCTCTTTCTATGTACTTCTAGGGCCTAATCAACATCAGAACCTGAGAACATCGTCCTTTCACCGCGCCACACACTCTGACATGCAGGCAGCCACCGTGACACATTTACTCTAACCTTTTCTATGGCCTGTTGTCCATCCTGGCTGCCACCCCTTAGTGCGGGCTCACATCCTCTCCTATTCTGGTTCCTGGCTCTTCATGGATCCATCAGTTCCCTTCGGAGATGCATTTCTTCCAGAACATTTGCTCAGTTGCACATACGCCCTCATTCCTGTGACTGTTTGATTAATATCTGTCTTCCCAATCAGTCTGCAAGTTTCATGAGTATTTCTGCTCATTATAAAACCCCCTTTGGAGAAGGAAATGGCAATCCACTTCCGTATCTTGCCTGGAAAATCCCATGGATGGAGGAGCCTGGTGGCTACAGTCCATGGGGTCGCAAAGAGTTGGACATGACTGAGCGACTAACACATTCCCAACCAGTCTGCAAGTTCCATGAGTATTTCTGCTCATTATAAAACCCCCAGCACCAAGCTCAGGCAAAGAGTCCCTTCCTCCACCTTCCAATCCACCCTTTACACTATTATCACAGTGTTCTTGCTGGAGGCAGATAAAACCAGCTTCCTCATTTTAAAAAAGGCCTTAGAGACGCTGACACCCTATTGGGACTTACTTCTAAAGACCATCACAGTCTAGCTCCTGATGGATTATCTGATTGAATTTTCCACCATTTCCCCAAACTCTCACCTACTTGCCTACTTTCTTTTCACAAAAGTTTTCTCTTCAATGTACCATAGGCTCTTAAGACAACACTTAGCATTCTAACTATAGGCTGCCACAGATGTTATGGCAGGGGATCCAGATGTTTAAACAGGAAAGGAATAGAGATCACCACTGCCTCAGGCACAGGGAAGAGCTTACCTTTGGGCAGATTTCTTAATTGCTCCTTGACCTTGGGGCTCTCCCCTCTTTGTTTTTAGCTTCTAGAGTTTCTTCTGCTTCTCTTTCTGTTTCTGCATAAATGCCTCATCTCATCCATCCCCTTGGCCTGTTTCTTGGGCTGCTTCAGGGGCTTCTTCTTGCCACCTTTTGTGGACTGACATGCTATTTGTTGTTCCTTCCCCAGACCTTGCCAATGGAAGCGGCTTTTGCTATTGTTAAGAAAATTCTCACCTATTATGAGGCATTGAAACATCTAAACAAATCCAAATCAGGGGAATGAGGTAGCTGCTTTCTACACTTAAAAAAAGTGCTCAGCTCTTTTACCTTAAACAGGCCTCCATGATCCTATGATTAGGGTCACCCCCTCCATGAAGCCTTCCCTGACCCTGCCAGGCAGATTTCAGTGCTTCCTCCTCACTGGGCTGCCTGAGTACCCTTTGATCACATGGTGTAAATAACTGATGCCCCCACCCTTTGTTGAAATTCCCTACTTGTCTATGAGTTCCTCAAGGATGGGAAGATTATATTATTAATCTTTATAACCTCAGGGCCAAACACAGAACTTGGCATGGAGTAGCTGCTCCCTAACATTTGTCAAATGAGTGAGCAGTTTGGAATAGACGCATGCTTTACCAAGGGACAATCACAGGCTGCTTCTTGACAGTGGAGATATGTAGAATCATCAAGCTCCTAAGGACAATCAAAATCTGAATTTAATATGCCATTCTTTAGTATTTAGTGTCATAGGAAAGTGACCCAACTTTTAAAGACACTTAGCTTCTACCTTGGAGCCCAGGCCCTGGTGTGGGAGTGGGGGAATTTTAGGTCAGAAGGTGGAAGACAGACCTGAAGCCATGCAGATCTGGGTCTAAATCCTCTTCTTGGTTCTGTGGTCTTGGGCAAGTCCATCTCACTGAGCCTGTTTCTTGGTAGTAGTGTTTGTGTTATTCTATAGTTGTGTAGATTAAATGAGAGGGCTTATCATGTGTTTGTCACGAGCTGTTCAGCAGCAGGGTGGTACAGTGGCCCTGGGGTGTGTTATATGTGGGCAGAGTCTCAGGGAGCCCTTCATCAGCCCCAGGGCTCACCTCCTGGCTCTCTGGAGGGAAGAGCTGGCTTTCCTGCAGCCCCGATGAGGTGGCTGGAGCTGACTCAATGCCTTCTGCCCCTGCTGTGCATATGAGTTTGTGTACATAAAGTATGGAAACTTTCCATGACTATCATAGAAAACAGAAGCTTCTAATTTTGCCCAGCACGGCTGAAGTTCGTTTTGGTAAAATGATTCCTCAGAAACGAAATAACCTTAAGAGAGGTATTTTTTGATTAGAAATGTCTCAACCCAGCTATGCTATGAAGTTGACTCCACGACAGCCTGTAGAAAAGATTGGCTGGGATCCCTTTTGAGGGTCAGGGCCTACATTTAATCTCCAATCAAAATTAAGTGGGGGAGGCCAAGTTCACCCAAAGGGAAGACCAGAAGCCCATCCTGGTTTATGTTAGAGAGTCCTTCACTTCCCTGCCCTGGGTCCCCTCGTTGCCCCCAGCTCCTTCTATTCTTCTTTAGGTACCTTCCTACCACAGTCACCAGCTGGAGTATAGGGAAGCCCACCCTTTCCCTTTGCATTCTCATCCAGCTGTATGTTACTAGTGAGCCAAGGATTTTTATCTCTCTTTTTCCAACACTAACTAGAGTGCTGGATCCCAAGGTTTCCATATGATCTCTAAGCAGAAAAGCTTTGCCTTATGGAATATGTGCATTCCAACAAAGGGGGCTGCAAAACAAAACTCCAAAAGCAAATCCTATGTGTCTACTGATTTCCATGATAACATCAAAGATATGTTCCCAATAAGAACACAATTTCTAACAGTTGGAATTGAGAACTTTAAGACTTTTTTTTTAAAGAAAATGCATTTTCAGGTGATTTCACTTCCACTTCTTTAGCCTTGTCTCAGGACACTTAGGTTTCATACTCTGAGAGCATAAAGCTGGTCTGCACACCTCCTCCTCCTCCCCTCTGGCCGCCTGCAGTATCTAACAGAAATGACTTAGAGACAGTGAGCTGCCAGCTGGTGCCTGTCTGTCATGGGCAGACAAGCCCAGCTCACTACCCAGTGGCCTGTGCACACATGCCCCTGTTCTTGCACCTCCCTGAATGCCAGCTCCTGACACTGAAGCCACTGTGAAACGTAAGCACACCTTTGGTTCTGAAGGTAAAGGGAGCAGGAAAGTTGGGAACTGCTCCTGGGATTTGACTGCTGGGATCTGGCTACCTCTTCTGACTTCACAGGGCTTGAAATTCTCTCAGTAAGACTCTCACTTAGTTCAACAAGGGCTTTGCTGGTGGCTCAGACAGTAAAGAATCTGCCTGAAATGCAGGAGATCTGGGTTTGATCCCAGGGTCGGGAAGATCGCATGGAGAAGGGAACAGCTACCCACTCCAGTATTCTTGCTTGGAGAATCCCATGGACAGAGGAGCCTGGTGGACGGTAGTCCATGGGGTCGCCTAGAGTTGGACACGACTGAGCACGTAAGCGTGGACATGTAACCCAGTGGGATTCGAGTGGGACTGGCTCTTATGAGCTGCCTGGGCCCCACCCCGAGGTGAACAGGCAGCTTATGGGACAGTGCTCTGTTGCTTCCTAATGGCTGACTTCCAAAGTGGAACCTGAACAGCCCTTAGGGACCCAAGCTGTCCTTCAGCATGGCTGGGGTGGGGTTATAGGGGCAAAGATAGGGGTAGGGCACCTGTAGTATGCTCCAGCCCAAATTTCCCTTCTGTAGGGTTAAGTCTTCTGACTATAAAAACAGATGAGAGGATCCATCTTCCCCTAAAGCTCTAAAGTCCACAGCAGAGGGCCCCTGGGGGTGGGCCAAAGGGAGCATTCTGAGCGGGGCAGAGTGGCCTGGGTATGGGCTGCTATGAAGCATTCAGCTTTATTGTCAATCTTGGAGGCACTCAGAGTAGCTCTGAGTCCCCTAAATCATGAGAATCCTTTATCCTCATGTGGCTCTTTGCATATCAAGGAAATCTTGGGTTGGGGGGTGGAGGTGTGTGTGATATGCTCCAGAGAGCAGTCAAAAGGTAAGAGATGACATTTACAAAAATCCATTCTTTCCTCTCCACTTCACTGCTCTATTGACTGTTTCCCTGTTCAATCAAATCCTATTCACAGCTTCACACCCCCTTTTAGGGGCTGCCAAGGCGACAAATATCCTGTCCTTTCTTCACTCTGCTTGCCGCTGCCATGCCTTTTCCTCTCCCTTGCCCATGCTGGAGGGCCTGGATCCTTTTTGCTTGGATCTCTCATGTCTACAGAATCTCTCTTCAGTTCGCAGCACCTGGGACGAGCCAAGTGCTTTGGCCCCCGCTCCTGCTCTCACCTTTCCCCATGACTTTTCCTGATGCCAAAGACTCCCTCCCTAGATTGGCTATGTATGTCCAGCTGAGAATTGTGGCCCCATCAGCCCTACTCTTGGACCTTCCCTGGTAGCTCAGTTGGTAAAGAATCCGCCTGCAGTGCAGGAGACCCCGGTTTGATCCTTGGGTCAGGAAGATCCTCTGGAGAAGGGATAGGCTACCCACTCCAGTATTCTTGGGCTTCCCTGGTGGCTCAGCTGGTAAAGAATCTGCCTGCAGTGCAGGAGACTCCAGTTCAATTCCTGGGTTGGGAATATCCCCTGGAGAAGGGAAAGGCTACCCACTCCAGTATTCTGGCCTGGAGAATTCCATGGACTGTAGAGTTCATGAGATCTTAAAGAGTCGGACATGACCGACTCACAACCCTACTCTTAAGTTATGACCTTGTTCAGGTCTCAGGTGTCATGATAGTGACTTTTGGAGGAACCATGGGCCAACAGTACAGCTTCCTTGTAGGGGGAGCAAAGAGGGATTGCACAGAACACCCAGGGCAGGAGAAAGGAGACAGAGGTACCCATGCTCACGTTCCCAGTTGATTGCTTACTCTACTACTTTGAATTTGTCTTGCTTTCTCCTGTGGGTTCCCTCATGCTTGTTTATGAAGGATTTAGTGAGCAATGCTGTGTACAAGGCATCATCCTAGACTGAAAACACAGGAAGAACATCAGGGCCTGACCACAGAGGGTCAGAGCCCTTCTGTTATTGACTGACATCTTGACTTGATGTCCGTAACAGTGCATCCCACCCTGGGTGCATACAGTTAGCTTTGCCTCTAGCAGATCCAGAGCAAAATTTGCTTTTGGGTGATTCAAGCTTATTTCACCCCTTCAACACTCCAACCCAGTTTTGGAGTACTATAAAGTAATCCACCTGACTCACTAATGCATTTGGCCTGATCTAGTGAATAGCTGGTAGGCTAGGTCCCTGTCCAGAAAGGGTCCTAGGAAGTCAGTACCCAGGTGTCCTTTCTTGTAGCTCAATCCACGCCCTCCTCCTCATCCACCCCCTCCTTCTCCTCCTTACCCACCATCTCCACTATTATCACTGACTTAAGGCTTATTATACGCCAAGCACTATATTCACTGTCTTCCTTTTGGATCCTTACAACAATCCGGTGAAGATGGCCATCTTGAAGTTGTCATTTCAGATCTGGGGACATGAATGCCCTGGGGCTGGGGTGGGGTGGGGAATGAAGCACTTGCCCAGGACCACACAACCTGTAGAGAAGAGCTCAGACTGTCAGACTGAAACCTAGTCTGTCTGAGCCGAGGGTGCGGTGGGCTGAGACACACAGCCAGCCACCCTCGGGTGCTTTTCTCAGCACTGGGCCAGGCCCCAGCTCTCTGTGAACACACACTGATTCCTTGCCTCAGAGAGTAACAGCTTCTGTGCTTCAGCAGCTCCAGGGGCCCACCGTTCTAGGCAGTTCTACTTGGGCTGAGCAGTGCAGTCTGTGATTCAGAGCTGAGGGGCATGGGGGTCCTTCGCACTTGGTCTGGGTTCTTCAAGTCACGGACCTTCCCTTGAAGGGTGATTTCTGTGGGAGAAGGGTCAAGTGGCGGTCTGACCGCAAGGTGGGGCCTGCTCAGGGAGTCTGCGTGGTGTGGCTCCACCCTTGTCACTGGTTGGAAAAAAAAATTCCAGCCCCCTTGGGGCTTCTTGGGGACCCGTGTCAACAAGAGTTAGCCCTGTTGGTCCCAGCTGCCGTGCTTATGGCTGGAGACCTGACTGTCCTTCCGTCCAGACTCTGGATGGAAGCCATGAAGGCTGGGAGCAATTCTGGAACGAGGTGAGCCTGGGGCAGGGCCTGGACTGGAAACGCTTCTGGGCTTCAGGCACTTTACAGAACTGCTTTGTTTATTCGTGAAGGTATTTATGAACCTTATTGTGAGGTCTTTAGGAGCCTTATTTCCATTTTGCCAATGAGGACACAGAGGCTCAGACCAATCAAGTGACCTGGCTCAAGGTCATTGGCTACTAAATGCCCATGCCAGGATGTAAACTCAGATTTGCCAGATTCTTCTACTAGACTACTGCTCGGTGCTACTGAGGACCCTCCGGGAGACCACCCAGCATCTCCCAGAGGGGAGGAGCTCCAGGTCTTTGTGGACATCGGCTTGGTGAGCTCTGTCCCCACCCCAGGGCGGGGGCAGGGTTGGAGGAGGCCGAGGCATTGCTCACTCTGCCTGCAGCAGCTCCTTCTGGACCCTGAGGTTAGCTGGCCTGACAAGCACCTTGTCTCAGGTCACTCCATCTCCCCTTGCCTCCCCTGCCTGAGCCTTCTGTGCTGCTGAGGCATGTGATGCTGCAGAACTCGCTCGCTGCCTGTACACAGCGCTGGTCTGCCCAGCCAGGCATGGAGAGCTCCGGAGCTGTGCCCACAGGCAGACTTGTATGGATGTGGCTTTCCCAGGGGCTAACCTGGAAGTGTTAGGTTCGTGAATGTCCTATTGAGTGAATTTGACTAATGAGAGAAAGCAGGTGGGAAAGATGTGGCTGATAAATTCTCTAATTCTATCCTGATAGGCTGTTCTGCAATGCAGTACTGTATGTCTCACTGTAAAAGTCCATCATGACCAAGTGGTGGGTCTTGGTAGATGGTGGCCCAATCGGCAACGTGTATATGCTTTCCCTCCTCCCACATGCATTTTCTTTTTTCCTTCTATCTTATTTCATTTGGATTGCAACTCCTCCTCTCCAATGAAATGTTGGCATACAAGACTTGCCCAGGGCTCTGCTTTCTAGGTAACACAGCTTAAGCTTATTGTAAAAATTCCATTTATTTTACTATGTGGCAGTTAAATCACCTTATTGAATCCTCACACTATCCCTATTATGCACGTATTATTTGTTGCCTAATTGTAAAGATGAGGAAACTAAGGCTCAAAGAAGTTAAGGAATATGCTCATGGCCACATAGCATGTAAGATGTAAGTGAAGGTTTAACGTAGCTCTTCTGTTCTTCTAATACCAGAACCTGAACTTGAAACCACCCTTGACTAAAGTCGCCTTTAACCTTTAGAAATGCCAAGGAAACCCGAGTCTCCTGCAAGGAACCACCTGCAAGAGGCTGCCAAGGATGCCTGGGGAGCTGGGGTGCTCAGGAGAGGGCTCTGGGATACTCACGTTGTAAACGCTGGGTTGTACTTTGCACCTCGGTAGTAGGAGTACAGATTGAACATCCCAATCATGAAGGCCACAAATACCATGATGAAAATGACCATGAACTTGAAGATATCTTTCACGGTTCTCCCCAGGGAGATCTGCAGAGGCCCAAAACTCTCGTTGGCTGGCAGGATGTATGCGATTCGAGAGAAGCTCAGCACGACAGCTATTGCATACAGCCCTTCTGATATGATCTGAGGGTCTGAAGGCCACCACTTGTCCCTGGCTAAAAGAAAATAAGCTGGGTTACTCACTGGGCCACAGGCTCTGCTCTGGAAGAGAAACCAGTTAGGTATCTGTAGAGGCCTCTGACCTCATCACTTGTCTGCCTGCCCTTGTCTTTAATCCTAATACACCGAAGGTGCCACCCTCCCTCTTGGAATATGCTGGCTCACCTTTCTAGAGCACCCTCCCCTCACTTCAATCCCAGTATTCCTTCAAGACTCTGCTCTAGTGTCATCTCTTTTGGGAAGTCCTCTGTGCTCCCCCCCCTCCCCCCGCCCCCGGCCTTCTGGGCAGCCTCCCTGTCCCCCTCTCTGCTCCCACGGTAGCCTGTGTATTCTCCTGTCATGGTCCTGACCACGCTGCTTGCTATCCCATCTTCCTTCCCAGGGTTGGAGCTCTATAAGCAGGGGTTTCCCATCACAAAAAGGTGGTGGTGAGGAGCATAGACCTAGGCGTCAGGAAGACCTGAGGTTGAAAGTGGCCTTTCTAGACAGTGGCTAACATTTTTTTTTTTTCCCTTTGAAATCTTTTATTGTCACTTAAAATTTTTTTAAATATTTTAATTTTATTGGAGTATAGTTGGTTTATAATGTTGTGTTAATCTCAAGTATACAGCAAAGAGATTCAGTCATACATATTTTTTAATATTCTCTTCTCATATAGGTTATCACAGAATACTGGGTAGAGTTCCCTACTGTACAGCAGGTCCCTATAGATCATCTATCTTATATATAGTGTGTATTTTCATTCCAAGCTCCTGATTTGTCCCTCTGCTCTTTGGTAACCATGTTTGTATTTGATATCTGTAAGTCTGCTTCTATTTTATAAATAAATTGATTTGTATCTTTAAAAAAATTAGATTCCACATATGAGTGTTATATGATATTTGTCTTTCTCTGACATGCTTAGTATGATAATCTCTAGATCCATCTGTATTGCAGTAAATGGCATTATTTCACTTTTTATGGCTCAGTAACAGTCCACTGTGTCTATATACCACAGTTTCTTTATTCATTCCTCTGTCAACGGACGTTTAGGTTGCTTCCATGTCATGACTATCGTGAATCATGCTGCAGTGAACATTGGGGTGCATGTATCTTTTCAAATTAGGGTTTTCTCTGTGTATGTGACCAGGAGTTGGGTTGCTGGAACATATGGTAGTTCTAAGTTTTTTTTAAAAATTTTACATTTATTTTTAATTGGAGGATAATTGCATTACAATATTGTGCTGGTTTCTGCCATATATCAGCATGGATCAGTCATAGGTATACATATGTCCCCTCCCTCCTGAAAACCTCCCTCTGCCTCCCACCCACCTTCCGCTCTACGCTGTTACAGAGCACATGACTGGAGCCCCCTGTGCCATGCAGTGTTTCCACTGGCTGCCTGACTTTGCACACGGATATGCATGTTTCAATGCTACCTCACAATCTGTCCCACCCCCTCCTTCCCCCACTGTGCCCACAGATCTGTCCTCTATGCCTGTGTCTATAATGCTGCCCTGAAAATAGGGTCATCAGTGCCATCTTTCTAGAGTCCCTATGTATGCATTAATATACAATATTTGCTTTCCTGACTTACTTCATATAATAGGCTCTAGGTTCATCTACTTCATTAGAACTGACTCAAATGCATTCTTTTTTATGGCTGAGTAATATTCCATTGTATATATGTACAACAAATTCTTTATTCATTCACCTGTTGATGGACATTTAGGTGGCTTCCGTGTCCTAGCTATTGTAAATAGTGCTGCAGTGAACATTGGGGTACATGTGTCTTTTTCAGTTATGGTTTCTTCAAGATATATGCCCAGTAGTGGGATTGTTGGGTTGTATGGTAGTCTGATTCCTTGTTAGTGATTGTACCAATTTGTATTCCCACTATTAGTGTAGGTGGATTCCCTTTTCTTTACACTCTCCAGCATTTGTTGTTTACAGACCTTTGAGGATGGCCATTCTGACTGGAAAATGTCAGTTTTCATTTCAATCTCAAAGAAAGGCAGTGCCAAAGAATGTTCAAACTACCACACAATCCTACTCATTTCACATGCTAGCAAAGTAATGCTCCAAACTCTCCAAGCTAGGTTTCAGCAGTACATGAACCGAGAACTTCCAGATGTTCAAGCTAAATTTAGGAAAGGCAGAGGAACCAGGGATCAAATTGCTAACATTCACTGGATCATAGAAAAAGCAAAAGAATTCCAGAAAAACATCTACTTTTGCTTCATTGACTATGCTAAAGCCTTTGACCATGTGGATCACAACAAACTGGAAAATTTTAAAGAGACGGGAGTACCAGACCACCTTACCTGCCTCCTGAGTAACCTGTATGCAGGTCAAGAAGCAAGAGTTAGAACCAGACATGGAACAATGGACTGGTTCAAAATTGGGAAAAGAGTACGTCAAGACTGTATATTGTCACCTTGCTTATTTAACTTATATGCAAAGTACATCATGTGAAATGCTGGGCTGGATGAAGCACAAGCTGGAATCAAGATTGCAGGGAGATATATATCAATAACCTCAGATGAGAATGACACCACCCTTATGGTAGAAGGTGAAGAGGAACTAAAGACCCTCTGATGAAGGTGAAAGAGGAGAGTGAAAAAGTTGGCTTAAAGCTCAACATTCAAAAAACTAAGATCATGGCATCTGGTCCCATCACTTCATGGCAAATAGATGGGGAAACCACAGAAACAGTGAGAGGCTTTATTTTGGGGGGCTCCAAAATCACCGCAGGTGGTGACTGCCGCCATGAAATTAAAAGACACTTGCTCCTTGGAAGAAAAGTTATGACCAACCTAGACAGCATATTAAAAAGCGGAGACATTACTTTGCCAACAGAGGTCCATCTAGTCAAAGCTATGGTTTTCCAGTAGTCATGTATGGATGTGAGAGTTGGACTGTAAAGAAAGCTGAGTGCCAAAGAACTGATGCTTTTGAACTGTGGTGTTGGAGAAGACTCTTGAGAGTCCCTTGGACTGAAAGGAGATCAAACCAGTCAATCCTAAAGGAAATCAATCCTGAATATTCATTGGAAGGACTGATGTTGAAGCTGAAACTCCAATACTTTGGCCACCTGATACCGAAGACCCGACTCATTGTAAAAGACACTGATGCTGGGAAAGATTGAAGGCAGGAGGAGAAGGGGACAACAGAGGATGAGATGGCTGAATGGCATCACTGACTCAATGAACATGAGTTTGAGCAAGCTCTGGGAGATGGTGAAGGACAGGGAAGCCTGGCATGCTGCAGTCCATGGGGTCGCAAAGAGTCGGACACGACTGAGTGACTGAACAACATCAAAATTCTGGCTGGTGTGAGGTAATACCTCACTGTAGTTTTGATTTGTATTTCTCTGATAATCAGCGATATTGAGCATCTTTTTATGTGCTTTTTGGCCATGTGTATTTTTTCTCCGGAGAGGTGTCTACTTAGATCTTCTGCCCAGTTTTTGATTGGGTTGTTTTTATGACAGAGCTGCATGAGCTTTTGTATATTTTGAGATTAATCCCTTGTCATTTGCATTATTCACAAATATTTTCTCCCATTCTGTGGCTTGTGTTTTCATGTTGTTGATGGTTCCCTTTGCTGTGCAGAAGCTTAAGTTGAATTGGGCCCCATTTGCTTATTTATGTTTTTATTTTCATTACTCTAGGAGGTGGATCAAAAAAAGATATTGCTATAATTTATGTCAAAGAATGTTCTGCCTATGTTTTCCTCCAAGGGGTTTATGGTGTCCAGCCTTACATTTAGGTCTTTGATCCATTTCGAGTTTATTTTTGTGTATGGTGTTAGAGAATGTTCTAATTTCATTCTTTGACATGTAGCTGTCCAGTTTACCCAGCATCACTTACTGAAGACGCTGTCCAATGAACCTTGTAAGCTTCATTTTCCCCATCTGCAAACTGGGGATAATATCATCAACCTTACAGAACTGTGATGAGGATGAAATAAAATCATATATGTAAAGTGCTTAGCTGGAAAACAAATTGCAGACCACCCAGGGCTCCCTGGGGCAAGGGTCTGGCCTACAGCAGGTGCTGATAAATACTTGTTAAATGATTGAATGAAATTCTAACCACAAGTTTAGCCATAAATCAGAACAAATGAGCTCACATAGGGGCCAGGAAGGGGCTCCCCTGGTGGCTCAGTGGTAAAGAATTTACCTGCAATGCAGGAGTCACAGGAGACGCGCGTTTGATCCCTGGGTCGGAAAGATCCCCTGGAGGAGGGCATCACAACCCCCTCCAGTATTCTTGCCTGGAGAATCCCCATGGACAGAGAAGCCTGGAGTGCTGCAGTCCATAGGATCACAAAGAGTCAGACAGGACTGAAGTGACAACACACACGGGGGCCAGGAATCTGAAGGTTCTTGCCTGAGAAGATGCTCCTGGCTTTTGTTTCTCAGACCGTGTGTGTCTGGGAGTTGCTCCTTGGGTGAGCTAAGGACCCAAAAGTGGTGACCAGTCATCCAGGATGGCTATGGCATCCCTGTTTCACGTGGCAAGAGTCCTGGGACCTGTCCTGTGCTGGGGAGATTCTGCTTGTGGTCACTGGTGAGGGTCTGTACCACCCTGTGTGTATTCCTACAGCAGAGCAAACCTGTACAGTATTCCTACTGTAGTTCTGATGGTGCAGAGAGCAGCAGCTTTCTTTAATAAGCTGCCTACTATGTGTCAAGACATAAAACAGTGATTTTCAAGTGACAGTAGCACCTTCCTTCTAGGATGGTGTGTGTTGGGGGGCATCCATGGTCATCTCAGTGACTGAGTAGGCGTACTACTGGGATGCTGATATCCTGCAGTGTTCCAGACAGACCTGCTCCATGAGGACTGCCCTGCTGAACAAGTCAATTGCGTCCCTGTTGAGAAATACTAAGTGAAACTTAAATGGAGAAACATAGAGAAACCTAAATTAGCCCTTACACTTACATTAGCTGTAATTTTCACAACAGCCCTGTAGAGTAGCTACTATTATTGCCATTCTAAAGATTGGATTTGGGGTATGGGGTCCTTTTCAGATCCAGATAAATGCAAATAGTAAGGATATTACATACTGATTTTTGGCCCCCAAGAGAGAAGGAAGAGGAAGGATTTTGTTCTTTATTTGCATAGACTCTGTTAAACAATTACAATACTAAAGGGTGGTAAGAGATCTTTAGTAATGGAAGCCAAGCCTCTACTTGCCAGAGTTTCATGTAGTGCATTCTAAATTATACATGGAAATAGATAAATTTATGGACTTTGTGTCTTCATCAAGGTCATAACTCAGAAAGAGAAGTAGGGGATCAAATGATATTTTTCCAATATATCTGTTGCCCTCTCTATAGATAAATAGCACATTTGGATACCGTGAAATAGGACTCAGATTCTTCAAACAGATGCCAAAAGGAATTTTGTTTTTATCTCTCCCTATAATTTAATCAAGACTGCCAGGAGAAATATCAATAACCTCAGATATGCAGATGACACCACCCTTATGGCAGAAAGTGAAGAGGAACTAAAAAGCCTCTTGAGGAAAGTGAAAGTGGAGAGTGAAAAAGTTGGCTTAAAGCTCAACATTCAGAAAACGAAGATCATGGCATCTGGTCCCATCACTTCATGGCAAATAGATGGGGAAACAGTGGAAACAGTGTCAGACTTTATTTTTTGGGAGCTCCAAAATCACTGCAGATGGTGACTGCAGCCATGAAATTAAAAGACGCTTACTCCTTGGAATAAAAGTTATGACCAACCTAGATAGCATATTCAAAAGCAGAGACAATACTTTGCCAACAAAGGTCCGTCTAGTCAAGGCTATGATTTTTCCTGTGGTCATGTATAGATGTGAGAGTTGGACTGTGAAGAAAGCTGAGCGCCAAAGAATTGATGCTTTTGAACTGTGGTGTTGGAGAAGACTCTTGTGAGTCACTTGGACTGCAAGGAGATCCCACCAGTCCATTCTGAAGGAGATCAGCTCTGGGATTTCTTTGGAAGGAATGATGCTAAAGCTGAAACTCCAGTACTTTGGCCACCTCATGCGAAGAGTTGACTCATTGGAAAAGACTCTGATGCTGGGAGGGGTTGGGGGCAGGAGGAGAAGAGGACGACAGAGGCTGAGATGGCTGGATGGCATCACTGACTCGATGGACGTGAGTCTGAGTGAACTCCAGGACTTGGTGATGGACAGGGAGGCCTGGCGTGCTGCGATTCATGGGGTTGTAAAGAGTGGACACAACTGAGCCTCTGAACTGACTGATAATTTATTATTTTAAACCTCAGCTGTAATAATAAAAGCCACTCTTGTAACCTGTTAAGATAGCTGTTATCTATTAAGATAATCTATTAAGTAAGATAATCTATTAAGATAGCTGTTATCAGATCCTAGTGACCCAGTCAGAAGTGAGAAGTGAAGTCGCTCAGTCGTCCGACTCTTTGCGACCCCATGGACTGTAGCCTACTACGCTCCTCCGTCCATGGGACTATCCAGGCAAGAGTACTGGAGTGTGTTGCCATTTTCCTTCTCCAAAGGATCTTCCCAACCCAGGGATTGAACCTGGGTCTCCTGCATTGTAGGCAGATGCTTTACCATCTGAGCCACCAGGGAAGTCTGACCCAGTCAGAAGTTTTAGTGAAAAGTATTCAAAAACATCTACTTTATTGACTATGCCAAAGCCTTTGACTGTATGAATCACAACAAACTGTGGAAAATTCTTCAAGAGATGGGAATGCCAGACCACCTGACCTGCCTCCTGGGAAATCTGTATGCAGGTCAAGAAGCAACAGTTAGAAGGGGACATGGAACAACAGACTGGTTCCAAATTGTGAAAGGAGTACGTCAGGCTGTATATTGTCACCCTGTTTATTTAACTTATATGCAGAGTACATCATGAGAAACGCTGGATTGAATGAAGCACAAGCTGGAATCAAGATTGCTGGGAGAAATATCAATCACCTCAGATATGCAGATGATACCACCCTTATGGCAGAAAGCGAAGAACTGAAGAGCCTCTTGATGAAAGTGAAAGAGGAGAGTGAAAAATTTGGCTTAAAACTCAACATTCAGAAAACTAAGATTATGGCATCTGGTCCCATCACTTCATGGCAAATAGATGGGGAAACAATGGAAACAGTCACAGGCTTTATTTTTGGGGGCTCTAAAATCACTGCAGATGGTGACTGCAGCCATGAAATTAAAAGATGCTTGCTCCTTGGAAGAAAAGTTATGACCAACTTAGACAGCATATTAAAAAGTAAAGACATTACATTGCCAACAAAGGTCCATCTATGGTTTTTCCAGTAGTCATGTATGGATGTGAGAGTTGGACTATAAAGAAAGCTGAGGGCTGAAGAATTGATGCTTTTTAACCGTGGTATTGGAGAAGACTCTCGAAAGTCCTTTGGACAGCAAAGAGATCCAACCAGTCTATCCAAAAGGAAGTCAGTCTTGAATATTCATTGGAAGGACTGATGCTGAAGCTAAAACTCCAGTACTTTGGCCACCTGATGTGAATAACTGACTCATTTGAAAAGACTCTGATGCTGGGAAAGACTGAAGGCGGGAGGAGAAGGGGACAACAGAGGATGAAATGGTTGGATGGCATCACCAACTCGATGGACACGAGTTTGAGTAAACTCTGGGAGCTGTGTGATGGACAGGGAGTCCTGGTGTGCTGCAGTCTGTGAGGTCACAAAGAGTTGGACACGACTGAGTGAATTTACTGAACTGATTCAACTTTGATTGGCTTTTAAGAGTTTTGATGGTTGTAAAAGCAAATAGCACTTTGACAATTCAGACAAAGGGATTTTCTTCCTCTTGCAGTTGTTTCTAGGAAAAAAACTGCAACCTGAAAAACACCTGCCTGCTTGGTGCTGTAGAAGTTAGAAGGGACCATTGCTTGAATGACCACTAGAGGGCACTCTGCCTCCATAACTGGGGTACAAGCCAAGCCTTTGAGATGAAAAAGATTTCAAGGGCACAGGGTGAACCACAACGCAAGGGCAATAAAGTGCAAAGCTTTGGGCTGGGTGCGACTTTAATACAATCCATAAAAGGAACAGAAGTCATGAGTGAACAATACTGTAGCTTGAATCACAGCCCTAAGAAAAGTATTCAATGCAGTATCAAGATTCTCTCATCTTTCCTTAACGAACCCTGAGCAGCATACAAGAGAAAATATACAAGCCCATGTTTTTAAAATGTCTGGATTTGCTAAGTGAAGAGGGGATGATTTGTAATACTACAAGATTCCATTTCTTAACTGGGGGGGAGGGGCTTTCCCACATTTACATTTAACATAATCTGCCTACCTCAATCTACATTGAATATGGGCAACAACTCAACTTTTATGTTAAGGGGCCAACCTTCTGCAGATCATTACTGCCCTGGATCAAGATTCAGTGGTCACAGCACCATGTGGCTTTCATACAACAGGGACATTTGACACTCAAACCTTCATGATGTAGCGGCTGCCACTGTAATGTCCGGCTAATTGACTGGTAACAACACATATCTATTGTTTCTTCTCCCCAACTCATCTTTCTCCTTTAGTACAGAAGATACAATGATTGAGCAAGAAAATGACCCCAGAGGTAGTAGTGATAATAACTGTTACTATCAGTGAGCATTTAATATTTCAGGACACAGTGCAGAATTCTTCATGTGTACTATCTTATTTAACCCTCAACACAGGCTTTCTGACATATGCATTATCCCACTTTTACATACAGGAAAATTGAGGGGGTCAGAAAAATTAAACAAGTCCTTACAGTAAGCTGCATAAGTAGGATTTGAGTTCAGGTCTCTCTAACTCTAAAGCCTGGGAACATAAAGCCTATGCCATTCTGCATGGTTTTCATTTCATGTTGAACAAGGATCCCTTGCTATCCAAGGCAATCCTGTAATTTCTGGGAACATTATAAACCATGCCATGAAAACTTGTTTCTTCATCAATAAAATAGGAACAACAAAAATAACCTTTCCATGGGGCTGTTGCAAGGACTCAAGTTTATAGTGTAAAATGTCTATACAGTTCCTGACATGTAAGTGGGTCCTCGATAAATGCTATAACTCTTATAACTCTTTGTGACCCCATGGACTGTAGCCTATCAGGGTCCTCTGTCCATGGGATTCTCCAGGCAAGAACACTGGAGTGGGTTGCCATTTCTTTCTCCAGGGGATCTTCCCAACCCAGGGATCGACCCAGGTCTCCCACATCGCGAGTGGACGCTTTACCATCTGAGCCATCAGGGAAGCCGTAACTCTTATTATTACTACTAAAAATTCAATCTAGTACCTCTCACTGTATGGCCTTGTGATTTGAAAGAATGAAGGCATCTTCTAAGAACATATCTTACCATGAGAAAATAACTTTTGAACTGGGAAAGCAAGACTTATTCTTACACAGAACACATGGATCCAATATGGAAGGAAAAACTCTGGGATCCACATAAAAAATGAGATGTCTTCAAAACGAAAGAAAAAAGAAAAGAATCCCACGGAGGCTCCAAGAGTCTTTCCAAAACAAATCCATCCTTTCCAACACAAATGGATACATTTCTCATAGTTATTACCTCCACATTCTACTGCTAGTTTATGGCAGGGACCAGGACTTCCTTGGGAGGTGGTGAGGAGTGTCTGCTTTGACAGCAGAAAAGACCAAAGTGGGCCACAGCGACGTTATAAACCACCAACTGCGGAGCATCCAAGCTCCTGGCACGCCCTGCCAACAAGCCAGTCAACGCGCAGCAGAACACCTGCAGACTGACCCTCCTCACCGCAACTTCCGACTCACCGTAGGTGAAGTAGGCCACTTCCGGCGGAAGCGAGACGTTGTGCAGTGTGTCATCCTGCACGTGCTGGTCCACGTACAGCTGGGCCTCGCTGGCCTTCAGGAAAGCCATGAACCTCGCTGTGAAGGAGGCCACGAAGATGGACAGCATCCCGAAATCCAGCAGGTTCCACAGGTGCAGCACGTACTCCCGCGGGCCCTCCTCCCAGATTTCCTTGCATTCGGACCAAATCATTCCTGCGGGGGAGTGAGAAGGTCAGGCTCATTGTTTTCAGTTCTCAGGGTGTGTGTGACCATAGGGACCATGGAAGGAACCAGGGTGCAGGTAAATGTAATAAGCTGTTTGGCGCTTGGAATGTTGAGAGCCAGCAGCGCACAAAAATATGCTTTCAAAGGCAGATGTAGAGTTAGGAAATGATCAGGCTGCAAGAATTCGTGCCACCTGTCCTGCTTACAGATAAATCATCTCCAGGTGTGAGGAGAGAATTCTCATCTGTTGATAGATTCTTGGAGGTAATAATTAGAAATATAATGGCTGACATTTGTACATTTTAAGAACTGGAAGGTTATAAGTAATCATACAGTTCTAAACTAAGTATAATGAAACTGATGTCCAGGAATGGGAAAGGGTTTTCTGAAGGTCCCACTTATGACCTAGAACCCAGTTCTCCTAATTCCCTGATTAACTTGCTTTCCTTTGTATTTCTGTGAATGTTTCAGGTTCTTCCTGCCTCTCCTGCAGCTGTTTAGTTCTTGCTTTTTATTTTTTCCCTTACTTCTTTATAACTTACTGGATTTTAAAGACTTGTGTCTTCATTGTTACATAGTAAACAATGTAGAATTCAACAAGATGTTCCTAGCACCCCCACCCCACCTCCAAGTCAGCCTCATGATGTAGCCTAGACTAATAACTTGAGTGTGTATACCTGCACTATCCAATATGGTAGCCACTAGTCACACGTGGATACTGAGCACTCCAAATGTGGCCAGTTAAATTGAGGGATGCTACATATAAAAGTGTAGAATACACATCAAATTTCAGAGACTTGATACAAAAAATGTAAAAATATTTCAACAATTAAAAAATTTCAATCGTGTTGAAATACTAATATTTTAGATATATTTGGTTAGATAAAATCTACCCTGGTGGCTTAGAGGTTAAAGCATCTGCCTGGAATGCGGGAGACCCAGGTTCGATCACTGGGTCGGGAAGATCCCCTGGAGAAGGAAATGGCAACCCACTCCAGTACTCCTGCCTGGAGAATCCCATGGAGGGAGGAGCCTGGTAGGCTACAGTCCATGGGGTCGCAAAGAGTCGGACACGACTGAGTGACTTCACACCATCACAGCATTATTAATTTCAGCTTTTATAATGTAGCTATCAGAAAATTTAAAATTAAATTGTGGCTTATGATGTGGCTTGCCTTATATTCGTATTGAATAGTGCTATTCTCTACCTTTATCTTCACTGATTATTAAAAGTAAATTGGTTTAGATGATTAAAAATAAATTATTCAGTAACATTTTGATAATAAACATTTTATAATACACATATATTATCATATATACAAACTGTGTACATATTATATGTATGTGTATTAACTCCCTCAAATCTTTACAATAATCCTATGAAGTGCATTCTGTTATTATCCCAGTTTTACAGTTAACATATCCTTAGCCATAGTGAGGATATTCTCCAGATAGGAGGCAGGAGATCTGAAATTTGAGTCTGGAAGGTCTGGCCATAGAGTCCACGCTCTTGACCACTATGGTCTTTCCTCCTCCAGGAAATAGAATTGGGGTTGAAAGCAGCTAATGAAGGAAAAGGCTTCCCTGGTGGCTCAGATGGTAAAGAATCTGCCTTACAATGCAGGAGACCTGGGTTCAATCCCTGGATTGGGAAGATCTCCTGGAGATGAGAATGGCTACCCACTCCAGTATTCTTACTTGAGAAATCCTATGGACAGAGGAGCCTGGCATTCTATAGCCTATGGGGTCACAAAGACTCGGTCGGATACGACTGAGCAACGAACACTTAATGAAGGAAAAAGACTCTTGAATGTTTTCTGATTAACATCAAAGAGTTTATAGCTACTCAGACATAGAAAAGACTTGATACAGAACTAGCCCATTCTTCGGTATACCATGTTACACGTCACCTGCTTACTTAGGAGGTTAATGTGGTAAGAGAATCACTAACTGGTTGGTTAGTGAGACAATTCCAGCTCACTGACCTTGTTCCCTAAAGATTAACCCCGCCAGCCTCTTGGCACCCTCCTGGCTTCTGAGCATCAAACATGGATGGCCTGTCTTCTCAGATTCCTCCTGCCTCTCCCACAGCTGTTTACAGAAGTTGTGGCTTTGTTTAATGAAACAGATTCTAAGATCTGCATGTTTGTATCAAATTGGAGTCTCCGCAAAAGGAAATGACCCAAAACATTGAAAATCTTTTTACAAGACTCCCACCACCACACACACCTCGTTGTTCCTTTTTTATCTTCACAAAGCCTTACTTCCGAAGCTTATGCTTTGAAAATTTTTGTGGTAATTCAGTGAAGTAAAATTTCCTTAACACTGAAATGTACTTTCATCTGTGCCTGTTCAAATAGGTATTTAAAGTATTTTACGGGAAAAACCATTACAGGCTGGAAAAAATAATGTTTGTTGCTTTCCTCCATGCGCCTGCCCCCTCCCCCTGATAATTAAAATTCCTAATGTCTTGGTGGACTGCTTTTAGCTGAGCACTAGGAGAATTACAGGCTATCAATTACCTTAATTCAGGAAGCCCTTGGTTCAGTTCTACCTTGGTCACTTATTGGGTGTGTGACCTTGGATAAGTTCCTTGATTTTCTTGAAATTTTGATGTAATTTCCAGCACTAAAAGTTCTGTAAATCTGAAATGCAAATTATTTACAGTAAACTGACTTTTCTGACCAACATAGAGGCACCTCATTGGGGATTGCAAATCATTTCCTCCATGGTCCAGTGCCCACGTCAGTCTTCCCAGATTTGCATATTAACTTACCCAGACTAATTTAAATTATTCCAAGGCCCTGAGTAAAAGTAGCATGGGCCCAAGGGTTTGAGCAACAGGAATGCTTAACGAGAAGAGAAATGTGTGAAATTAAGTACTTTAGTGAGTGAAATTAGGTTTCCTGCTTCCAAGGTGCTGAGGGTAGTTCAGCATTTTATATCCAAGCTGAGCCCGCTGGACTCCTGCCCCTAGCATGTCAGTCCGATGAGTATATAGAGCCCAGGGGCTTAGAGGGTAAGGATGTTGGGCACTGGAGCCTCCTTCAGGCAACCCCTTCACTCAGGAATGTCTGGAGCCCAGAGAGCAAGGTCACTGGTAATTAATGGGGAAGACTGGCAGGGGAACAGACTGGGACATGCTGGGAAGCCTTGAGGGAAATGAGTAGCTTTTCATTCAGGCAGGTTCTAAGTAAGGCCTGCAGGCTGCTGATATGGGGCTTGACAGTTCGCGCCCATCCCTGCCTCAGGTACTTTTCAGAAGGGATTCCTCCTTCACATTCCTGTGAGACTTAACTGTCTGAACTCCTTAAATGGCCATAGCCCCTTCCTCTACATTGGGTTTCTCTACACTGTCCCCGGACCCCCAGACCACCTCCTGGGAGGCTTGTCTGTTCTTCTGGGTTACCTTCTGATTATTGAGTTGGGACTTAGGCATTCTCTTAACTCACAAGTGGGAGAATATGCTGAGAAGCCCTCAACCTTCAAGCCCTAACATCCAAACTCCAGCTCAACGGCAGGTTCTTTGCAACAGATCTGGGCCTCAGGCTCATTTAGGGTTCATTTGTTTTCCAGGCAAGGAGATGATATTAATAGATACAAAAATTTTCTAACAAAGCTCATCTTCTCCTCTGACTTTTAGTAGCTAATCATTGTTGAGCACCCTCTAGGTGCCA
Organism: Oryx dammah; assembly: GCF_014754425.2. Lineage (NCBI taxonomy): Eukaryota > Metazoa > Chordata > Mammalia > Artiodactyla > Bovidae > Oryx > Oryx dammah. The sequence goes on along the minus strand of NW_024070189.1, from coordinate 62,291,722 downwards.
GGCCCTGTGCTAAGCACTTTTCCAACTCTAAAGCTTCCTTACAGCCTGGTAGGTACCTACTCTAATTATTTCCACTTTACTGATGGACAGACTCGTGTACAAAGATGATAAGTAAATTATCCAGAGTCTCAGGGAGTTCAGGACCCTCTTTTCACTGCACTGCCGCACCCCCCTCCCCAGCCCCCCACATGCTCTCTACTAGGCACAGACTTACGTCACTGTTCAGGAACTCATTCACCACTTAAAGGACAGTGTTGAGCTCTGACTGTGCCAGGGACCATTCTGGCGGCACAGCAGCCAAGAAGATGCTGTCCCTTCCCCAGCAAACATGGTCTAGTGCTGGAGACAAATGTGTCTACAAACAGTAGTGCTACAAAGTGACAGATGCTGTAATAAGAATGTCCAGGAGACTGTGTGGACACACAGGGATAAGAGTGGTCAGTATTATAGTCCTGAGACCCAACACAGTGCCTGTAATAACATACTTCTGACTGAATGAAGTAGGTGACTCCTGGCATGAGGAGTTAGCTGGGGGAAGGAGTAGGGGCGGAAGCCATGGACATGAGGGAGAATAGACTATTCTAGGAAACTGCAGGAGGCTCAGAGAAGGCAATGGCACCCCACTCCAGTACTCTTGCCTGGAAAATCTCATGGACAGAGGAGCCTGGTGGGCTGCAGTCTATGGGGTCGCTAAGAGTCAGACACAACTGAGCAACTTCACTTTTACTTTTCACTTTGATGCATTGGAGAAGGACATGGCAACCCACTCCAGTGTTCTTGCCTGGAGAACCCCAGGGACGGGGGAGCCTGGTGGGCTGCCGTCTATGGGGTCACACAGAGTCAGACACGACTGAAGTGACTTAGCAGCAGCAGCAGCAGCAGGAGGCTCAGTATGGCTTAAGGGTTGGTAGGGGTAAGGGGCTGGAGATTGGCAGCAGGGAAGGCTAGTGAAGGCCCAGTAGATCCTGAAAGGCCCTCCTTCAGGCCATGAGGGGGAGACTAGGCAGCTTGGTATCCAGGTAGTCACCCTGAGCAGCCAGATAGCTCCTCAAGGTGATAAGCGGAGCAGTAACGTGGTCTGACTTGCTGGGAGAAATTTTGGCAGTTTGGGTGAAGTAGTCTGTTTGAAATTTACCTAAATAAATGAAGAAACCATCAAAGGAATGACTTAGGTGAGAAACACAGCCCATTTTCTTTTGCAGTTTTATTCTTGGTCAAACTTACATGTATGATTCTGCAGCTAAGACTTAGCACTGCCCTCAGAGAGTTGGTAATCTGTGGTGGGTAGGGTGAGGGAGCAACTTGATCCTCACATTTTATACACATGAAAGCTGAAGTTTAGAGAGGCAGAGCCACCAAGGAGGAAGGGACACAGTCAGGCCTGGGTCTCTTGATAACCAGCCTCAAGCTCTTTCCTCCTCTTCTGTTTAAGCGTGTTTTCCTGCTTTGCTAGATGCTTACATCTCCCTCAGTTGGGCTGGGGTGTCTGTTTAAGAAAACACTGCCAGGTTTTCTGTAAGAGTTGGGTCGAGAGAGTCTTCATGTCATAATTCTCTTCCCAGATGGAGAAGTGACACGCATAGTGGAGAGGCTTCCTGCCCGCCAAGCTCCATGGCTTTCTGCAGACCACAACTGTTAGAGTCCTCTGGTGAGCATTGGTATAGCCACAGTCTCTAACTCACATGATGGATTATCAGCTCTTTCCTCTACCGCAGAGTGACTGCTAATGAGATAGGCAAGAAAGATATGTTCCTGTGGTATAAACTGATGTCAGAGATTCTCCAGGATCGATGATCTCTGGTTTATTTGGTCCTTTCCAAAGCAGGTCATCTTATAGCTCTAGAGAACACACATGTATACTAGCAAATTCGTCTCTCCTTCCTATGTCATGCTCTTGTGTCTTCCTTGATACTGTGTCGTGGTTTTCCTTCTATCTTTGCATGTGGTCTTAATCTCTTTGTGGCTTCCATCTCCTCTGCCCTTACTTTAAATCTCCTGGATTTATAATCTAGAAGTGCCTCAAAACTCTGTTGGTAATCAAGTAAAGCATCTGGAGTTCAGGAAGAATATATTTCTGATTGGGTTTGACCCTTCCGTAGAATTGTACAGCAGAAGAACAACCCACATGCCCAGTGGAGATTTGGAGAAGCAATAGGTCATTGACACACTGTGTGGCCTTTGAAAAAGGTCTTTGGGGATACCAGATATCCACATGGAGTGAGAGCTCACAGAAGATGAAAAGAGTGACAGTTTGTTTGATTACAGAAATGCTAATATTAATTGGGGCTTCCAGGTGGCACAGTGGTAAAGAATCTGCCTGCCAATGCAGGAGACGCGAGAGACACAGGTTTGATCCCTGGGTCAGGAAGATCCCCTGGAGCAGGAAATGGCAACCCACTCCAGTATTCTTGCCTGGAGAATCCCGTGGACAGAGGAGCCTGGTGAGAGACAGAGGAAAGTGTGTAGAAAAAGAAAAGAGGGGCCAGGGAGCAGTGAGTGGGGGACCGTACATGTTTAAACAGGCCAGTTAAAAAAGGGCTTCACTCAGAAAAGGATACTTTAGAACACAGACCTGAGGAGGTGAGGAAGCAAGCCATGGCACTGCTTGTGGGAAAAACTCTTAGGCAGAGGGACCAGCCTAAGTCAAGGTTCTGAGGCAGAAACAGCTTGAAGCCAGGAAGCCAGGGGGGCTAAATGAGAGCAAGGGAGGCGGGAGGTGGTGGAAGATGAGGGCGCAGAGGTGGAGGGCTGTGAGTCCATTACGGTGAAAGTGGCTCTCACGCTGGGGGAGATGGGACGGCATTGAAGAGTTTGGAGGCAAAGCAGCACAATCTGATTACATTTTCAGTAGGTCTAGCTCCTGTGCTAAGCATCTGCTGGGGCACAGGGGTGATAGGGGCAGAAGCAGGGACACCTGGACGAGGCCCCTCACCCCTAATGATCAGCCCCTCTCTCCATCTCTGCAGGAGCCAGTTGAACTTGTTAGGGTCCTAAAGTCCTGTCCAGCCCTGGTGGAGAGGGAGTCATGGTTTGGGTGTTAGTATAGCCAGTCTGTCCCAAGGACCACATTCATGAGCCCTGGGGGAAGAGAACCGTGTGCTGTGTTTCTCCTGGCAGTGCCTGGGCGTAATGTTTGAGGCTGTTTTCAATAAGAGCCTGATGCCAGTTCAGGCCTCTCCAAGTCTAGGCAGAGATCAGATCAGATTGTGGACCGTAGGGTTTGCTGCCCGAAGAGAGCAGTGAGCACCGTGCTCAGTGTGTTTCTCTCACAGGTTGTTAGTAGTAGTCGTAACGTTGAATAATTAGAGGGCTCCAGGAAGTATTTAGAGTCGAGATATTATTCGTCTTATTTTAGAGCTGCTTCCCTGGTAGCTGGCACAGTGCCTGGTATATAATATAATGCTTAATAACTAGAATGGCTTTGTGGAGGAAAAAGCTGAGAAAATGGAAACAGTGCTAACTGGAAACTTATGCATGCAAGTGCATTTGCCCCTGCGCTTACCAGGCTACCTGCTCTGTGCCCTCAATGCCACCTTCCTCCTGGCACCGTAGAGCAAGTGTCCACGCTCCTGCTAAGGACCAGCCCTCTGCTGGCCTGCTGGGGCCCATCCCCTCTTGCTACTCAGGAACTTTGCTTCTGAAGTCAGGGGTCAATCTTCAGGCCTCCTGTTACCTGATCTGTCAGCACCATTCGACATAAGTGATCAGTCTGTGGGTCTTGACACAATGACTTTGGTTGGCTTTTCGGACACCACTCTTTTACTTCAGTCTCCTTTGCTGGATAAGATTCTTCTTGTTTCCCCATCGTTTAAATATTGCTGTGCCGGAGGGCTTGGTCCTCGGTTCATCCGTTCACATTCACAGTTGAGGTATTACATATAATTTACTTTAAATAGACTGACATGCCTGAATAATGTTTCCAACCCCAGTCTCTCTGAACTTCAGCATGTATATCCAGTTTGCTACTTGACATTTCCACTTGAAGATCTAATAGATAATCTCAACTGAACTCTTGATTTCCATGTCTCTCTTCAAACTGCTCCTTCCCTGGTCTTTCCTGCCTTAGTTCAGCCACTCAGTAGTGTCCGACTCTTTGTGACCCCATGGACTGCAGCATGCCAGCTTCCCTGTCCTTCACTGTCTCTCAGAGTTTGCTCAAACTCATGTCCATTGAGTTGAGATCCCATCCAACCATCTCATCCTCTGTCACCTTCTTTTCCTCCTGCTCTCAATCTTTCCCAGCATCAGGTTCTTTTCCAGTGAGTCAACTCTTTGCATCAGGTGACCAAAGTATGGGAACTTCAGCTTCAGCGTCAGTCCTTCCAATGACTATTCAGGGTTGATTTCCTTTAGGATGGACTGGTTTGATCTCCTTGCAGTCAGTCCTAGGGACTCTCGAGAGTCTTATGCAGCACCACAGTTTGAAAGCATCAGTTCTTCTACACTCAGCCTTCTTTATGGTCCAACTCTCACATCCTTGCATGACTACTGGAAAAATCATAGCTGTGATTTGCCAGACCTTTGTCAGCAAAGTGATGTCTCTGCTTTTGAATATGCTATCTTGGTTTGTCATAGCTTTTCTTCCAAGGAGCAAGAGTCTTTTAATTTCATGGCTGCAGTTCCTGCCTTCGAGGAAATCTCTATTATACCTTACTTGAACTAAAACACTTGGAATTTTCCTTGACCACCTTCTTTCTCTTACACCCCACAGACAATCCAGTAGCAATTACTATTATTGATTTTACCTGCAAAATATAATCTACTCTACTACCTCCTCAAAATCAGCCATTTTCCATCTGAATTACTGCAGTGGCCGCCTAGCTGGTTTCCCTGTTTCTGCTCTTGTCCCAGAGTCATCTGTTCTCTACCCAGCAGCCTGCAATCCACTAGAAAATGAAGTTGTGGGATGTCACTTCTGTGGTCAGAACTATCCAGCCATTTCTAGTCATCTCAGCCACACCATGGCCTCCATGGTCTTGTGTGATTGGCCCTGCCTGTCCGTCTTCTCTGCCGTCTCTCCCTTATTTATTCTGCTGCAGCCACACTAGTTTCTCTGCTGTTCCTCAGACTTCGCCAGCTCACTCCTGAATCCAAGCCGTCAACACATACTGAACTGTCTTTCTGGAATGCTTTTCACCCAGATGCCTGCAAAGCCTGCTTTCTCTCTTCCTTCTCTGTTCATATTTCATCTCATCAAAGGGGGTAGGTGAGGGAGCTTCCTCTTACCAGCGCAACTCCTCTGATAAGATAAAATGTGAACAGAGGCCTGAAGGAGGAGAGAAAAGAAGCTAGGCAGATATTTATTCAATTTATCTTCTCAAAGAAATTTGAATACTGACTGGGTATTTGAAAATGGATTATTCATTTTCTTTTATGTTTGTAGTTCTGTTTTAGAAAAAGATCCCGATTTCTATTATCTGTCATGGTGAAGCAGTAAACTGGGGAAAAAAAGAAACTATTTTCAGATGTGGGAAATAGCACAGCACTGTGATCCTTCGTGAAGAGAAACAAGCAAGAAAAGTCACATGATAGCCCTTTCTTTTTTTTTTTTTAATTGGAGACACATTTCAATGTTCAGGGTGTAGAGAGGGATCCTAGAAGCATAGAAGCAGTCCCAATGGATTGAAGAGACAGAGATTGGAGTTCAGGAAGGTTGAAGTGGTTAGATGTTATATGGCAGGGTTCCAGAGAGAAAGGTACTATGCAGAACCAAAAACACAAAGCCAAACACAACTAGTCCAGAAATTTACATAAGTAAATTACATAAGTAAAATCCTTTTGAATGTTCCCTTAATATTAAGTCACGAATGCATAGAGTAAAACTCCATAAACAACAGCCAGAGATCTGTAAGCTGACTCATGTCTAAGGCTCAGAAATTGTTCATCCAGAGGGGAGAGATGTTTGAGTTCTGACCCTCCAGAATTGAGCACCTTTCTTGATTACTGAGGCCATTTAGTAGTGACACCAGATGTGTGTCTCTAGTACAAGGATAATCAATCCTACTGTAAAGCTTCTCCAGATCCACTCTGTGAAAGTCTGAAAAGGACCAAACTCATCTGTAAGAATTTAATAACCTGTCAGAATAAAACAAAGTATCTCTTTGAAGACAATGAAATCTAGATGCTGAACAACATAGCATGTGATGTGTCCATCATTCAATCAGAAATTACTAACTCACCAAGATACAGGGAAAAATGATCCACGGCTGGAGAAAGTTTAGTCAGTAACCCAAAAATGATAGAAATGACGAAATTAGGACTTTATAACAGTTCTTACTATAAATGCATACATTATGTTCAAGGATTTAAAGGAAAATATCAATACCACAAGGAAGGAAATGAAAGTTATAAGAGAGAACCAAGTGGAACTTAAAGGGTTGAAAACTACAATATTTGAAATGAAAAATTCATTGGTTGAGGATCAAAATCACAGATGATTTAGAAAAAAATGTCAGTGAACTTGGCAGCACATAAAGATTGGAAAAAAGTAAAAGAGAAATTTTCTTTTAGGATACACACAAAACATTTGTAAATGAAATTTTATGATACCTAGGATTTGACTCAAAATTTTACAGAGTTGGGAGAAGGGAAGTACGATGAAACAAAGATTAGCATTGATTTACTAATTGATGAAGATGAGAGACTGGCCCAAAGGGTTCATTATAATCTTCTCTTGATATTTCCAATTCTTAAAATTATTTACAATAATAGTTTGAAAAATATAATCTAGTAAGAAAAAGTAGTTGGAATTTCTCCTTAGTCTCAAATTTAACAGGAAGTAGGTCAATGAAAAATAAGCCTTCCCCTTCATAAGACTAATGGTGTCACAGTCTTGAAAATTCAGCTTTGCCTGGATGAGTAGAAGCTGGAAGCTGGGACCTCTGTAGCTAGAGATACTTCCCTCTTATTGTGATAATGCCCTGACACCCAGGAAGAGAAATATGGAACCAGGAAGACGTCATGGTAACGCATGATAGGATACCCGCTTAAGGGGAAATATGCTTGCACTCACTAGTCTTATACCTGCTGTCCAGGTGGGGTTATGAGGTGAGTGAGTGAGTGGTGCTGTACATCTTTTGTTTTATTCATAAACCCAACATGTGAGGTGTTTTTTTTTTTTTTTTTTTTTTTTTTAGAAAATGATGTCTTAATTTGGGTTGCTATAACAAAGTTGCACCGACTGAGTGTCTTATGAACAGAAATTTATTTCTCACAGTTCTGGAGGCTGTAAGCCCAAGACTGTGGTGCCAGAACGTTTCAGGTTGCAGATTGCTTGCGGTATCCTCATGTGGCAGAGTGAGGGTGAGAGCGCACTCTGGGGTCTCTTTTAAAGGACACTAATCCTATTCATGAGGGCTCCACGCTCATGACCTAAGCACCTCCCAGAGGCCCTGCTTCTAATACCATCACGTTGGAATTAGGGTCTTAACATATGAATTTGGGGGGACACGAACATTCAGACCATTGAAAGTACCTGGTGTTAAAGTGCTTAATTTAGTTAAATTGGAGGTGGGGGTGTTATACTAGGGAGAGTGAGGATAGACTCTGAACTGTGGAAGGCCACAGAACTCACTCTACAACAGGCTTCACTGTTCCTTTGCAACTTGAGTGCCGGCGAGTCCACTAAGGAACTTGCCAGTTGATTAAAAGCTCCTGGGAAGCATGGCATGCTTTCCTGCTTCTGCCCTTTGGGTCAAACCATTCTTCTCCTCATTACCTTGTTATGACTGAGAGGTGCAGCTTAAAGGCCGTATTCCAAGTTGTTCCCAGCTTGGGGGTCTATAGGATCTTCTTCAGTGGTTCATCTCTTGTACTCCTAGGCCAGAAGGGTTGAACCAGAGGCACTGTGCAGTCGTGTGATTAGCATGGGGCAGGTATTAGGCTGTCTTTTCAAGTATTTGTTCTTCTGTGGATTTGTTGATTGGTAGTGCAGACACTTTGACCCTGAATATGTTTTGACTCAATGTTTGTGAATATAAACATGACGAATGCTAAGCCAATATTGAGTTGTTGTTAAGAAAGGCAATTGGGGCGGGCGGGGTAGGGGGGTGGTGGCGAATATCATTGCTGCCGCCGCTGCTGCTGCTGCTGCTGCTGCGTCGATTCAGTCATGTCCGACTCTGTGAGACCCCATGGACTGTAGCCCACCAGGCTCCCCCGTCCCTGGGATTCTCCAGGCAAGAGCACTGGAGTGGGTTGCCATTTCCTTCTCCAGTGCATGAAAGTGAAAAGTGAAAGTGAAGTTGCTCAGTTGTGTCCAACTCTTAGTGACCCCATGGACTGTGGGTAGGGGGGTGGTGGCGAATAACATTGCTGCTGCTGCTGCTAAGTTGATTCAGTCGTGTCTGACTCTGAGACCCCATGGACTGTAGCCCACCAGGCTCCTCCGTCCATGAGGTTTTCCAGGCAAGAGTACTGGAGTGGATTGCCATTGCCTTCTCTGGGTGAATATCATTAGGACAGTTTAATTAATTGGTCTAATCTTGATACTGCATAAATTTTTTGTCTTTTTTCGGTTTAGTTTTACTCAAAACATTCTTATAAAATTCAAATCTTTTTGATGTAAATCTTATAATTTATTGATCAAGTTTTGGTTATATACAATACCACTGGTTGTAACTTTTGCAAATTTTCATTGTTTCTTACAAAGTCTGATTTCTTTTTTTTTTTTTTTACCAATCAATTCAGTGTTAGAAAAATCTGTAACACACTTGACCATGTACAGTTTTAGCCATTGTCTGTTTTATTTTATCTTGCTTATTTCTACTAGTAATAGTTCTTGTGAATTAGGGAAAGGAGATACCCTGTCTTGGCTAGTCATTGAGATACCTGGGAATAATTTCCTTGGCAATATTAGTGGCAGACCTTGGCAGCACAAAATATCACCACAAAGAGGAATTTCACAGCTTCATTATGTTCATTAGCACGGATAATGAGAATATGTTAGTCCCAGAACTTTTTAGATTTTTATGTTATGGGTATTTTACTATGTATCAGTATTCAGTGGTAACAAAAAGTATCTTTTAAGCTATGCACTCATACTTTTTTCCTAAGGCTACTAGTGTTAGTTGCTCAGTCATGCCTGACTCTTTGGGACCCCATGGACTGTAATCCAGCAGGCTTCTCTGTCCGTGGAATTCTCCAGGCAAGAATACTGGAATGGGTAGCCATTCCCTTCTCTAGGGGCTCATCCTGATTCAGGGAATGAACACAGGTCTCCTTCACTGCAAGCAGATTCTTTGCCATCTGAGCCGTTAGGCTTCTAGTAGACTATATTTAAATGAGTAAGACCACATGTCCCCCTCCCCACCACACAGACACTTTATAGTCACTTTCATTACACATATAATAAAAAGTATGGAATGAATTCCCTCCAAACAAATCCTTTCAAAACTGGGATTTATATTGCAGGTCTGTGCACCTTTTATACCAGCACAGACAGAAGTTGACTTTGACTTCCGTGCTGGTCATCTCCTCACCATTTTGTCTGTCAAGAGTGCACTCAAGAGAAGAGCTTCTGAAGTCAGAGTTTAATTAGGGCCTAAAATAACTAGAGGAGGAGAGAGTAAAAGACAGAGTGACTTGCTTACCTAAGACCCACTTCATGATGAGCATTTCTGTCCAGGAGAACTGTGTAGTTTTCACTCTGAAGATCTGTTTTGGGTAGTCTGTGAAGGTTTCATTGGGCAGGGTTTTCACGCCTTCAAAGCGGTCTGATGCATTCACAACTAACAATCCCAAGAAGATTGTGAAGGAAACTGCATGGGCTACAAATTTCATGAAAGGGCTCCTCAGTGTTCGTCCTAGCTGGAAACAAAATGTGTATAAGACACGTTAATCTGGCAGCTGCAGGCAGGCGCAGGGCTCTCTTTAAAAGGCATTTGCTGAAAGTTGAACCAGAGAATTCTTCATTTTGGACAGAAGCTGCTCACCAAACCCAGACATTTTCTAGAGGTTTTATGTGAGAGGCTGCTTGACTGAATCCATTTTCTGATGACTTTAATATTTCCTGTTTAGAAAATTGAATGGGAGTGGTAAGAGAAAGGAGTGGCACACACTGATGTGACATCATGTTACAGTCTGACTGCACAGCTACCTACAACCACAGGGATAAGAATTTTATGCTTTTTAAATCGAGAAAAAAAAAATCTGTTTCAATAGAGTTCAGAATTTTTTTTTTTTTAATTACACTTTGGATATGCTTTGTTGCTCTTTGGTCTATTTTCTTGGATTTTAGGTGAGATGATTTATTTTCAGCATTTCTTCTATCCTGGTAAATTTATTTAAAGCTGTATAGTTTCTGCTAGGTTCTGCTTTAGCCATGTTCTATACATTTTGACTTTTAGCATTTTTCTTGATACTCAATTATAAATATTTTATAATTTCCCTTTTGGTTTCAAGTCAGAGGTTAGTTTTTAGACACACAGGACGTTCCCCCCTTGCTTTAAAAAATCCTAATTTTATCTCAGTATGTTCAGATCATAGCCTCTATTATACTACTCTACAACTTACTGAGATTTTCTTTGTGGCCGAGAACGTATTTAATTTGTGCAGTTCCATGTGAACCTGAAGTAATCCAAAAGATGCCTTGTTAGGGAGCAGGTATTGGTCACATCTTCTTATCCGTGGCTTGCCATGCAAAGGCCACTTGGATCTCTGAGATGTAACTCGAGGGCTGCATAAGGGGTCTTTGCTGACTCTCGTGAATGAATTCACTTGGGTCTCTTCCGGGTCACTGCTGTTACCCTCACCTAATCTGACGCCTCAGCCAGGTGTACTAAGACAAGAGCAAAGAGGAGGACCTTTTCTGGAACACAGTTCCTTCTCCGGGCAAACGTTCAGTTATAGTCAGTTACCAATTAATGTTCATGTTCTGCTTCATTCAGGAGTCCCAGAGTGAAATGTCAGCCAGCATATAGAGTATTGGTTCAGCAGAAGATCAACTGTAGGGTTTCTCCTGGTGAAACTTCCCTAACTATGACTATATTCAGTATAACATTTATAAATCAGATGGCTTGATAGTGTTTTTCAATATGCTTCAGTGTGATAATCATCCACTTTAACAGTGCTAGTTATTATTGTAACATTCTAATGCTGTAGAACCCATCTGTTGAAATTAAAAATGATAGTTTTTAAAAAAATCATTTTTAAAAAAACTGCGTTTTAAGTGTGAACATTGGAAATCCCTACTTGTGCTGGAAAGGACTTGTTTGGAATCGCCTGTCTTATCAGATTGTCATATGGCACTAGAATAACTTCAGAAGTGGACAGAGAGGTTTACCTGAGAACCATGAGGCCCACAAACATCCTACGCATGACATTTTTCTGTAAAGTTTAACCTTGTTATTTACAAGGTACGGACTGTAGACAATTTTTAGCCATAGGTAGATGTACTAAATTCAGGATGCAGAGATTAAATATAAGGACAAATAAAATACCTCATATAAATTCAGTGGAAAAAAAAGGAATCTAATCATGTTTCATGTTGACTTATGAATGTGATGTCAAAAACCTACTTTGAGTTTTTCAGCATTTTATCTGACTGAGTTGGCATTTTGGAGCCCATTTCCCAGCCAACAAGCTGTACACAGGAGACGTTCTTACATAGTCACTGCATGGCTTCCTGTCCCTGTGCCTTGGCTGGGGTAGTGGAGAGAGGGGAGGGAAGTTGGAGAATGACTGCAAGTGGGGAAAGGAAGGGTTGAGAGGGCAAGGGATACCAGGTTTGCATGTCCCAGCAGAGTCCCAGAGATGCCAGACAAAGGTGGAGAAGACGGAGATAGACACAGCTGTTAAAAGGATTGACAGCCATGTTTCCCTACTCCCAAATCACTGGGCTCTAAGTAACATCTCCCGATGACTACCTGGATGAGGACATGGGGACACCTCTCCATCTTCTCATCGAGGCAGGTACCTGACTGCAGGGATCTGCCACGCAGGTGCACCATTGCTGGCCCTGGCATTCCCCACAGGAGCTGCTTTGAGAAATTTAATGTTCTCTTTGTCCCCTCATTCAAATAGTTGTCTTCTGGCAGAAAATGCACCTGTCAGAGTTACTGTATTTATTGCAGACCATAAGGAAAACCCCTGACAAGGCCTTTCGGTGTTGTGGAAGGTTACCCTGAACTCAGTCCCACTTGATTTAAGCCATAGGGAGGAAAAGCGAGGTTAGTAATTGAAGCATTTTTCCTATTTTTCTTCTGGTCTTGAAAGCATCTTTTTAATAGGTAAACATTATAAAGGTCAGATGAGATCAAATCATTTCAGTGATTTCCTTTTTCTATTTTTGGTGACATTTCCTATTTGTCTCAATTTTTTGAAGCAAATTATGCTTGGGGGAAATTTGCTCCTTTCACAAGGCCACCAGGTGAACCAAAATAAAGGAGAAAAGTGCTGCTCTTAGTTGTGGAGTCATTAAAGCTGGGTCAGATGACAGTGTTAGGTGTAAAAAGAGGTGGAAGAGCTTCAGAAGACATGGGCCTTGGTGTGCTCTGCGAGAAGAGCACAGCTGGTGAGTCTGAAACGTGGGCTCAGGCAGCCGCATCATTACTTGGCCCTGATGAGCTGACAACGTATCAGGAAACCCAAGCTTGCAGCCCTAAGTCTCTGGCTCACCCCAGACTTTCTGGGTGCTATTCTTTTACTCTGGGAAACAGATAAATATGAGAATAACTGAGTAGTTCTCCAGAATTAGCTCCAAATGAACTTCATTCTCCAGCCCTCAGGGTGGGCACCTGCTTTTACTTGTCGACACCCCTCTGTGTTTAGTGGCACTGGGCTCTTGGCCCACAAGTGGAAGCACTTAATGGGGACCTCGCAGCCACAAGCCCAGGAGGCAGGCCATGACTGCAGGAGAGCGTGCAGAGACTGTTGCCAGCATCTCTCCTCACTCAGAACCCCCAGTCTTTCTCATCAAATGCCATCCTCACTCGCTGCCTGCTGCTCGTGGCCACAAGCAAGGGCTTAGTGTACAAGCTGTGCAAAGCTGAATCAGCTGAAGCAGACTTTGGATCAAGCATTTTCAAAAAGAAACATACAAGGCTGGAGTGGGTCTCAAATTTTTGAATGACCTTAACTAAATTTGTGGCATATTATTCAGAATGCTCCCTCAAAAATTCTTTTTAAAAATCTCTAACCCAGGGCTCAGGAATCTTCTTTCTTTGAAGCGGGGAGTGTATGTTCACTCAGCACATGGTGTCTCTGATCATTGTGTTTTCACATTATCATATGATTCTACTCTGTCCTGGGGGCTGAAGAGGTGCTGAGTAATAGTGGGTTATAAAGGTAGGGCTTCTAAGGAAAGAAGAGGAATGAGTAGTTAATCACATGGTGATTTTGACTCCTCCCTCCTAGAAAAGCCCTGCTAACTATAAAGCTCTGAATCAGATTCATTCCAAGGTCAGTAGTTAGCAGCTAAGATCTTTACATCCAGCACTGAAGGCTGTAATGCTGCCGATGTAACTGGGTGATTGGCAATGCTGGGATGTGTATGTATACATGGACAGTGGCTAGGGTCAGGTCTCTGCAGCAGAGACCCTGGATTTAAATCACAGCTCTATGGTTTTTGGCAAGTTTCTTAATCCCTTTGTGTCTCAGTGAATGCACCTGTAAGATGGGGATAAAATAGTACTTATTGCATAGAGTTGATGTAGGGAATGAATTATTTAACATGTGCAGTGATGCACAGCTACTGGCCTCTAGGATATACTCAGTATGTGGCACTCAAGAGCTTTAGGCAGTTCTCCTAAGGGGAAACTTAAAATTGACTGACTAAGAGAAAAAAAAAGACCAAAAAAGAAAAAATCGACTGACTCTTGAAAAGCTTGTGTGCAAGGATTCACAAAGGGAGAAAGGGAGACCTCTATAGCGTCCTTATGTATTTATGTTATGAGCCCTTTGGGGGACTATCTATGGACAAGTTGATGATGGACACTGCAGGTGATGGAGCTAAAACAAGCTGTAAGAGTTGGGTCTTCCCTTCAAAGTGGCTGATTTTCTAGTGGAGATAGAAACAAGCAAAACCCTGGTAGGAAATGGGTGGAGAGATGGGGAGAGAATTTTGCAGGGCTCAGACTTGGCTAAGGATGAGGTGGTCAGCCCTCTGGTACTCGTAAGTCCTCTTCCAGCAGGGTGACATGTGATGGACCCTCTGTCTGGATTTGAGGGCAGCAGCTATTGGAACAGAAGAGCAGAAAATGCTCTATTTCCTGGCCCAGATTTCCCCTCTGTGGCAATGCTTTAGACATTGCATTAGGGTTTTTATTTAATTGTGTGTCACTCCAGTATTCTGGCCTGGAGAATTCCATGGACTGTATTAGTCAATGGGGTCGCAAAGAGTCAGACGCAACTAAACGCCTTTCACTTCATTTTCTGCTCTCTGGTAGCTACAGATGAGGAGGATACAAAGACCTGTGGAGGCACTGTCCTCTCTCTGTCTTGTCTCTGGACGACATTATAGCTTTGTCAAGGCTGGGCAGTCTCTCATGCCTTTCTCACTAGATGATTTTGTTGGGATGAGGCTAAGGAGGTTTAGGGCAGTGATTAACATTTTTAACATTTCTACATGCAAGAGTTATGAACTGTTAGATTGCACAGTGCAAAGACATCAGGTAGGAATCTAAAGTTGTTTACAGCTCTCGCTGCCCAAGTCTGGGTACTAATTTATAAGGACAGCTGGACCACAAAGCTTAACAGGTAACAGAGGTAGACAGCTTCTCCCCCTGTACTTGTATAACTAGAATTTGTGCAGTCCCTCAGCGCTCCCGTTGCGGACTTCTCCCATCTACCTGCTGCTGAGAGACTGTTTGAGCCCTTGAAGATGATGGTTATTTTCTCAGCTCTCAGATTTTAACAGGCAGACAACCTAAATTAAGAATCAGAATGGGAAATCAAAGGATGGAAAACAGTGCAATCAGTCATAAAAGCCCTTTGGCATGGCAGCCCTTGTTTAGGGGATAAAGAGCTCTCTGGGAAGAGATTTACTTGAGAGCATCCATGTGAACAAGAACTCACCAACTCTTCAGTGGTGAAACGATGGAAAATCACTGTTCTCTTTATTGACCCTGACAAACCAGTGCCGTGCTCCAGACCTGTAGCTATTACCGTATGTACATGTCTGTGACTTGGTTACCCTCTTTAGTCTTCGTGTTAGTAAGCTCAACTCCTGTTGACACTCTATACCTATATCATCTCCTTATTCAGCTGTCTTTTTAGGGACCCTCAGAAACTTACCCAAAACTATACTGGACAGCCTTGGGAATTCACTAGGAAAGATATGATGAGGTTATTCTGGCAGGCTCAGAAATTTGGTCCCTGATAGTTGTTAAATTTGGACAGCAACTATTAGGAAGTAAATGCACCATTAAGTTGGAAACAGAAATCCCAACATTTGCTAGACGTGGATGGACATTAGCAGATTGATGAGGCTTAGCAGTGACATTTTATGAATACATTTATAAAAGCATCAAAAGTCTAATTTCTTTGAGGGAGGTATAGTAAAGCTCTTAGCACATGGAATTGCTAGCTGGCTTTTCTATAGAATTACTGGACAGATATAAAGGCACCACCCGTGGGTGGAGAGACACCAGCACCTTAACAGAGTTCCTCACCGTGCTGCTCCTCTTGGGGACCAGGGGCCTTTAGAGAGGGCTGGTTTCTCTACACAGAAGATGTGACTTCTCTGTAATCCTCAGAAATCTAATGTCTCTCCCAAACTTGGAAAGACTTCTTTCTAAATGGTAAAAGAAAAGATTAAAATATCTTGACTGTTTTATCTGTCCTTTGGCTGCCTCAGAGTGAGTTTGACAAGTTCTTTAATGAGGAATCTTTCCTTGGAATGAGCAGTGCCACCAAAAATTATCTCATGCTGTGGAATAATGCTTGTCACTTAGCTATGAACACACCCTCCACTGCACTGAGCTCAGAGTTGGAGCCCAGAAAGTGCAAAGAAACCACAAGTGGCTTAATGGCAACCTCATGTTTATCTCAAGTGCTGTTTTTTGTTTTTGTCTTGTTGGACATTTCAGGAACACAAAATGTTGATCAGACAAGTATCTGAAGAGAGGAGAGGAGGCTCCAGCCATGGGGCCAAACTTTGCTGTAATCATTACTTCTAAAATATTCCAGAAGACTGCTATAGAACCCCTGTGTTCTGTAGTGACATCTGTCTCTTGAATTTACTGGGTTACTGGGTCCACAGAAAGTCCAGGATTTCTCCTACTTCCACCATCCTCCCCTTTTTTCAGCATCACATCTGCATATTATTGACTAGGATTCTTCTCAGATCTACTGAAAATGTAAAAAATATAGTCATCAGCTGGCAGATCATCTCTTTCTGAATGTTTCTGCAGATTGGTCGAGGCAAGCCAGTTTGCTGGTGTTGCTTAGTCCTAGTTCCCTGGAAACTGTCACATGTAGTTTAATGACAAAAGTCAACGTAGGCAGTGTTTGGCTGTAATTTTAATGACTGATGTCCTAGAATTAGTTGGGGGCTTACGGAATGTAAAGGCAAAGTCCCCATCCATCTCTGGATGAAGGCAGTGATCTAACTTGCAGTACAGACTAGATAATACCAATATGAAAACAAGTGCCAAAAATCAGTGACCAGTGCTGATCCAGTTTCAAATCTGGCTAGTCTTTTTTCATTCACTGTGCTTTTCCCAGCTCATGATAAAGGACAGGAAAGATTGTTTTCCCAGCTGTATGTATCATTTGGGGAATACTGCTATAGCAATCTGTGCCATGGTAGAGGTGCAGGCATAGAAACCAAATCCTCACTAGATATAAGATTGGACACCACAAATATTCAGTATGAGGACTTTTGTTTTTAATACTATTCTACAGGAGAAGGAGTCTGAGTCCTGATTATATTCTCTGATACCCCTCCTACTCTAAGGCAGTCACTCCATTGCCCCCCTTTTTAGGCGGCCTCATTAGCAGACCTGAAGCCTTAGGCCCATTTTCCTGGCATGAATTTTCTCATGGTGGAGTTGACAAGAGGATCCATTCACTGGTGACACTTTTATTAACTGCATTAGCTGACCAGATTCCCCGTGGAACTAATCTCCCTGTAGTCATATTTCTACCGAATGTTGATTACCTAAGCGCTTAGTTCTTTTTGTAATAAATCACAGAGCTTTGGAACCTCTGATGACCATGTAACCCATGAAACATATTTCAGAGTTTCTGCATGATTCGTCTTTATAGGCACTCGCTCTTGCCTGAAGCTGGAGTGACCACTGGTGCCTTCTGTGGCTTTAAATCAGAAGGGCTGTAGGCATGGTGGAACAGGAGGTGCGGCAGCTTGGCACCTGCAGATCTCACTTCTTCCATTACAGGCAGGAACCAGACAGCCCCCTTTCTGAAGCAAAGAACCTAGCATGGCACCTTTTCAGCTCCCCTCCTTTTTTCTTTGGCTATTTTCCTTCTCATGACCTAATTAGCTGCCCATATGGGCCAGAACCCAGACAAAGAAGCTGGGAAACAAGGAAGATGTTGAGGCGGATCTGCAGTGCCCCAGTCTGAGAAGCCTTTGATTCTCAGCAACTAGTCATTTCTCTTCTCTGAATCTGCTTGTAAAGTGTATGCATCCTAATTGAGAGAGTGAAATGAGGTGTTCCATGAATGAGGCTTAGCAAAAAGAAAGTACTCAGTAAGCACTGGCTGTCCATTCTCTGATAGCCCTCCTACTTGAAGGCAGTCAGTTCATTGTCCGCCTGGCTAGGTGGCCTCGTTAGCAGACCCGAAGTCTCTGGCCCATCGTCCTGCTGGCATGAGTTTTCTCTTGGTGGATCTGACAAGAGGATCCATTCACTGATGACACTATTGACTGCATTAGCTTATCAAATTCCCCATGGAACTAATTCCTGTCATCATTATTATAATTATTATTACTGTGGGTTTCGAGGGTGTGTTTAGGAGATTGCATAATTAGAAAAGGAAAAGTGCCTTTATTCTCCCTGTATTCTGTTATTGATCAGATTATGCCTCATGTATATAAAAGTTTCCACGTTATCACTCTTCCGGCTTTTAAGAAAATGATTTAAAAAAGCAAACCTTAACATCTTCCCTCTTAAGTGGTTTTCTACTTTCGTTGGGTATCTCAGGGCTATTTTCTTCAAATGTGGGAAATGATCAGCTGCGTATTTGGACAAAATGGACTTCACGTTATGCTAAGCAGAGAGAAGAAATAACCGCAAAGACATGCACCTTAAGCAGTCTGTACCTTGCTGCACGGAGCAATCCAATAGGCTATGGCGAGAAAAGGGAGGCCTAGGGAGACTCCAAAGACAGCCAGGAATTTCACAGCGATAGACTGTTGACGTAAGCCTGAGAGATTTTCATACCACATGGTAAGCAATTGCTGCTGACAGTTAGGATGAGCAACGAACTGTAAAAACAAAACAAAAACAAAAGAAAAACGCAAACAGGAAAATGGCATCGGTAGCACTTGAACAGTATATGGCCTCTGAGTAGCCCAGGGCTGACATGCTCCCCTGGGGCGGGGGTGGCCTGCGTGTTAGAGTGGGAGCAGCTGGTCAGGCACCTGCTGGGTCCCTCTGACATGGGGATGCTGGGGCCTTTGTGCTGTGGCCAGAGCTCTCACAGGACTGGCTGCATCAGGGCTTGGCAAACCGAGGTCCCTGAGAAGTCTCAGGCACAGAAAACAATAGCCAGCTTCTGGGCAAATGCTTGTCTCCAACCCCAGGAGACTTATCTCTGGGCAGAGTTCATCTGGGAGTCAACATGTTGGAATAGATGGAGCCTGAATGAGGTTTTAGAGTCAACATGAGTTTGAATTTTGCTTCTACCATTTACTAGCCAGGTGGCCTTGGGCCAGCTACTTAACCTCTCTGAGTTTCAATACTGTCCTCTGTGGCACATTGTTCTGTAAGATTGCATGAGATGTTGTAGAAAAGTTGCTCTCTCATTTCCTAACCTTGTGTGTTTCCGGACGATGCGTTAGCCCTCCTCAGTGTTCCCTCCCTGGATTTCCGTGGTGTTGGGCTTGGGCCCACGTTGCTTGCTGTGTCCCCACACAGTAGCTTCTCCCTGCCACCTCCCTTCTCTTGGAACTGCGTTGCCCTAGTGGCCGGGTTACAAGATGGGACTTTTGTGGACGTTTTGTATTGTGTTGATCTTACCCCTCTTGACAGATGTTGGACCAAGGGTAAAACCCAGACTTAAACTGGATCCACTGGGTTTTCTCAGCTGTGTATTTGAGCCTGTGATCAAGTGAGGCTGTCTTTTTACTTACTGAGGAGTTAATGTGTGGCCTTGAGAGATCTGGGTGGCTATCTTCCACTGTGTGCACTAAGTAGCAAAACAAGCCAGTTAAAGAGAGAGAAAGAAGAATGAAGTGGTCTAGAAAGATGCTCCTACCCCCTCTGAGGCCCAGCTCCACTTTGCCCACATGGTCCACGAGACATCTGTAGATTCAAATACAGCATCTTCCTTTTTCTGTTTGATTCAGCGAGTTGACTTGAGTTGCTGCAACCAAACATCCTCTACCTACAAATATTTGGTGCTACTTGGCCATTTGTCCATTTGATTCTGTCTTGGCCAGTAGAAACTGGCAATAGGCAACACTTAAATAACATTAATGGGAATAAAGTATACAGTTGAGAAAACTATGCTTCTTAGCTTATTTCTTCCCTGTGACAAAGGTGAGCCAGTATTTGCTTTAGGCAGCCCTGCTCTTTGACCCCATCAGGATAGCCATGTGCCTTTAGAGCTGAGACTAGAGCAGATAGACTGAACATTCTTCAAAAAGAGTGACTTTTCAGTGGATCATAATGTCCCAATTTTCATCCTGTTTGCCTCACTGGGTATTAAGAGGACATATACAGCAATTTCTGAGAAATGCAAAACATTCCCTTTTCATTATAAGAACAATAAAAATAGAGCTATTTAAAAAACTCTCAACGCAGATGGCAACCACTGCTTGTTTCCAGTTTCTGGGAACTCACAGTAGCGGCCAAATGATTTGTGAGGATGCTATCAAAGCTTTATTTGGCCCTGCAGCAGCCCCTGGTGATACTATTACTCAATCATTAGCTGCAAATGAGGCTTTTTGGTAGATAGCATTATTAGATTCATTGCAACCGTTGTGGTTTTTCCCTTCAACAACCAGAGCAACAGATTCTCCTCAACCCAGGTAGGCACCCTCAGGTCATGCTATGGTTTCCTGTGCCCTTGCTGTATCACCACAAAGTGGAGCAAACAACAGACCATCCTACACGTGTTTTGGTAATTCTCGGAGCCTGGTCACAACACGGTCCCATGACAGGTCGACTTGCAGACATGAGGGCCAGTCAGTTTTGTTTTTCAGCAGTTAACCTTCTCTGGGTGCTGACGTGGCCCTGCTCAGGAGCAACGCACAGTGCCATGAAGTAGCGGAGATTGCTTGGCTCACCCTGTGGCTCCCTGCACCGTGGCTGCTCTGGGAGGACCCTCATCCTGATGCCCACCATTGGCCTCTCTATCTT
This sequence comes from Oryx dammah, assembly GCF_014754425.2. NCBI lineage: Eukaryota > Metazoa > Chordata > Mammalia > Artiodactyla > Bovidae > Oryx > Oryx dammah. The sequence goes on along the minus strand of NW_024070189.1, from coordinate 62,271,236 downwards.
TATCTGGGGAGGGCCCTTTCATGCACCTTCTGCTGCCTTCTGCAGACAAACCAGCATAACAGATTGGGCAGCAGTGCAGGAAGAGGAGAAATTCTGAGCGAGGACAAAGTGGGAACCATTCCCACTCACCCTCACCTACCGCAGAGGAGGACAGTGGACCCAACTTAAACAAGGGAGGCTTTCTTGAGACTCTGTTCTCCTCTGATTAGGCTTTTGTTAATTTCCACAGTGTCATTTCTTCCTCCATAATAAAGCAGCCTAGCTCCAAACATGCTATTTATTTGTAGATAGACTTTATAACATAATGATCCCCCAAAGCTGATAGTAGCTGATAGCCAAAGCCCAAATTGTTATTTATCTTTACATGGGCACTTTTCTGTATTTGTAGCAGGACTTAGAAGACAACCTCATGACAAATAATTCAGTGTGTATCACAGAGTTTTGTTTCCCCCACTGTGCTTTTGAAGCACAGAGAAACGTTCCTAACCCAAGGGAGATGAGAGTAACATGAAGCACGCTATCAAGACACAACGAACACCCTAAGCAGAAGAGCACTCAGCCAGGGAACAAAGGCAGGAGCAGGGGGAGAATCTTCAAAAGCAGCATCAGAGAGAAACAGAGGAAGAAAAGCCCACAGCTAGATACGATAGAGTGGGAACTCAGAAAAACAGTGTAGTCGTGGCCAGCTTTTTTTGCCATCTGGCCCACAAGAGGGTGGATTGATCAAAGGATGGATTGCCCAGGCCATTCCTGCCCCGCAACCATTCTGGACTGAGAGTATGCTACGCGGTTATGAGAGTTCTTCAAGGGAAGAACTGGTTTGACCACTTCAGCTTTCCCATCTATGTGATTCATACTCTTCCTCACAGGGAGTAATGACCTGGAGCTGAAAATATGTCAAGATAGGCTTATGTGGAGTGCAGCAGCCTGTCAGGAGAATATATGTCAGACCATACCCACGACTGGGTTGGGTTGTTCCAGAGAACTAGGCTGAGGCCGGGAGCTAAGAAATTAAATTGGAAAGAGAAGTAGAAAGGAGCTCTAAGACAGAATTCCCTGTTTTGGTAAAGGAGACCGGGAAACAGGACCTGAAGGCCGGGAGAGACTAGAATTCATGTGGCCCCCGGTTTCTGAGTCCATCTCAAGCCAGTTATTGTGGTGGCATGTTTGACCAGCCTTCATGTTTAGGATAATATTTATACCCAAAGCTAGTTTTCTGTAAATATCTCACCTAAACTTCCTATTCCTCCCAGCCCCTGGTGACTTTTTAGTGAGAATACAGTACTGGCATATGGGGACTCTTGGGCATATTGGCCAAATCCTGGCTCTTAATTTGCTTTCAGTTGATCCATTCATTGTTATTTTTCTTTTATAGCCTGAAGGAAGAGTATCCCCTTCACTCTTTTCCCTGCTTTATATTCATTTACAAGGAAATATCTGATATTTTAAGAATAAATAGTTAGTTGAAGAATATCAACATTCCTTAACTAACTGTTGAGTATTTTTCTGGCTGTTTCATGGAATGTTAACACCCTTGGGCCATGTATTCCTATTACAACAGACTTTCCTGATGGGAGTGTGTTTAAGTGTGTGGATTGGAGCAAGGCTGCCCGGGATCAAGTTCAGGTCCTGCCACACATTGGGCACATGATCTTAGATCATTGATGCTTCCCATGTTTAGTTTTTTTTTTTCTGTAAAATGAGGCTAATAATGAAGATTCAGTGAGTCAGTATTTGTAAGTGTTTAGGACAGTACTTGGCAAATAGTAAGCGCTGTTCAGTTCAGTTCAGTTCAGTCGCTCAGTCGTGTCCGACTCTTTGCGACCCCATGAATTGCAGCACGCCAGGCCTCCCTGTCCATCACCAACTCCCGGAGTTCACTCAGATTCACGTCCATCGAGTCAATCAAGCCCATGATTCTCCTTTCTGAAATTTCCCATTTTTTCCCCTCCTTCCTCCCCTTGTTTCTCCATTCTCCTCCTCTCTGGCTGCGGTTCTACTCCACCCTCCTATTTTCATTCTGTTCTCCACGTGGTTTGAGTGGAGTTTCTTGAAGTGTTGTTGCCTTTGGAAGGGTTTAAGTAGCCAGGCAGATGAGTGAGGCCACTCCTTGTCTAGCCCATGCCTCCCTGCTCGTCCTCCAATGAAAGTGCAGTCGAGCTGATGCAGGCAATCAGCTGAAAGTGAGCTCGTCTCCACGAGGGCAGTCAGGGCCACTGTCAGACCTGCTCAGCCCCATGCTGACTCCCCCCACCATGGACTGCGGCATGCCAGGCCTCCCTGCCCCTCACCGTCTCCCAAAGTTTGCCCACGTTCATGTCCACTGCATCAGTGATGTCATCTTAAAGACTATTAAATCTTGCATTTGCTTCTTTTAGGGGTAGGGGAAAAGGGATACATGTGCTCAGAGGCTTTGAGGCTGTGTGATCCCCATATCCATTAAACCCAGATTTTTCTGACACTAGGTCTCATTCACAGAATAATGAGATGTGGCAATGCATGATTTGATAAGCCAAAGAATAACTTCGCTAGAGAAAAAATTTATGAAATCTAGTGCTTATAGAGAAAATGACTATTTTCTGCAGAAAACCACCAAAGGCTGATGTCCAGTGTGACTGTGATCAGGATTTTTCACTTAGCTCATCACTAGCCTTTCCTTATAGAAACCTTTTTACCCCCTGCCCTGGAAACTGTCTACATAGGCAAAGAGAGACAGGTACTATACTAGTCAAGTGGCTTTTCATAGTGTGGACAGTAAAATGGAATTAGAATAACTCTGTGTTGCCACTGCCTATTTAAATCTCATAGGAGTGGACATCTCATAGGACGGGGAAGCCTGGTGTGCTGCAGGGGGTTGCAAATAGTCGGACAAGACTGAGCAACTGAACAACAACAGAGACAATAGGATTGGATCCAAGGGTGCTAATGTTACTCTGTCCCGTTTTTGTCTTCGCAAAGTTCTCAAGTCGTAGAAATTGAGGAGGGAAGAAGAGAAATGGAAATGTCGATTGTTGACTAGTTTAGCTTGCTGGTTCGTTTGTTCATTCATTCATTTCAGCATACTTCTCCCCACTGCCACCTCTTACCAGTTGCTGTGTTCAGCACTGCAAGTAAAGAGCAGTTGCAGTCCTTGTCCACAGAGAGCTCTTGGCTCTGTGGCTGTGTAAGTGGAGTAGGGCTTAGCAGGAACACCACCATTCCAGAGTTGGCCTTCCATGAATAAGCAAACACGGAATGCTCATCCCATCAGTGTGCTTTCTCCTGGATTTTTCCCTTTTGTGAGACTTATGATTGAGAGTCTCACATCCATGGCATCCATGTAGTTGCTTTGCCTACAAAGATAACTTAACCTTCACTCTGTTCTCTGTGCAAGCAGTTAGCAGAGTGGTTACATGCACAAGCTCTGAGGTTAGACGATCCTGGTTCAAATCCAGATACGGCACTTTCTAGTTGTGTGACCCTGAGCAAGCCCCTTCACTGCTTCTAGCTTCGTGGTCCACGAGAGAGGAGAGTGTGTGCTGGGTGCTCAGTACATGGCCTGGTGCTTTGGATTTAAGGTGGGCGTTGGTGCTCCTGCTACTGCTTCCGCTCCCCCTCCAGGGCTGTCAGTAGTTCTCTTCACTCTTCCCTTTGCTGAGTTTACCCATCATCAGAGTTTTGAGTGACCATGGTGATTTTAGAGTTAAACATTCCTGAGGAAACTTAGTATGTTTGATTACAATAAAAATGAAAGCAGAAGTTGTCATCGTTATATTAAGTTTTAAATCATGGAGCATTCTAGTATGGAGTCAACACCATCACCATGTTCACTGAACCTATTTACTTAGCCATGCAGCTCTTGAATGGCCACTACAGGAGGATAATCTGTGATAGTTCTAAATGATGGTGGAGAGTGAGAAGAAAAAGGTGTAGGGTTTGGAGCTGTGGGTAGGGAGCCTCAAAAGTCATACCTCTTTCAAGGAGCCTCTAAGCATGTGCACTATCAGTGGAAGGACTGATGCTGAAGCTGAAACTCCAATACTTTGGCCACCTGATGCGAAGAACTGACTTATTGGAAAAGACCCTGATGCTGGGAAAGATCGAGGGCAGGAGGAGAAGGGGACGACAGAGGATGAGATGGTTGGATGGCATCACCGACTCAAAGGACATGAGTTTGAGCAAGCTCCAGGAGTTGCTGATGGATAGGGAAGTCTGGCGTGCTGCAGTCCATGGGGTGGCAAAGAGTCAGACATGACTGAGCGACTGAAGTGAACTGAACTGAAACATGGGTAAAATGTTTTAAAATCACAGCTTGAGTGTTTTTACAGTTAAAAATTGAGGACCTAGTATATGAAGGAACTTTGGTTACATTATCTGTAATCTTCACAATAACCCTCCCAAAGTGGATGTATTATCTACATCCTCATATACAAATGAGGATGTGTTATCAACCCCATGTTTCAGTTGAGGAAACTGAGGCTTGGTCAGTTCAGGTTGCCCACAGTTCCACAGCTGGAGAATGGTATAGTTGGAGTTCTAACTCAGGTTTGTCTGATTCCAAAACCTGGGGTCTTTTCATGTGTAAGATCCCTCTGGAAGTCTCTTGATTTGGTTGGCTTGGATTGTAGTCCTTCCTGGTCTTAGTTCTTTGTCACAAGTGAAACAATAAGAAACAGACATGTACTGAGCACTCATATGGATCAGGCCCTGTGCTGAGCACTTGTGAACATTCTCTCATTTAATTCAATACGCCCATTATAAAGCTGATGGTGCTGTGAATATCAGATCTGACTCCACTATGAACATTTCTTAACCACCTTATGCTGCCTTTCTCGGCTGAAGTTTCCTGAATCTTTTCTGGGTCAGATCCCTGTCAGATTCTATCTGCCAAGCAGAAGGGCCTCTCTGTGAGCCTACAGATTTCATGTGTGCCGAAGAGATGCTTATATGGTTTTCCAGCCAAAGTGCTAGGTGTCTCCTTTCACCCCATGGCAGTGGGTTGAATCCTCTTGGAAAGGACAGTTGACCTCTGACTTTCTTCTCTAGAGCAGTAGATGTTCTATGTTAATCCCACACCCATCCATTTGCATTGTTTGGGTCAGATGGAAGGATGGAGGGTTAGGGTTAGATGGAGGGCATTTGGGCTGAGGAGAAAGGAAGCAAGTGAAAGAGAAGGAGAAAGAAGAACAGAGCAAATGAAGGGAGAGTCAGAGAGTTTAAGACCTGACTTTCAGCTGAGGTTCCCTCTTCTTCTCTTTTCCTTTCCATTTCCAGTCTCTGGCCAAACTCTGGCAAAACTGTTCTCAGAGCCTTCCCAGAGTTGACCATCTCTGAGCTCTGCTCAAGGTGTCTCTGCTTGCTGGAGTGCTTTCCTTCTCATTTCCACACATCCAAGTTTTGTCCAGCTCAGTAACCATCACTTCCATGAAAGTCTGTCCTGCTCAACTGAGAATCTCTCTTTCTCTCCTCTCAAGTAAGTCATGGTCTCTCTCTTTAATCATAGTTAATATGCCTGTATAATCCTCTGCCAGAGAGAAGACCCCTTCTGGAGGGTTCTTCTGGTACTCATCCTGGCACTCACTGCTTGGGTATTCAGGCAGTGTTATGTATGAGGGAGTGTGCAGCTAGAAGTTCAGACTGCAAACCAGCGCCATGTACAGGACCTGACACGGTCCCTGTGGTGCAGAAGAATCTAGCACCTCTGGCCGTGTCACCACATCTGGAAGAGACGCAAGGGAACAAGAGGCGGAAAGCTTGCTTGCCCCCAGGAGACGCGAGTCGATAGATGACTGAATTCACATCCCTACTGAAGTTATTTTCACTACAGAAGTTCCAGGAGATTGGAAGACAGTGATGACAGCACTGTCAACAGCAACAAAACTTCATTCTCAAAGGTAAGCATGCTAGGAGTTTAGAGAGCTTACCAGGAGAAAACTCATCATCATCTGGAAGGGGTGCCTGAGAGCTGTGCCGAGGAGTCAGCTGGGGCCTGGAACCTGGCTCAGGAGAGTTTTGCTTCTTGGTTTCTTACGTGTTGCTTCTGCACTGCCTCCCGCCCCTTGCCTTTTGGCAGCACTGTCTTCAAGATTCTTCATTTGCTAACCAAACGAGTGTGATTTAAACACTCCCCTCACTGTCGGGAGATTCCCTTTGGACGCCTGAACAGATGTCTCTCACTCAATTCCAGCTTCCCCCAGCTCCTCTTCCACTTGTGCACCTGCTGGCCCAGCCAGCCCTGGCGTCCTTTTAGTCACGTCCACAGCCGAGGGTCCAGCCAGGCAGCTGCTGATTGAATGATACGGGAAGTTTGCAGGGCAGCAAGAGGAGATGGGTGCTTCTGAAGGCTCTTGGCTGCCCACTGAGATTTGATATCATACCTTCAGTTGAGTAGCTTTTTTGTTCCCAGAGATAACTTCTCTGTTCCTGTTGCCCAGGGACAGCAGGACATGAAAAATTCTTTGACCTCAAATTAATCAGACCTTGACATTTCCTCATCAATAGGGATTACTTACACAAATGCCCCAGGTTGGTAGGTTCTCAGGACTGTACCTGTGACTCAGCCCCATCTCTCTTGCCAGGGAAAGAATGATTTTGGGCTTCTCCCAGGATGAGCCAGTTCTTGAGTGCACACACAGTGGCAGTAGATCTTGGCTGGCCCTCCTGGAGATAGATGCTGACCGTGATTTTTCAGTGCTCCTGGGAGTACTCCCACAGCTGTGAGCCCAGAGGGTCCTGACTTGGTTTCTAGTCTGGCTAAGTTGTGGACTCAGTGAGCTTCTAGCTGGGTCCAGATGTGGGCCTCTGCTCTTTCACAAGTATTACCAAGAGGCCTTTCTCCATACCTGGGTCGTGACTCTCTCCACCCCACTTACGGCTGTACCGTAGCCTAAAGAGAAATGGGAGCAGCTTCTAGCAAACCTGCTTGGATTATCTTCAACTACTCACATTCCTGCGCCCTCCCCTCCAGCCAAACTGCCCTGTGTACTGTTCTCAGACATGGCCTATGTTGCCCTCCTGCCTGTTTCAAGGGGGTCCATCTTGCTCTGCTCTGGTTTGGTTCCTAATCAACCTTCCACATCCAAGTTTGTCTTTACTTTAAGTGATTCCAAGTCCCTCGAGTCCCTGAGATGCCCTGGACTCCTGGGTCTTGTACAGCCCACTCAGGTGACAGTCATGGTCTTGGGTCAAGTTGTGAATAGCTGGACTATGGTGTTTAGGTCTGAGCTCTTCTGCTGTTTTTAAGGGAACCTGCCTTTGTATCCTCAGGAGTTTACAGCCTTATGTTTTGCACATAGCCAGTATTCAGTAAACACGTTGAATGATAAATTGTACTCTTCTGAAGCCTCTGAGATCTGCTACATCATTTTCTCTGACTCATAATCCTAGAATGATTTCTAAATATAACACGTCCTTTCCTACTCAGGATCTGATGAACACTGAACTGTCTTCACATCTTTAGTAGAGGGCAGACAGGGAGAAGTGATGAAAACTAAATCAGCCTCGTACCTTCTTGTGCCAGAGAAGATTGAAATGAGAGGCAAAAATAGGGTGTGAAGATTCTCTTTTGGATTGAATGAGAATTGTTTAATTTCAGTGGTCTGCCATTACCACTGCAAACACATCAATCTGGCAAATATTTATATAATATAGTAATTTCTGTTATTATAAAGAATAGCTAATGTTTATTAATTATTTATTCTTTGTCAGGCTCTTTGCTTAACAACTGCGATGTTATTTAACCCTCACATCAGTTCCTTGAGAAACACATTGTTATATCCCTATTTTAAATATGGCAGCATGAGACACAGAGAAATTAAGTAGCTTGCCTACAAACACAAAGGTGATTATTGCAGAGTATGGACTTGAAGCCAAAGACAATGTTTTGAAGTATTATCCTGTATTTCCACAGGATAGATTTCAAACAGGCAGACATGCCAAAGCATGAAGATCCACAGTGATTTCTCCAAGCTTACAGAGGCCAGGGGACCTCATAATTCAAGTTGTTAAAACTCTTATCTCTCTGTGCTTCTGCCTGTGGGATAGCAAAGTCCCAGTAGAGATAAAAAATCAGGAATACGCAATGGAAAAGGCTTGAAGCCAGTTTCCTCGACAACTTCATCTTGCTAAATGGAGTGAGTCATCGTGCTAAAGATGAACTCCTGGGCTCACTCTCCTGCATGCAGACAAGAGTAGCAGCAACTGATTCAGCTGTTGCTCAGCTGCCTGGTCACCACTCTGCAAGGACAGGTTAATGGGGAGGTCACCCAGGTCTACATTAACAGCCATGAAATGTAAAGACTCCAGCCAAAAACTTGCTTTGCTGAAGGTCCTTCTAGGATCTTTGGCCTGTTGCCAAATCTCACCTGAGGATGATACTTCACTAGGAAAAGCTGTAGTTTCAGATAATTCTTTGAGCCTGGCATCTTCATAATATTCCCAAGTTGGATCCATTACTCTTATCCTTTAGGTGCAAGGTCATAAAGTGTACACAGGCTCTGAAGGCAGCCTGCCTGGCTGCCAGTCTTGGTTTTACCATTGATTATTGAAGACAGGGTGGATTCAGTTTTCAGGCCTCAGTTTCTCCATTTATAAGCATGACTAACTCAAAGCAGTTTTCAAGGCTTCAGAAAACACAGTCCTACATTTTGGTTCAGTGGTTTAATGGCAACCCAGTATTCTTGCCTGGAAATTCCAAGAACAGCAGAGCCTGGTGGGCTACAGTCCATGGGATTGCGAAGAGTCAGACATGACTGAGCAACTAACATATACAATACTGTTTTTTTGTTATTGGTGTTGGTATAATATTGTATTTCTGTAATAAAAGTCAGACATGTAAATCATTATAATCTTAAGCCCTGTCTGAAGAGTTGTGTCATGCATTAAAGTTTTTAATAAATCAAAGGTATGCTCACTTACAGAGTTTTCATCTCTATATTTTTAAATGGCTCTTAATGAGAGAAAGAAATTCAATTGTCTGTAAAAACAAAGTTTTCTTGCAAGAATAATTCTACCTTCAGTTCAAAGATTTTATCAAATAGGAGAACACACACTCAAAGGTGGTGGTGGCAGTTTAGTCACTCAGTCATTTCTGACCCTTTGTGACCCCATGGACTGCAGCATGCCAGGCTTCCCTGTCCTTTACTATCTCCCAGAGTTTGCTCATACTCATGTCCATTGAGTTGATGATGTCATCCAACCATCTCATGTCGCCCCGTTTTCCTCCTGACCTCAGTCTTTCCCAGCATCAAGGTCTTTTCCAGTGAGTCATCTCTTCTCATCAGGTGGCCAAAGAATTGGAGCTTCAGCTTCAGAATCAATCTTTCCAGTGAATATTCAGGGCTGATTTTCTTTAGTATTGACTGGCTTTATATATTTGCAGTCCAAGGGACTCTCAAGAGTCTTCTCCAACACTACAGTTTGAAAGCATCAATTCTTCGGCGCTCAGCCTTCTTTATGGTCCAACTCTCACATCTGTACATGACTACTGGAAAAACCATAGCTTTGACTATATGGACCTTTGTAGGCAAAGTGATGTCTCTGTTTTAATACATTGTCTAGGTTTGTCATAGTTTTCCTTCCAAGGAGCAAGTGTCTTTTAATTTCATGACTGCAGTCACCATCCCTAGTGATTTTGGAGCCCAAGAAAATAAAGTTTGTCACTGTTTCCATTGTTTCCCCATCCATTTTCCCTGAAGTGATGGGACCAGATGCCATGATCTTAGTTTTTTAAATGTTGAATTTTAAGGTCAGCTTTTTCACTCTCCTCTTTCACCTTCAAGAGGTTGTTTAGTTCCTCTTTGCTTTCTGTCATTAAAGTCGTATCATCTTCATATCTGAGGTTATTGATATTTTTCCTGGAAATTTCGATTCCAGGAGAAATATCACCCAAAGGTATTGATACTGATATAGGAAATCAACATTTATCTTTAACTAAGCAGAAGAAGGCAAAGATAGACTAGAAATGCTTTCTTGAAATATAAAACACAGCTTTCAGTCAATAAAAAATTATTTATTTCAGTCAATAAAAAGTCCTAGGTTGATGGAGCTAGTAGTAAGTGGTAAGGTGAAGTGATCCTACATTTTTCAAGAAGATTTTCTTCTCCAGTTATCAAAAGTATTAGGTCAGTTGCAGATGAAGGAATCAGAGGCAGATGTCTTGAGTTTACCTGTAACTTTTTTGTCTGATTCCCAAATTTCCAGGGTTCTCTTGCAGAGAAATGTATATATAACTCTGCAGTGATTTATTTGATACACTTTACTTTTTAAAGTCACACTTTGCATTTTACCCTTATGTAATTATTTAAAAATAAGCACTCAAAGTTAATTTCTCTTCTACGAATATATTGCTGATATATGTGTAACATGTATTTTGCCCATATATTTGTTTTACTTGATACTTTTATTTGTATGTAGTTTTATCTTTGAAACATACTTAGGATTTTATCACTTTTTTAGATTTAAAATTTTGAATTCTTAACACTGACAAAACGTTTGGGTTACCAGTATTTTGATGATAATGAGAAATGCTGAAATAATGACATGGCCATTGGTTCAAGAATTAGAAATAGCATGTTTGTAACCCCCATGTTCCAGATGTTGGCAGCTGGTGAGTGCAAACCTAGCCGCAATAGTAGGCATGCTTGCATCTAACCACCAGACAGATAGTAAGTGCTGACTGATCCATGCACCAAGCATTTTCAGGCATGGAGAACACAACAGTGAGCAGTATGGTCAAGGCCTTTGCCTTTGGAGAACTTGTTAATTCCCATTTCTTTAGCTACAGTGAAATCTGTAGCCCTTTCAAGCTAGATGGCAGGTTTTTTTTTTTTTTTTTTGATCACCTCTTCCTGTGTACTTCTGTTGGATTCAAGTATTCTACACAAGTCACTCTACCTGTCACTAAGTGTGTTCTGAACTGTCCCTCAGTGACTGGTCCAGTGCATGGCACTGTGGTCCTGGGCCTCTGTAGCCCTGCTCTGGCTGCCCCACCAGCAGCCCTCTGGGCTCTTGTTCTGCTCTCATGGACACCTCCTGGCTGGTCCATGCCTCTGAAGAGTGAGTCTGTCCTTCTGTTCTCTGCTCTGCTCTCAGGGGCTCACTTTTTCCTGTAGTTCTGCTGCCAGGCTCCCACAAGGTGCTAAATTCTTGGGACCTGGGATATTTCCTTCTCAGGTGAGGCACCTGCTTTCTCAGCAGAGAAAGATCTCCATCTTTTGACCTCAGACATGGCTGCCTCTTCTCATCTTTTCTAAGGTCAGCACTCCAACAGAGTCTTTGAAAAGCGATGCCTGAGGTGAAGTCACATGACTTCCGTTGTTCTGTGGTTTCTCCTTCTCAGGGTTCAGGCCTGCATGATTCTGCTTCTGATGACTCTTGGAGGATTCTTTCATTCATTTGTGTTTGTGCTTAGTCGTGTCCAAGTCTTTGCGACCCCGTGGACTGTAGCCTGCCAGCCTCCTCCCTCCATAGAATTCAGCAGGCAAGAATAATCGAGTGGGCTGCCATTTCCTTCTCCAGGGGATCTTCCCCATCCAGGGCTTGAACTTGGATCTTCTGTGTCTCCTGCATTGCAGGCAGAATCTTTACCCACTGAGCCATCCAGAAAGAAGTGGAGGATTACTTGTTATATTTCTTTTCATCTCCATTTGACTTTGAATTAGCCTTCTGAAAGCTGGATGGAGAGAGGTGTTAAATCCTGAGTCAGTACTCTTTGCTCCCTACACACAGCTCATCTTGGCTTGTGGGGAGGCCAAGGCAGATTGAAGGACCACCATCTGCTGAGCCCTGATCCCCTGCTTATCCCTCACACCCAGTCTTGGCCAGACTTCTCCCTTCTAGGAATTTTTTTCTCAGACTTTCCTTAAAAATTAACCTTATTTTCTACTCTTCCACATTCTAGCAGCAACTAGACCAACTAAGTTAAACCCTGTGTAGACATTCTTCAGATTATTTTTCATGTGGTTTCCCTATGCAAACAACAGGGTGTGTCTGTTATGAGCACCCCTCTCCCCAACAGCCACCATAATTTTTCCCATCTAGAGCATACATTAAACTTTTAAAGGGTGTCTCCTAACCTCATGTGTCATACTGCTTATTTCTACCCTCTGATACTTTAAAGGACATTCATACATAGACAGAGAGCCTGGCACATACCTTTGCTAGATAATTAGTCAATGTTGGTTTCTTTTCTCTTGGTGCCTGCTGTCACCCAAAACTTCCAGCCTTGCTGCTTTCACTTTGCTCAAAAATGTGGATATTCATCACACCCCAAACACTGGGAAATATGCAGCACTTATTTCTGGCAGAAGTACAGTCTGGTTAGGCAGGTGACTGCTGGCTCTCTGTTCTTAGATGTCACTGATTCAGTTATCAATGCAAAGTTCCCCTTCGTGAGAGGTATGAATATTCAGCAACAAATGCACAGGTCCCCTCAACACCTGTGCTTGGTATTTGAAGAGGCAGTGGTCTCCTTTGTCATTCAGGGACTCATGATATATATAGAAAATTTCTTTATGGGTTGAGTTAATTTTGGTCATACTGGTTTTTATCATGCTCTGACAAATAGAATCTCTCTTTAACTATGTTCATGTTCTTCAGAAATGGAAACTGAGTCTCATAAATTATTGTGATCTATTTAAGGTAATGTCTACATATACATAAATTTATGTTCATCCATTCATCCATCCTTCCATTCATCCAGAAAATACCTACTGAGCCAGATGCTAGGAACACACAGTTTGCAAATAGTGTCTCTCAATATTGTTCTCATGACTCTCAACGTCTACATCAGGAAATAGGTTAGCAGGAAATTCAGTGTAGTTCAATCAGTGCCATAACAGGATTAGCCCTTAATGCCGTGAAATAGCCGAGAAGAGGCACCCAACCCAGGAGGGGATGTGGAAAGACAATGAAAAAAGGCTTCCTGGAGGAACGATTCTTGAGTGGAGCCATGAAGGCTATAACCAGGCCACTGAGAGGGCCAGGAAGAGCATGCTAGGGAGAAGTAGCTGCAAAGAGATTGGGCTTGAGGGTTAGATAGATCTTAGAGCTCAATTTTACCTCTGAACTGAATCTGTTTCATCTGTAAATGAGGATGACAGTATTGATGGTTTAAACTGAATGAATGTATTCAAAACACTTGACATGGTGAAGGGGACAGATTAAGCACTTACCAAAATACTGTTGTTATTAGTACTAGTGATGCCTTAGTGCCTGTTGTGTCAGGAGAGGTGTAGGCATCCCAGGGTGAATGGACCATTGGGGAGTGATGGGAAATGGGTGCTCCTGAAGGGGTCTTGCATCATACTAAGATGGAAACTAAAAATGACCTGGAAAAGGAGAGTACCTTGGGAGCTAGGGAGAGTTGTACTAGACTTTCACTATTAGGTATTTGGGGCCAGTTGCCCATAGTGTAGATTGGATGTACACACACACTTGCCCCACTTCTGCCCCTGCTGGCCTCTCATTTACCAAAGAGCAAAAACAGCATCATTTAAATTACATCATCAGACAGTCTCAGAAGGCTCCGGGGCACCTGATTCATGGAACCTGCCCAGTAGACAATGATAATTTATTGCAGTGTCCAGGATTCATTTTGCAACCTCTTCAAATGTTAATGATCAATAATGTAATTATGATGGGGAAAGTTCCTGGGCCAGTTGTGGGTTTAATTTAATTTACAAAGCCATCTGGAGCTATGCAGGAGACTGTTTACATTTCTTCCATGCCAGATTTGAATAACTTCAAGTCACTGTAATGTCAAATGTATAGCAAAGGCAATAGCCCTAAGCTCTGAGGGTTAGAAAGGGAGCCCATGCCTTGGGTAAAAGGATAGGAAGGGACTGAGTAGTAAGCAGAGGAGAGTCTCTGCTCAGGGTGGTTATGGAAGACTTTGGTGTGTTTCAGGAAGAATGAGACTGCCAGTGGGCTGGATCACAGTGAACCAAGAAGAGAGAGGCAGGATGTGAAGTAGGCAAGAATAGATGATCAGAAGTCTGATAGACATGGAAAGAAATGTGATGTCTTTCTAAGCAGCGTGGGCACCACTGGTCTGGCCTCTTGTTCAGCTGAGGGAAGCTCAGTTCTGAGCAAAAATCCATCCTCGAGCCAAATAATGCCCCTTCCTTGCTCTTGGAGAGATGGAAGAGGAGAGGTTACAGAATCCACCATCATTCTCAAAGACTCTGACTCATCCCCAGATCACTGAGCTGTTGGACAAGAGCTCCCTCCTTGGTCCTCACTCTTCTCTGCCTTGATGCTTATCCTACAGTCCCGTCCTTCTCTGAGGAAGAAGTATCCAATCTAATCTCAGCTGGCTCTCACCTCTGTTTTTGATCTTCCGTGTGGCTCCCTGACCATCTGAAGCCTGGCTCCTGAACCCTACTGAAATGGCTGTCTCAGAATTTCTTCTGATTGTCAGATCCACGAGTCTATTCTATGTCTTCCCTCCCTCTGACGGTTCTGTAACCCAGGTGCTGCCTGTTGAACCATAAATATCTTCTCCCTTAACCCACTCTGTACCACTGGGTGTCTGAATAACCTGCCTGGGAGAGGAGCCTGTCTTGTTTTGTTTGCTAAAGGCTCATCACAGGAGAATGAGTGGTGGTTTGCCTTCTGTCTCCTGTGGATGTGGCCAGGAAGGCTCTGGAAGAGACAAGTAGTCCTGGCTCAGGAGGAAGTTCACAGTTTCTGGGGGCTTTAGGAATGGTTCTGAAGCTCCTATGCTGACTGTTTTCTCAGCACAAGGACCAGTGAAGGGGAGGGGAGGGTACCTGGTGGTGAAGAAACACTTCCTGAGTCCAGGAGAGGAGAGTGGGCTTTGGGAATTTTCTGTGGGGTGTAGATATCAGAGTCTGCATGAACTGTCTGCACTGGAGGCAAAAGGACCCCCAAATAGGGACAATCAGAGTGCAATGCGTACTGACCCAGGCCAAGGGGCTATAGTATCCAGGATACAGTGCTCAAAAAACAAAGTGTTGAATGAATAAGATTGAGCCACAGCTTGTGGATAGATGGAGGTGGTCAGTGGGTGTTAGGGGTTTCAGGAGTGTCCACACAAAGAAGGGCACAGGCCAAGAGCCCTCTTTGGGTACACAGGTAAGTCTTCAGGACTGTGACATGATGCAGAGGAGGACACCCTGGACTGACTGAGGCAGGATCTCCTGGCAACCTGGGTAGGAGACGTGTGTATGCTCGGTTGCTAAGTTGGGTCCAACTCTTTGTGACCCCACGGACTGTAGCCCACCAGGCGCCTCTGTTCATGGCATTTCCCAGGGGAGAACACTGGAGTGGGTTGCTGTTTCCTTCCCCAGGGGATCTTCCCAATGCAGGGATCGAACCCCAGCCTCCTGCCTCTCATTCATTGGTAGGATTGGGATTCTTTACCACTGAGCCACCTGGGAAGCCCCAGTAGGAGACCCTGGCTTAGATTTGACATGTTTTAGAAAAATTTAAAAATGATAAAAGCCAATATTTATTGAGCACTTATGATGTACCAAACATTTTAAAATGATTAATATTCACAATAATCCTATGACATAGATATAATGATTAGCTTTCTTTTTTCCTTCAAATGAGGAAAGAGGCATGAGAGAGGCTAAGTGACTCGTCTGAGATCACACAGCCAGGATGTGAAGCACTTAGGCACTCTCACTCCAGAGCTTCATCTGTACCAAGTAGCAGTTAAGATGAGAGAGTCATGAAGCAAATTCATACCAGTTATGCGTGTTTCTTTACTAATTACATACTTAACATGGTTTATACATACATGTATAATATGTAACATTTTAATAATATAATAATTCTGTCGGAACAGATTATAGTTAGATAACTTTTTTTTCTAGTAATTGTATATAACAACTTGGAGTGAGCTGTGCCTTGCCTGCCAACCGGGTAATATGCAGCCAGTTCCTCACTACTAGTACCTGCTAGAGATCAGAGTAACTCCTGAAAGGTAACATTTGTAAAGTGCTAGTGGCCCACATTTATCTGATGCTTACTGTGTGCTGGAAATTTGTAAGCAAGTATTATTACCCTGCTTTACAGATGAAGGAAAAGCAAGCTTAAGTGATTGGCCCAGGCTCACCCCAGCTGTCTCACGCCGCAGCTCATGACTCTAACTATTATCCCACACAAAATATTTTTTCCATGTCACGTGGAAAGGTCTGGTTTTCAGTGCATTGATTATCTGAAAGGGAGTCAGTTATTTCAGGAGGAAGTCTTTAACAACCATGTAACATATCCTTTGGGATACGTGTGTACTGTTTATGAGTATACGATTATAATAGAACATGACATGTCTGTATATGTATAGGTCACCTACCCTTATGTCAGTTTTCTCTGGGCAGTGGTCTATTATCAGCTAAAGACCTATAACTAGTGCTAATGGGTTTGGTTGTTGGAACTTTGTTTTTATAAATCCTCCCTAATGGGTCTTAATTTTACTAAATTTCAGCCTGATGGTCACTAAAAGCAGCTTCTGAATGAACAAACATTAAAAAATTTCCTTTTTGCCCATTGAATGAGGGTCCTTCCTTAGAAAATTAAGTGTTATTGTGCATCCCATGAAAATAATCTGGGGAAACTGGATGGGAAGGGGTAGCTGAGGATCTGGAGATACGGTGAGTATCCCTGGAGATCCTGGCTGTGTTAGCTTATGTAGCCAGACCCCGCCTCCAGTTTCTCGTGCTGCTCTGCCTTCATGCACAGGACATGTGGACTTGAGCAAGGGTGTCTGGTTCTTTGGGTTTACGGTCTCCCTTTGTCTTCTTTGGGGAACCCACTCACAGCCTCCTAGGCCAAGAGAGCTGGTCTTAGTCCGGAGGGTCCCAGCACATTGTGGTAGTTAACAGCACAGGTTTGGGACCAGGCATGTAAGTTGAACTCCCCGCCTGCTGCTTACCAGCTGCCTAATTTTCAGTGACTTGATATCCCTCTCTGGGCCTTGTTTCCTTCGTCATTAAAATAGGGAAAAGATTATGAGACTGCTCTGAGGATGCAGCATGCAAATGGTGAGCGGGAACAGGATTGGCATGCAATGCGAGAGAGTGTCTCTAAGCTGTTCTGCATTCCTTCTTTCTGAGTATCTCCTCTCCTTACCTTCTGGGTCCTGGTTCTTCTTTCCTTGCCCTCTGCCCAGTCCTCCCTCCATCCATGTGGGCTCTGAGCTATTCCATCCTTCTTCAGAATCCTCCAAGCTCCTAAAGAGCCTCCAGATCCATCCCTCACCTAGATGAAGTCTCTGTTAGGGCAACTTAGAATCCGAGTAAAGCAATTTATCCTTTGGTAGACTCCTACAGAAGCTTCTAGGCTGAGCTTGTGCCATGGATTACAAAGTCCTGTTTTTTACCTCCAAAGTAACAGTTGTACAGATTCCATCTTTATTGATCATAGCTACTGCCTTGTTATATTTAGGCCCTCATCACTTCCCCTGGAACGCCTGGACTCCTCTTGAAGCATCTTAGCTAGTCCTTGTTCTCGTATAAACATCATCGTGCTCCTAGAACTGTTTTATGGAAGCAAGGCTACCTACAGTCCTGACATACCACTGACTTGGCCACAAATGTGTAAAAAGTTCTATATTGCTCAGGAGCCATCCACATCAATACGGAAAAGATCAAGGGTTCAGTATGGAAATACTAAAGGATATTGGTGGTGTGGTGTAATGAGTGGCTGTGCACAGGGGAAATTCAAATACTCATCTGCCTGGTGATCAGAGGAATGAATTTTAAAATTTGCATAAGTTAGTACTTTACATCTCTTAGAGGAAAAATCCTAATGATACTTAATGCTTACAAAGTATCGATGAAGCCAGTTTAGTTGTAGAATATTGTCGACATTGAAAAATGGTGTAGCCCTCCGGGAAAAGAATTTTGCAGTGTGTTTCACAAATATCTGTGACACAATAGCCTCACTGTCAGAAACCCAATTCTCAGAAATAACAGAAAAGAAGGAAGGAAAGTCATATATATGGAGATGAAATATATATGGATATTATAGTAAATATAGAGTAAATATATATATATTTACTATAAATAAATATATGGTATATATATATATACATCCATAAATATATGGAGTAAAATATAAATATATAAAAATGAATGTTTATCAATAGAGAAGATTGAAACAATGATATATCAATCTTATGCTGATATAAACATGATAATTAAATAAAAAATAGAAAAATATTTATTTTCTAATGCTAGGTAAATTCAATCACAAGATTATTTACCCTATAGCTGTAAGTATGTAAATACATGCCTAGTCTGGCAAAGAATGGGAAAGATGTAAACAAATAAAAGCAGTTGATATATGGGGCATGTAACTGTAGACTATTCTTTTCATTTTAAATATTCTTCTTATTGTTAAAGTGCTGTTTGTATAATAAGTAAAATTGTGAAGGCCAACTGTGAAGACAACTCAAGGATCCCCTTTCCATTACAGAATGAAGGCTGTGCATTTCAGCACGACTTCCTCACAGCCCGTTAGAGGTGGCCCTGCTTCCCCAGTGGGTTGTACTTTCTTCAGCTCCTAACCTCCCTGACCCCAGCCCCGGCTTTGGTCCCCTCTACCACAGCCTCCCTTCGTGTGCCCTTACCCGATACCTCTGATTCTGCAGACATCATCACAGCTTTACCCTCTGCTCCACTGTTTTCTCCCTCTGGAATCCCTCTGACACACCTTCCAAGGTCTGACTAAGCATCTACCTCCTCTGCCTCTGTGAGGATTTCCCACAACCCTTTTGGCCTGAATGAATCTTTCCTTTTCTTATTAGATAAAGGACTGGACTCAGAAGTGTGGAGCCCTTGAGGATGTAAGCTTCTGATGACAGGACTGGGGTCTTAGCTTTTTTTTTTTAATATATATATATATTTTTTTTTATTTTTAATTTTTACTTTAGAATTCTGTATTGGTTTTGGCATAGATTGACATGAATCCACCACGGGTGTACATGTGTTCCCAAACATGAACCCCCCTCCCACCCCCCTCCCCACAACATCTCTCTGGGTCATCCCCGCGCATCAGCCCCAAGCGTGCCATATCCTGCATCAGACATAGACTGGCAATTCGATTCTTACATGATATTATATATGTTTCAATGCCATTCTCCCAAATCATCACACCCTCTCCCTCTCCCTCTGAGTCCAAAAGTCCGCTATACACATCTGTGTCTTTTTTGCTGTCCTGCATACAGGGTCATCATTGCCATCTTTCTAAATTCCATATATATGTGTTAGTATACTGTATTGGTGTTTTTCTTTCTGGCTCACTTCACTCTGTATAATCGGCTCCAGTTTCCTCCATCTCATCAGAACTGATTCAAATGAATTCTTTTTAATGGCTGAGTAATACTCTATTGTGTATATGTACCACAACTTTCTTATCCATTCATCTACTGATGGACATCTAGGTTGTTTCCATGTCCTGGCTATTATAAACAGTGCTGCGATGAACATTGGGGTACATGTGTCTCTTTCAATTCTGGTTTCCTCTGTGTGTATGCCCAACAGTGGGATTGCTGGAGAAAATAATAGCAAATGAAGCAACTGACAAACAACTAATCTCAAAAATATACAAGCAACTCCTGAAACTCAATTCCAGAAAAATAAACGACCCAATCAAAAAATGGGCCAAAGAACTAAATAGACATTTTTCCAAAGAAGACATACGGATGGCTAACAAACACATGAAAAGATGCTCAACATCACTCATTATTAGAGAAATGCAAATCAAAACCACAATGAGGTACCACTTCACACCAGTCAGAATGTCTGTGATCCAAAAATCTGCAAGCAATAAATGCTGGAGAGGGTGTGGAGAGAAGGGAACCCTCCTACACTGTTGGTGGGAATGCAAACTAGTACAGCCACTATGGAGAACAGTGTGGAGATTCCTTAAAAAATTGCAAATAGAAATGCCTTATGATCCAGCAATCCCACTGTTGGGCATACACACAGAGGAAACCAGAATTGAAAGGGTCTTAGCTTTTTAATGTCTACAGATTTAGCTGATAATAGGTGTCATGTGAGGCTCACAAGTCTGCCTTGTGAGTCCAGGAAGAGCTAACACGTTACCAGAGAAGGGAGCGAGCAAAGCAGTTAGATGATGATATATCCGGTGGTTTTATTATGGAACACTAAGTATAAAAAGATTAATTGATTTGTAATTTCTTCAGGATGCAGCTTGCTGGCCAAATTACTATTAACTGTATTAGTCAAACAATGGTATTTTGTATTTAAATGACCTTTCTTTCTTTTCATTTTTAACTAAAATAAGGCCATGAGTCATGCTGTTGAGTTGCCATGGACTCTGTGCCTGTAGTTGTGGGAGTTTAGGAAGGAGACAAGTAATGCCTAATGTGTAGCAGGTCAGCATGGGCTCATTTCCTGTTCATCTCATTTTATTTCTCAAGAGAATCCTGAGAATTTCCTCAACAGCTTTTAGGAATGTATCTCACCTTAAACATGGGGTTTTGCTATATTTGAGAAAACTAAAAACTGGAGGAAAACTCATTCAGTTAATCACTTATTTAGTCAATATTTTTGAGAATATTCTACTTGCCTGGGTCTGCTCTAGGCTAGGAATACAGTGGAGAGCTGCCACCATAGAGCTTACTGTGGTGCGGGAAATAGACAGTAAACAAGCAAATAAGTGACAGATGATATTTACTCTAAGAGAGGGCATGGGGATGGAGAGTGACTGAGGAGAGAGGGAGTCACGTGGCAACACGCCTGCAGGGCTCTTCAGTGAGGCTCCACTGAGACCACACCTCCGCTTAGCTGCTCCTGCCTCAGACTGCTTCTGTCCTTCCTTGCAGGCTTCTCACTCACTTGCTCAAGGACCCTTCTTTCCAGCTCTGCTTCTGGGAGTGATGCTTATTAGACTCAGAACTCCCTGGAGGCAGGGACTGTGCCTTTCTTGTTCACTTTTAGATGGAATATTTAAGTGGGGACTGATGAGATCTAGTTCAGAAAGTTCTCTGACTGTTGCTTGTGTGTGTTGGTGAGGAGAAGGTGGGGGTTGGTATGGGCAGAGGCAGGTGGTCAGCTGCAGGCTGCTGTAGTAATCCAGACAAGATAGGACTAAGGCTTGGATTATACAAATCAAAGCATCTCTATTAAGCAAAGATTTTTATTCACAATTATACTCACAAAACTCCCCTTCCATCAAGAAATGTGCAAGTGACCTTAGCCAGATGAATGTTAATAAAAGAGTAATGCATTATGGTATATAATGGGAGGAATATATAACAGATCAAATGCTCATTAAGACTCTGAATCCATATATGAGCATTTAGTACAGAAATAATGAGACAGAAATGTGGAGTTGGTCTTGAGCTTAATTATTTGAGTTAATTACAGGTCTTTGGGTGGGGGGAGGTGGTGCCTAATTTCTAAGATCTATTAGACTCTGGGATAAAAGTGACAGTTTGAAAATGGCTTTTGTCCTTTCCACAAGACAAGCTGGTTAGTAAATGCATCTGGTTTGCATCTATTTCTTGGAGGCAGTGGGGATTTATATTCCTTCCTTGAGTGCTCCTCAAATTCCTCTCTTCTTGTTAGCCCCTAAATCAGAATGTAATAAATAATCAGCTTCTGAATACGTTAACAGATGCAGTTCACGATGGGTATAAGGAAAAGGCCCATAAGCTAAGGTTACATGGCACCAAGAAGAAGAAAAATGCTTAAAAGGATTATCCTTTCATGCAAATATTTATATATTCAAAGAACTGAACAAAAAGCAGCAAAATAGCCAAAAAGACAGTAGTTTCTTGTCTGGTTGTGTGGACTTAGAGGAACTGAAATCTCTTTTGCAAATGTGCAGTAGTATTTGCTCTCTAGAGAAAGCTGCGTGAGAGATCGCAGCAGGCCTGAGGAAGGGCAGAGAGGACACGTTGGGTGCTTTGCTTGTTCCTTTCAATGCTGAGCCAGGCACGGTGTGGGGGCAGGTCAGAAACTCAAGCCAGGGAGCAGAGGAGTGTTCCTCAGACCCAGTCTGGAACTCTTCAGTGATCTGAGCTCCCCTATGAGGACAGAGGCCCCACTGCCTCTCCCTGATGTGCAGGGCCACCCTGAAGCCACCCACCACTCTTCTCCATCCCTGAGACTGCCAGGCCATGAACCATTGTTAGGGCTTCTCTGCAGAGTCAGAGCTCTTTTCCAGAGTTACAAAGAAACCCAGAAGGGACACAGGCGAGCAGTGGAGGGAATGGGATGATGGCCCCATGCTCTCAGGCCAGCCTGGAACATCAGCTGAATGCTGTTGTATGGATTTTTGATCATGAGAGGAATTACAGATGTCTGGAGTGCAGTAAGACCTGTGTCTTCATAATTTACTCCCATCTGTCTATTCATCGGCTCACCACAGAGCCTGCACATTATGTGCAGAGGGAGAACTAGTTCTCTGTCTTCAGAGACCAAGATGATGGAGGAGAGGTCCCACCCACCAGGAACTCAGTCTTTACAAAATTTAGAATCATTAGAGAGTCTTTCAAAAAACACAATCTCTGGGCTCCCACCCAGGAGAACTGGATTAGAAGCTCTGTGGCTGGGGCACTGACATTTTTTTTTTTTTTTTTTACAAAGTAGCCAGGTGGTTCCTTTGTGCCGCTAAGTAGAACTTAGTTTGTTCCAGAGAGATACACTGCATTTGATTTTGATCTGTTTGGTCTACAAAGCCGTGCATCCTCGGAGAACTGCAGTTCCTGTCCTCAGTGGTTTACAGTGAAGGGGTTATAGCCTTGATCCCAGAAACCATCCCAGAGATTCTCAACAGGGAATGATTTTGTCTCTACACCTTCCCCCAGGGATTTTAGAGACCAGGTCTTAGAGACACTTTTAGTTGACACAGCTTGCGAGGAGGGTGCTACTGGCACCTAGTAGATAGAGGCCAGGGATGTTGCTAAATATCCTGAAATACACAAGGCAGTGCCCATGGTGAAGAATCGTCTGGCCCCAAATGTCAATAATGTTGAGGTTGAGAAAAACTGGTTTTGTCCTATGGATAGGTTCTGCTTGTAAGAACAACATGGCATATAGTTTCTATTAGCTAACATTATGTACTGTGTTCTAAGTATATTCAGTTCAGTTCAGTTCGGTCACTCAGTCGTGTCTGACTCTGCGACCCCATGGACTACAGCACACTAGGCTTCCCTGTCCATCACCAACTCCCAGAGCTTGCTCAAACTCAAGTCCATTGAGTCAGTGATGCCATCCAGCCATCGTATCCTCTGTTGTCCCCTTCTCCTCCAGCCTTCAATCTTCCCCAGCATCGGGGTCTTTTCCAGTGAGTCATTTCTTTGCATCAGGTGGCCAAATTATTGGAGTTTTAGCTTCAGTATCAGTCCTTCCAGTGAATATTCAGGACTGATTTCCTTTAGGATTGACTGGTTTGTTCTCCTTGCAGTCCAAGGGACTCTCAAGAGTCTTCTCCAGTTCAAAAGCATCAATTCTTCGGTACTCAGCTTTCTTTATAGTCCAACTCTCACATCCATACATGACTAGTGGAAAAACCATAGTTTTGACTAAGTGGAGCTTTGCTGACAAAGTAATGTCTCTGCTTTTTAATATGTTGTCTACATTGTCATAGCTTTTCTTCCAAGCAAGCGTCTTTTAATTTCATGGCTGCAGTTGCCATTTGCAGTGATTTTGGAGGCCTCCAACATAAAGCTATATTGGTAAACATAGATTATTATTTAATAGGTACTGTTATTTGTTCCCATTGTACAGAATAGAAAACTGAGCCCCAGAGATGAAATATCTAAAGCCACCTGTGTGGTAAATGAAGGACTTGGGATTTGCAGTCCCACATATGTGGCCAGGTTTCCGGCCACAACAGTAAACTGCTGCCCAACAGCACTTATTTTTCTTCTCTTGAGAGTTTTTCCAGGAAGAAAAGGGATACACACATACTTGCATTAGTCCTTCTTAAGGTTGCTGCTTGAGAAAAACAAAACTACTTTTCCAAGGCCAAAGATAGCCCCCGTGAGCCAAGAGATGAATGGACGTTGGTCGTTTTTGCACCATGTGACCAGGCTAGCACCTCCTAAGTGCTGAGAAGAAGCCCCAGAGAGGACGCTGAGTGATGTTTTCTATACCAGTGGATTCCAATAGTGTTTGACAGCTCTTGGGCATCCTGCAGCACAGTCTGGGGTGGTGTCTGACCAGCCAGACTGTGTTTGTGACAGTTCTGGTCTTCTTAACTCTGAGCATCTGTTCACAATGATGCCTCAGCAGGAAAACACAGCGGGGGAAAGTCTGCTCAGAGCACTTGAGTGTCTGACTGGCCTCTCAGATGTCCTTTAGAAAACCCTGGTGTCCACACATTCCCTGTGCTCTCTGCAGACGGAGGAAACGACTCTGAACCTCAGTAGAGGTCAGCTGCCCTCTCTGGTGTCCCTGCCGGTGGTCACCACACCAGGGGGCGGGGTTGCAGTCAGTTGTGCCTCTGCTGCAGGGCCTCATGGTCTCTCCCAGCACAGATTTAGGCCAGGAGGCTCTTGAGGGTTGGAGGAGCATCCGCCCTATACACGGGGCTCCTGCCAGCCAGCTGATTAAGTACCTTGGAGTTACTAATGCCACATACTTAGTAAGTGGGGGATGTGAGCAGGTACACTCCTGGCCACTATAAATCGCTACACAACAGTTTCTGTCATCTTCTCATGGGATTTTTTTCCAGGTGGAATAATGGGCCAACTTATGGCATGACTGTAAAATGTGCACAAGATGGTGAATTTTTGAAGAAAGAAGCAGAAGGGACTTCTGCGGTTGTTAGAGGCCCTGGCCCAGCTTTAGACAGGGCGGTGATGTGGGTGGGATGTTGCCCCCATGCCTCTCCCCTCTGAGCTTGCCCCACCCACCTTGGCGTTCTCTGAGGGAACCTGTGTGCTGTGCCCTGTGGGCACATTTTGTGTACTTCTGGGCTCCATGTCCATGAAAGAATCTTGAAGTTCACAGCAGGGAATTGAGGTTCATGGAGGACATTGACTTCACACATTTCCATTTTTTTGTAGAGGTTTTTCATTTTTTTTCAAGAATACAGGCTGTTGCCAAAGAATTTATAATCTCTAATGCTGGCTGGACTGTTGGCTCTGTTGTTCAGCTCTCTCATCTCCTACAGAATTTTCCCCAAACTTTTCTTAAGACACTTTTTTTCAATGTGGACCATTTTTTGCAGTCTTTATTGAATTTGTTATGGTATTGCTTCTGTTTTATGTTTTTTGGTTTTTTGGCTACGAGGCATATGAGATCTTAGCTGCCCGAGCAGGGATTGAATCCACACCCTCTGCATTGGAAGACCACTGGACTACCAGAGAATTCCCTTCTCAAACCTTATAATTTTTTTTTCTTTTTTCAGGCTGCCTTCTACTTCAGAGGGTGATTCTGCTTCCTATTTACAGAGATGAAGACGGTCTTCATATGAATTTCCTCAAATTTTTTCCTGTTGGTTGTCTTTAGTGCTATTTACCAAATAGCTCCTTTATCTTTCTCTTTTCAAATGCATGACTATTTCAAATGAGGACTATTTAATGCTTTCTGGCCCTGCTTATGGCAGCATGGGTTATATGACTAATTGTTGTCTATGAGTTGTAAGCAGAAGCACCGTGTGTCCCTTCCAGGTGGAAGTGTTTAATTGCTGATATGAGACCCTCCAGGGCTGGATTTCCCTTTGGCAGGGTGGAAATATTTGAGGTGGTGGCTATTCTATCATTTTCGGTTCCTGAATGAATTCCTCTGAATTCTGTTGCAAGATGGAAATAGGACAAGTGATTATTTTGTCACTGTTCAGTCACTCAGTCGTGTCTGACTCTTTGTGACCCCGTGGCCTGCAGCACTCCAGGCTTCCCTGTCCTTCACCAACTCCCGGAGCTTGCTCAAACTCATGTCCATTGAGTTGGTGATGCCATCCAACCATCTCATCCTCTGTCACTCCCTTCTCCTCCTGCCTTCAATCCTTCCCAGCATCAGGGTCTTTTCCAGTGAGTTAGTTCTTTGCATCAGGTGGCCAAAGTATTGGAGTTTCAGCTTCAGCATCAGTCCTTCCAATGAATATTCAGGGTTGATTTCCTTTAGGATTGACTGGTTTGATCTCCTTGCTGTCCAGTGATGAGCGATAAATAAATCTTTTTTTTTTTTTTCTGGTTAACAGCCCATACAGCTTTGGTTTTGTTTGTTAACACAGCATAACTTCACCTGCCTTGATTAATAGTCTGTCCCTTTTGCTGAACAATTACGTTGCATCCACACCTACTCTTTTTGCCTTCCAGCATTTCTCAGAGGCTTTCTGTCCTAATCTTTACAACCATCTTGATTAATATCCTCCAATGGATTCCTACTATTCCTAAAGAAAGGAACAAAAACAAAATCCTTTTGCATGGTCTACAAGCCTCTGCCTGGTCTGGTTCCTCTCTGCCTCTCGAGACTCACCCAACTCCCCATTCTTCCTCATGCCTCTGAGTCTGCCACATCCACATTCTTTCAGTTCCTTTTATATGCTGTATTTCTTCTCACCACAGGGCCTTTGTGCCTGCTCTGAACAGCTTTGAACACATTCTTTCTGCCAGAAATACCCTCCCCACCTCTGGTTAACTTTTCTCATGAGTTCCTCCAAGAAGTCTTTATTGACTTCCCCAATTAGGTTGTGTCTGTCTTTAGAAGTTGTAAAGTCATGTTTCTCTGTTTTGTAACACTATTTCAGTTGGAATATCACAATTTTTTGGTGTGATGTTTTGAGTAATACCTGTCTTCCTCACAATGGTTAGCTTCATGTCAGTTCCAGTCCCTATACCACGTCCACAGTGATTAGCACAGCATGCTTCATAGTCACTCAGTGAAAGCTTGTTGACTGCACGAATGAGGATGTACCATCATACTGTCTAGTTCGGTAACCACTGGCCGCAATTGCCTATTGAAATTTTAATTAATGAATGAAAAATTAAGAATTCTGTTTCATAATTACATTAACCACATTTCAAGCTAAGTAGCCATATGTGGTAGTGGCTACCATATTAGACAATAGGAAAGAAAATGTTTCCATCATCATAGAAAATTCTATAGGCTAGTGCTGGCAGGATAAGGTCCAGGTGCTTGTGCATGGCATGCAATACCCTCGAGGATCTGCTTCTGACAAGCTTTCCAGTTCGTTTCTTTCCCACAGTAGTACAGCCTCAGTCACATCCTCTATAAACATGTTTCTCTCCTAAATGTGCCACTCTTTCTAGGTGTCTGTGCCTTTTTAACTTTAACCTCTCTCTACCTAAATTACCATCCCATCCCATCCAGCACCTCTCATCCTTTAAGCCCCACCTCGAGTATGTCTACTTCTGGGAAACTTCTCCTGATATCCAGACTGGGCTGGTCAGTGCTTCCTCTGACCCCCAGGCCACCCCCTTCTTAATCCTGTGTACCTTGCTCAGACAGGATGGAGATGCTTTGTTCACACATCTCTGTCCATTGCTACCGTGTACCCCTCAAGGGAAAGGCTTGGGGCTTCTCAGTCTCTCCAGTGCTGAACTCAGAGCTGGTAACGTGGTAGACAGCAGTAAATGCTAATGAAATGATGAGTGAGCCAGTGGATGCAGATCCCAGGGGATATTATTTCCTTAGTATAACATGCTGTGTGAAGCAAAAGGAAACAGTGTTACTAAGTGGGGCTAGTGAGGGTTCCACCTGCAGTCTTCTCCATCTCCCATGGTCCTATCCTAGGTCTTTATTTTATGTGATACTAGATTTCTGGGCTAAGAATCACCTAGGAGCTTGGCAGACTCCAGTGGGGGGCTACCTCTGAAATTCTGGGATCTGGAAGCTCAGCTGAGTGGAGCTACTTCTAGAGGAGAGTGGGTGGGTCTCATAAGTTGGAAGGACCATGATTATGTCCTCCAAATCAAGCCTTGTGTCAAGAGGCTAGAACTGAGGGCCCCCTAGAAGTCTGAAAAAGGTAACTGCTATGAACTGTACTTTGTTCAGCTGGCTGAGTACAGAGGCTGTTGCTTTTATGGTCATAGCATATCTACCTGTACCTTACCCACTGCACCGATAGCTCCTTAAGGGCAAGATTGTGTCTTCCTTTCCTCAGGGTCCTTGGCAGGCTAATCAGTGTCTATAGGGCTCATAGACTGGGGCTAAAACAACTTGTCAGGTTAAATGAACCATTCTTATTGGTGATATTGCCTAATAATAAACATGCTTTCTGCAATGACACTAATATAATTTGGGACAAAATATTCATGTGCTTCTATTTTTTTTTGTAGCAGTCTTTTGCTTAATTATGTCCAAGGGGGCCTGCAGCTCTTCTACAGGTGGAGTTAATGTCTCTCTTCTGCATAGTAAGACCTTCTGGGTCTCTTGTCTCACTCTCCATGGGCGCTTTGAGACGGGAAGACCCATGCCTGCAAAGTTCTTAGAGTGAATGGAGATTTACCTGATCCTCATCAAGGCAGACCTGAAGTCAGGAAGAAAGAAGAGATGACACAGGGAGAAGAGAGGAAAAGAGCATCCCTGTAAGTCTAGAAATGAAGTGATAAAGAGGAGAGATGGGTGGGGCATGGGAGTGAATGGCCTGGCTGTGAATCTTCAGCTGGACATGTTAAAGGAGCACCAAGGGCTGTATCTCAGTCTCTGTGACCAGTCACTGAGCAGTGACCATGTGCCAGACAATTGGCTTTCCTTTACGGATGTAGCCTGGGCCCAACTGAACCTGAATGGATTCAGAGACTGATTAGTTCCTTCCAGTTGGTGAGGCTCAAAGTCCCTAAGCATTTATTTAGAGTTGCTCTGCAACGGGAGAGGAGAGTCTTTAAGAAGAACATTTATGCATAGTTCCCTGGGGACAAAGATAGAAATGGAGGAGACAGCCAGATCGACTGTGGGGGAGAAGATGAAGGCCTGTATGTATAGTGTATATGTATAGTGCATAACCTAAGTGATGCCATTAATTAGTGGTTGGACAGTGATTAACCTATAAGGGTACCCACTTAGCCACTTCTCCAACACTGCCTTTCTAACACATTGGGGATGCTGAGTCCCCCTATTAAGGCAGAAGTCATGGAGAACAACCATATCCTCACAAGGCCTTTTGGTCTTCGGGAGGAGCTTTAGGCTATAGGGATGATGTCTTTCCCCAGGGGGACATTTCTAGCATTCTAGAAGATAGAATTGGCTTCCCTAGTGGTTCAGACGGTAAAGCGTCTGCCTGCAATGCTGGAGACCTGGGTTTGATCCCTGGGTCAGGAAGACCCCCTGGTGAAGGAAATGACAACCCACTCCAGCACTCTTGCCTGGAAAACATCATGGACAGAGGGGCCTGGTAGGCTACTGTCTATGGGGTCGCAAAGAGTCAGGGAGATAACAGAGGACAAGCTAGAGGGTGTTTCTGGGGATAAAAGAACCCCTCGAGTTCCAAAGAAGGGGGAGCCTCGCTGAATGACGATGATGCTTCCCTGAGGAGCTGTAGAGACCTTTCCAGTTTACAGAGCATTTCCTCTTATATCAGTTCCTTTGAAAGTTCATAGAAAATCCTGTGAAGCAAAAGCTTATACACCTATTTTTCAGAAGGGGAATGAGTCCCAAAGAGCTTCAAGGACTTATCTAAGACCATGTGGCCATTAAATGTAAGAATCATGCTAGAAATCTCCTGACACTCTCTTCATCCTTCTTTCCTAAGTGGTCCCTTGTGTCATGGTGGGATAATTGTCTTTATCTCACAGAGGCTGGTGTTATGGCTGGGGCAGCCAGAGGACCGGACATTAGGGTGATGCCTGAGGAGAGGCTAACATTCAGATGAAGGGTGTAATCTGGGGTGCAGTGCCAGCCGCAGAGCAGCCCCCATTCCACTCAGATTTATGCATGTCGTAAGCATTGAGGCTGTTACATGGAAAACCAGTCTTACCAGATGCTCCATGAGAAAGAGACTATTGCGGTCCAGTAATACATATTGCACTGTTCTTCTTTTACAGTAGCAGTGCATGATCAGGGCTCTATAATGTCTTTAAGCAAAGAAATCTCTTTGACTCTGTGTAACTCAAGGTCTCTAAATTTATTTGAATGTAAAGCTTTTTTTTTTTTTTTTAAGGTCAGACCTATTAGCAGCTCATGGAACTGCCAAGAATAACTAGTTTGTTTTAATCACTGAATTAATGGTTTGATTTGATATATGGCAAGTCCTAGGACTTTTTTTTTTATGGTTTTATATTCTAGCCTGAAGACTCATATATATGTCAGGTGTAAATAGGCCTTGGTGCTGGTCGTTTCATAATTCAAAGACCCAGGGTTAGACTGTGCCCATGCAAGCATGCTAAAGTTCATAAATTAAAAATGAAATCTCATTACAATATTAATAAGATTTTAAAATATTAGGTATTTTTGCTGGTAATTCACGATAGAATAAATGTCAAGGAAAACTCTGAATCAGTCTAGGTAGCATGATGGCATATATGATTTGAGAGAACTTACCTATTGGAGATTTTTGAAGGGAGCAAGGTTGACATTTTATGCAGGTCATTTTTTTTATCGTCTTCCTACCTATGGATTGCAGTAGACTCTTGACATTCATGATAGATATTTCTTGAGACCTCTGTGACTCTCCTAATATCACTAGAATAAATAATTTCCCTCACAAAACCTTTTTATTCTGAACAAAACTGTCCCGTTTATAGTGTTTCACTTTTTCTTCTCATTCATCACCAGGGCCATTTTGTACTTGATAGCTGACAATGAGGAGGAACATTATAGGCTCTGAGGTGGTGGCCATACTCTGGACTAGCTGAAGGATTCACCCTCAGTGACTGGTTTGCTAAGAGGTTTGAATTTATGTTTCAGAAATATGGTGAATGCTTGCATTTCCTGGGCTGTTGGGATTGTTTGTGAAGAGCCCAAACTGTGAACGTTAATCTACAAATATCAAGCATCTTCTTTTCTTTGCGGTGTCAAATACATCTTCCCCTTTCATTCTGTGCTAGAAGACAGGATAATACCACAGCTTGGGGAAGAAAGGAAATGCTAGAAACTCAAGCCTTGTTATCACCATAACAAGCAGTCTACAGCAGGGTGTCTCTGAACTGCAAGACTGTGAATATCTCAGCACCTTTAGGAAACGCTTGCTTGCTGTACTTTGGTGAACAGTCTCAGTGAGCTCTTGAGATAAGCTAAAATGTGAGTCCCCCTACATTTGGTCAGCAGGGTTGTACATACTTGAAACTGCAGCCCAACTCCTCCCCTCCCATAGCTCTATGCTTTTGAATATTTATCTAAGGCTACCTTTCCCATGGTTTATCAATTTTATCTCAGGACTCACAGTCTTTGAAAAAAGAGATTTTTTTCCTAGAATTTTTCCTAGAATTTTTGATTATTATTAAAAGGACAGGAAGATTTTTATCACACTTGGAAGCTCTCTCTAGATGAAAACCTTATACTGTTGTTGAACAATGGTTCACCTCACACAAATTAAGATAAGCAAACAAGAAGAAAAATGACAAGAAACCAACCTGGGGCTATTTGGAATACCCCCAGTAGTCACCCTGTAAAATAGATGGGAAAAAACAACCCTTAAAGACTGATCAGCCATTTTGCTTCTTTGGAAAGTGCAATTGGTACTGAAGCACGTGGATCTTTGGAGCTCTGTGGTTTTCATCAGGATGAATGATGTCATCTACTATAAGAGCAGATTCTACAAAATCCAGAATACATCCAGAGTGG
Source organism: Oryx dammah (assembly GCF_014754425.2). Classification (NCBI taxonomy): domain Eukaryota; kingdom Metazoa; phylum Chordata; class Mammalia; order Artiodactyla; family Bovidae; genus Oryx; species Oryx dammah. Next base: position 62,239,566 of record NW_024070189.1, on the reverse strand, counting down.
AACTATAATTGAATCTTGCTCCTTAGGACCTCGGTCTGACCAGCCACTGTGGGTGTGAGGGCTCCTGGGTGCCAGTGGCCATTAAAGACACCTTGAGGTTGATTGAGGAGGTAGGACTTACTCTTTTGGAAGTCTAATCATGCTTCCTATTAAAGCCTTTCATAAGCCTTGAGAGTGAAATTCCTCTAAGCCACCCAGAACCATGGATCCCGCAAAGCCTCTGCACTAAGACATTTTCTACACAAGTCCCCAGGCACACAGAGAAAGCTCAATAAGTGCTGTTGAAAGAACTGAGTGGTATGTTTTTTCATGAAAACTTGGGAATTGGCCTGCTAGCTGATGGCAGCATTCACTGTAACCCGGTCCTCGCCAGTAGTTTGGAGGCTGAAAATCCCCTCTCTTATTCTCCAGGCTCGAAGCCTGTTCATAGAATGACTGTCACCATCTCTCTCTCCTGGTGGGCCAGGGGTGAAGGAGGGAGCTCTGAGCACTCCTGCAAGGCTGGAGGTGTCTAGACCCTGTCTAGAGGTGGGTTGGGTAATTGCTACTGTCACCCTCCTCTTGTGGGAACAAAATATGTGTGAGCACAAAGGTTGGCCAGCAACCCTGGAGGTAGGAAGGCCAGGAGAGGTGGGGAAGCTTACCTTCTTGACTTCATACTTAATGGCGAGTTTGATCCGGCTCAGACTCGGACGGTGGTGGTCGGACCAGACTTGGAAGTTCACATCACCATTTAAAATCGCTTCCACCTCTTCTGTGTCTCGGCATAGGTCCAGCACGCCCACCACAAAATCCTTGCATTGCATAGATAACTTCCTGTAATCGTTCTAACAGAATAAAGAGAAATCAGGGGTGTGTCACATGGAACCCCACAGATGGGCTTGCCTAGCTCAACAGTGTCGATCAGCAACTGTCCACCAAGTGTGAGCTTAATAGAGCACTCTGGAACCAGGGAATGTGCTGGAACCAGAAGGCAGGGCTGTCTCTCTTGCTACAGTAGTCTAGAGGACATCTTCTCTAAGCCAGGATTTGTCAGGCTGTGTTCCACGGCCACCTGCATCAGAGTACCTTGGGTGTGCTAGAACTGTGATTCCCAGGCCCCGCTGCAGACTTACAGACTCAGAATTCCTGGGGATGAGACCCAGGAAGCTGTCTTTAACCTGTCTTTTAATCTTAAAAGGTTAACCTTTTAACCTTGTTCTCTGCCTGCCAAAGCCCACCCTGGGCTCTTTGAAAGCAGCAATTCCCCTTGCCTGCTCTGAGTGGGGAGTCATAAGGAGAAGCACTGTTAAGGCTGATGGGAATATCACTTTACTCATTTACCACCAATCTGTGGTGGTAACTGTTCTACGCAGGAAGTTTGCTGGAAAGATACGGCTGATATACTAAATTTGGAGGGAAAAAAATGTACACAGGTGTGCTTTCTTTTAATGTGCTGGAAAATCTGCTTACAAATTTAAAAATCAAATGTAATTTAAATCTAACAGTATCCTTTCCTTAACACAGATCCTTTTGTACAGCAAATCATGGCACATTAAATTACTTGCCTGTTGAATAATCATTTTCAGACCTTGACCTCTTTTTGTTGTTGTTGTTGTTTAATGAATTGCCTCTGGGTTTCTCTCTTCTCCTCCCGAGGCACACCTTTCTGAATTATCTTGAGAGGCTGACTGCCTTTCCTTGTGATGTGCCAATTTCTCTCTCTCCATAAAACACACTACTTCAGTTCCTGAATGTTTCATGTCACTCTCAAACCACTCCTCCCCCCAAATATTTTCCCCTATAGGGTTTCTTATTGGTTTCTTAGTTGAAATGAGTCTATATGAAAGCAGCACAGAGCCAAATGTCACTTTCAGTGTTAATCAATGTCAAAAGCCCTGAGAGTGATGAATAGTAGTTGGTAAACAGGAGTGTGGTTTTGCTTTTCCAGAACCTGGATTCCTCAGCAAATAGATGGGAACCTGGCAAATTATAGGAACGCCACCATTTTTCTAAATTAATGATTTGTTTCTCCTTGCGGCAGTGCTGCATGAAAATGTCCTTTTGTGTTAGAGAAAGAAGCAAGTGACCTTAGCTAAGAGAAGGACGAGGATCGAGAAACTGTGTCCCTACAAGAGTGGCAGCTCTTCATTTCTACATACAATTTAGGGAAAAGACCTCTCTCCCCTTCCCTCTCTCTTTCCTCTCCTTACCCCTTCCTATCCTTCCCTGTTTTTTTAGTCCCCCGGTCCTGGATGCAGGAATCTGGTCGAAGGGCCCTCAGCCTGAGCTGAGGATTGGAGACTGATCACCTCCTCTTGGTAGAGAACTTGAATTCTGGTTCTGGTCTGGTCTGATTTCTGGTAGGGCCGAGTTCCAGTCCTCTCTTCTCTGGAGGCCCAGGGAAAAGTCCCATAATGCCTGGGCATCTGTAAGTGGCAGGAGACATCTGTAAGGCCACCCCTTTCGCCCCCCATCTCCTGCCTCCTCCCCCTTCGTCTTTCAACCTGGCTTCCTTTCCTCCCTTGAAATCTTTGATGTTAGTACTTGGATTCTTATATTTAAGGGCTTCCCTAGTGGTGCAGAGGTTAAAGCGTCTGCCTGCAATGTGGGAGACCTGGGTTCGATCCCTGGTCGAAGATCCCCTGGAGAAGGAAATGGCAACCCACTCCAGTATTCTTGCCTGGAGAATCCCATGGACGAAGGAACTTGGTGGGCTACAGTCCACGGGTCGCAAAGAGTCGGACACAACTGAGCGACTTCACTTTCACTAGGGATAAGAAGGGTGTTTGGGAAATGCTGGGTAGAAAGATGCTCCAGCAGACTGTCACGATCGACTGAGACTGTGCTGTCTTAGAGCCTCTGTGCATGTCTGGGTTCAGTGCAGTTCAGGTTGGAAGGTACCATTTCATTAGAGACTTTCATTTCCCTGGGCTCTTCTACTAACTGGGCCATAAAAAACAGGGAGAAACACCAGGGCAGCCAAAACAGTTCGTTTGCTTTTTGCCTTCTGTATGAGACAGTCTGGAAGGCAGCGCACCTGGTGCCTGCATGTGGGTGGAAGAGACGAAACCAGCCTGCTAGGAAGATGGAGATGACATGGGTGCGGATAGCTGCAGACGGGAGGGTCATGCCAGGCGCAGGCTCCCACAGAGAGGGAGAGCCATGGGGGCACATCTGGGGAATTATGATGATTATGAAAGGTGGGATAGTCCTGGGCTCAGTGAGCCTTTCAGCCACACTTTTTACCTTTAGTCGGAGAGATGTGACGTATTCCCGAGACGTCACAGGTGCCCTTTTGAGTACTTCCATATCCCGGCATGCTGAAGTCTGCCAGATCCACTGGTGACAGGTGTTCTCCCTGTATCACCTTCCTCAGTCCTTCCAAAATACTCATGTTAGAAAGACTGTCAGCATTGCCAACTCATGAGTGAGAAAACCGAGACTCAGAGAGAGAAATTAACAGGCTGAACCCACTCTTCCTTATACTGGCCACTCATCTCTCTGATTACTCTCTCGCTTTCCTTGAAGATTTTACCTCCTGTCTCACTGTCACCCCCGCAACTGCTGCTGTTCTTGGTGGTTTCAGGTTTCAGTATCCAAGAAGATGTCCCTCCCGTTACCCTGCCCTCGCATTTCCATGATAACATTTTCTTTAGTGGTGTTATTCTCAGTGCCAATTCAGCCAATCATTCTCTTAGTTATTCCCAATAACTGAAGCTCCTCCATGACCCCAACTTTAGGTCCCCTTCTCTCTGACCACTACCTCCTATATGTCCAGCTTTCTCCGTCTGGAGCCCCAATTCTAGTAATCCTTTGATTTCACCGAACCTACAAGCCATGGACCATTCCATGTTTTCACTGGTTCTCACCCCCGTCAGGTCCCTATCTGCCCCCTTGCAGAGCTTCTGTTTTGTGGGCAGTCTTTATTATCATCCTTGCACCCATCAGTTCTCTTGCCCTCCTCTTGTTTTGTTCTCATTGCTGGCTTAAACCCTGACTTTGGCTGAGTCTCACTCTCTGCTGTGTTGCCCCCGCCTCTGAACAGAGAATGTGGCTGGAGAGCACACCCCTGCACTGAGTAGGCGTGCTGTAAGCTCACCCCCTCCAACCTCAGGTAGTCCTCAGTGCTCCCATCCCAAGCAAGCATTTCAGGCCTCTCCTGCCCTGCTGTCCAGCTTCCTCCCCCTCCTAGTTTCCTGTTAACTTGGAGAATAGAACTCATCAGGAGAGAAGCTCTGCGTGCTCCCATCATGCCCATCACCTGCTTTCATACATCTGTGCTCGTGGACTCTTTTCCCTCTTCTTACTCTGGGTGGACTGCCCCTGCTTCTAAGGCCAGCTCTTCTTCCTCATGTCAGTCCCTTGTACCGCTCTCCATTGCTCTTTCCTGCATTGTTAATCTCTCCCTTTCTCTGCTACCTTAGTATGCAAACATGTTGCTGTTTTCTTGTCTTAATAGGAAACTCCTCTTGATTCCACTTCCCTCGCCAATTCCTACTCTAGTTTTCTGTTCCATTTTGTAGAAGAACTCATTAGACTTGTGTACACTCATAGTTGCCCTCCTTACATATTTCTTACCCTGTTCTTCCTACCCTGTTCAGCAAAACTTTCACACTCTGTCCATTGCTTCCACTGAGACTGTTCAAGGTCACACATGGCTTTCAGGTTGCTAAATCCAGTGGTTGGTTCTCAGTCCTCATCTTACATGACCTGTTAGGTGCTTTGACATAGCTGATCACTTCCTCTTCTTTGATATACATTCTTCACTTGGCTTCCAGCATAACATACTGTTCTTTCTTCCTGAATGAGTACTTTTTGCATCTTTGTTGGTTAATTCTCATGTCCCTGATGTCTTAGTTTTAGAATGTCCTATAGATGTGCCCAGTCCTTTGAATTCTCCTGTCTTTTTTACACTCATTGCCTTAGTGATCCTAAGATCATTAGATACTATCTATATGCTGATGACTTTAAATTTTATATCTTTAGCTCAGCCTTCTCTCCTGAACTTGAGTCACATATCCAATTGCCATCTGGTATTTCCACTTGAATGCCAAATAGGCATTTCAGAGTCAATGAAACTAACTCTGGACCTAGTCTTCTCTGCCTTACTAATATTTCCCAACCTATCAGTTGTCAAGGACAAAAAAATCTTGAATTTATCCTTGGTTCCTCCCTTCCTCTTAAACCTGACATACAAGTTAGTAGCAGATCCCACCAGCAATACCTTCTAAATATATATTGATCTTAACCATCAGTTTTTGCTTAGACTAACCAAGAGACTTTTAACTGACCTCCTTAATTCTGTCCTGGTCTTCTATGGTCTAGTTTCCATACATCAGTCAGAAAGATATTTAGAAAAAGCAGTCAGTTCATGGCACTGGTCTGCTCAAACCCTCCCATGGCTCTCCATCTCCTCAAAGTAAAAGTAGACTTCTTATACCGTCCTGTAAGGACATACGTTGCCTAGCCTCTCCATTCTTTCACTGATTTGCTGTGGTTCTCTCTTTCCCTCAGTCTATTCGAGCCACCCGACCCCCTTGCTGTTCTTCAAACACACTTGACATGGACTAGACCTTTGTACTGGCTATTCTCTTCTTGCAATGCTCTCTCCCCAGGTATCTACATGAACAGATTTCTCAGCTTCTTGAAGTCTTTGCTCAAATGTCTTCCTTGAGTATCTTTTAAAAACATCATAACTCTTTTCCATTTGCATTCACCCTTTCCTTTTTTTTTGTTTTCTTCACAGTACTTATGACTATATGACATCTATACATGTTATTTATTATATTTATTGTCCATACATTTCATTAGAATATAAGCTTCTTGAGGGCAAGAATCTTTGCTGTTTTGTTCACAGATATATCATTAGAGCCTAGAACATTCCCTGGAACATGACAGGCACTGAGTAAATGCTTGTTGAATCTGTTGGAGCAGTGTACTTGTCTAAGATGACATAGCAATGTAAGTGGTAGAGCCAAGATTCAAGACAGATCAGTCTGACCCCAATCCTGTCCTCTTCCCTCTCACCATGTTGCCTCTTGGGGGGCAGCATGTTCCCTTCTGCTTAGCACACTAAAAACTAGAGGCTTAATTGGGGCTGACACTCAATTAATTTGGAAAAATAAAGGGTGAGCTGGGATATGGATACCTGAATACTCAACAGATTCTGTAGTGTACTAGATGAGCGCACAGGTGTTGAAGTCAGAAAGGCCTGGAGTTTGAATTTCTTTCTTTCTTTCTTTCTTTTTTTTTTACTACTTGTCAGTTCAGTTCAGTTCAGTTCAGTCGCTCAGTTGTGTCCAACTCTTTGCGACTCCATGGATTGCAGCACACCAGGCCTCCCTGTCCATCACCAACTCCTGGAGTTCACCCAAACCCATGTCCATTGAGTTGGTGATGCCATCCAGCCACCTTATCCTCTGTTGTCCCCTTTCCTCCTGCCCCCAATCCCTCCCAGCATCAGAGTCTTTTCCAATGAGTCAACTCTTCACATGAGGTGGCCAAAGTACTGGAGTTTTAGCTTTAGCTTCATTCCTTCCAAAGAACACCCAGGGCCGATCTCCTTTAGAATGGACTGGTTGTATCTCCTTGCAGTCCAAGGGACTGTCAAGAGTCTTCTCCAACACCCCAGTTCAAAAGCATCAATTCTTCAGTGCTCAGGTTTCTTCACAGTCCAACTCTCACATCCATACATGACCCCTGGAAAAACCATAGCCTTGACTAGACGGACCTTTGTTGTCAGTTGTGGGAAATACAACAAGCCATGTAACTCTTCTGTATCTCAGTTTTTAATCTGTAATACTATACATATCATTTAATGATTGGGGGAATCAATACCAAAACAATGTAAAATGCATAGTATAGTTAACAGTAAATAACACAAATAACAAAATAATAAAAAATTAAATGGCAATTTAAATTAATTAACACCTTAATTTGACCATCGATTTCAAACTCTTGACCTCTTGCTTTTTTATGGTTTTTAATTACTGGATTGGGAGCAAGACTGGCTTATGGAGTGGTGAACACAAAATGCTCGAGAAACCTTTGATTCTTCTTCTCTCACTCATATATAATCCATACATTAAAAAGGTACTCTGAATTTCTTAACTTCTTTTCATCTCTGGTGATTATACCAACCCTTCCCAGGGTAACACCGCCAGTTATCACACACAGGTTCACAGTATTAAACTTGATTAAATCTGTAGTCTTGCCTTTCCGCAAATCAGTCTGAATCATGTTGTTCACCTTGTGGATAGTATCACCATCATGGCTTACCAAATGAGGTTTCTTTTTTTGTGCCCATAAAGCTTTTTCTCATTTTGTACAACTTATATTTGGCTTCTCTAGGAGTAATACAGTGAACCAACTAAGTGACCCTTGGTGTCATAGTCAGATGGAAATTCTCTCTAGTCTTGTCAATGCTGATGATATCCAGAAAGCCAGCAGTGTAGGTTATATCAGTGTAGACGTTGCCATCTGTTTCAGTGAACTGCTGTATGCACAACCTCATTACTTAATCTCCTGCTAGGGCATACTCAGGTCTGTTCTGAAAGAAAGAAACAAGAGACAGCCATTCCTAGCTCGTGATGGGCAAAGAGTTAGCACAACAATCAGTTTGTCCAGGTTCAACGTTTTAAAGCTGCTACAAGTGCAGTGTTTCTTGGGACCATGAGCTGTAGCTGTGCTGGGCATGGGACGAAGAGGCCCTGGAGTCCTGCCTTTTTCAGAATGTCGTATAAGTGGAATCATACAGTATGTAATCTTTAGAGACTGCCTACTTTCACTCAGTATAATTCCTTTGAGAGTCATCCATAGTGTTCAGTTCAGTTCAGTTCAGTCGCTCAGTCGTGTCTGACTCTTTGTGACCCCATGGACATACCAGGCTCCTCTGTCCACTATCCCCTGTCAGTTAGTTCAGTTGCTCAGTTGCGTCCGACTCTTTGCAACCCCGTGAATCACAGCGTGCCAGGCCTCCCTGTCCGTCACCAACTCCCGGAGTTCACTCAGACTCACGTCCATCAGGTCGGTCATGCCATCCAGCCATCTCATCCTCTGTTGTCCCCTTCTCCTCCTGCCCCCAATCCCTCCCAGCATCAGAGTCTTTTCCAATGAGTCAACTCTTTGCATGAGGTGACCAAAGTACTGGAGTTTCAGCTTTAGCATCATTCCTTCCAAAGATATCCCAGGGCTGATCTCCTTCAGAATGGACTGGTTGGATCTCCTTGCAGTCCAAGGGACTCACAAGAGTCTTCTCCAACACCTCAGTTCAAAAGCATCAATTCTTCGGCGCTCAGCTTTCTTCACAGTCCAGCTCTCGCATGCATACATGACTACTGGAAAAACCATAGCCTTGACTAGATGGACCTTTGTTGGCAAAGTAATGTCTCTGCTTTTCAATATGCTGTCTAGGTTGGTCATAACTTTCCTTCCAAGAAGTAAGCGTCTTTTAATTTCATGGCTATAGTCACCATCTGCAGTGATTTTGGAGCCCCTCAAAATAAAGTCTGACACTGTTTCCACTGTTTCTCCATCTATTTCCCGTAAAGTGATGGGATCAGATGCCATGATCTTCGTTTTCTGAATGTTGAGCTTTAAGCCAACTTTTTCACTCTCCACTTTCACTTTCATCAAGAGGCTTTTTAGTTCCTCTTCACTTTCTGCCATAAGGGTGGTGTCATCTGCCTATCTGAGGTTATTGATATTTCTCCCAGCAATCTTGATTCCAGCTTGTGCTTCTTCCAGTCCAGCGTTTCTCATGATGTACTCTGCATAGAAATTAAATAAGCAGGGTGACAATATACAGCCTTGATGTACTCCTTTTCTTATTTGGAATCAGTCTGTTGTTCCATGTCCAGTTCTAACTGTTGCTTCCTGACCTGCATACAGATTTCTCAAGAGGCAGGTCAGGTGGTCTGGTATTCCCATCTCTTTCAGAATTTTCCACAGTTGATTGTGATCCACACAGTCAAAGGCTTTGGCATAGTCAACAAAGCAGAAATAGATGTTTTTCTGGAACTCTCTTGCTTTTTCCATGATCCAGTGGATATTGGCAATTTGATCTCTGGTACCTCTGCCTTTTCTAAATCCATCTTGAACATCAGGAAGTTCACGGTTCACGTATTGCTGAAGCCTGGCTTGGAGAATTTTGAGCATTACTTTACTAGCATGTGAGATGAGTGCAATTGTGTGGTAGTTTGAGCATTCTTTGGCATTGCTTTTCTTTGGAATTGGAATGAAAACTGACCTTTTCCAGTCCTGTGGGCACTGCTGAGTTTTCCAAATGTGTTGGCATATTGAGTGCAGCACTTTCACAGCTTCATCTTTCAGGATTTGAAATAGCTTAACTGGAATTCCATCACCTCCACTAGCTTTGTTCGTAGTGATGCTTTCTAAGGCCCACTTGACTTCACATTCTAGGATATCTGGCTCTAGATGAGTGATCACACCATCATGATTATCTTGGTCATGAAGATCTTATTTGTACAGTTCTTCTGTGTATTCCTGCTGCCTCTTCTTAATATCTTCTGCTTCTGTTGGGTCCATACCATTTCTGTCCTTTATTGAGCCCATCTTTGCATGAAATGTTCCCTTGGTATCTCTAATTTTATTGAAGAGATCTCTAGTCTTTCCCATTCTGTTGTTTTTCTCTATTTCTTTGCATTGATTGCTGAGGAAGACTTTCTGTTCTCTTCTTGCTATTCTTTGGAACTCTGCATTCAGATGCTTATATCTTTCTTTTCTCCTTTGCTTTTCACAGCTATTTGTAAGACCTCCTCAGACAGCCATTTTGCTTTTTTGCGTTTCTTTTCCTTGGGGATGGTCTTGATCCCTGTCTCTTGTACAATGTCACGAACCTTCGTCCATAGTTCATCAGACACTCTATCTGTCAGATCTAGTCCCTTAAATCTATTTCTCACTTCTGCTGTATAATCATAAGGGATTTGATTTAGGTCATACCTGAATGGTCTAGTGGTTTTCCCTATTTTCTTCAATTTCAGTCTGAATTTGGCAACAAGGAGTTCATGATCTGAGCCACAGTCAGCTCCTGGTCTTGTTTTTGTTGACTGTATAGAGCTTCTCCATCTTTGGAGCAAACTATACCCTGGAGTTTGCTCAAATTCATGTCCATTGAGTTGGTGATGCTATCTAACCATCTCTCCTCTGTTACCCCCTTCTCCTTTGGCCCATCATCAGGGTCTTTTCCAGTGAGTGAGCTCTTTGCATCAGGTGGCCAAAGTATTTTAGCTTCAACTTCAGCAACAGTCCTTCCAGTGAATATTCAGGGTTGATTTCCTTTAGGATTGACTGGTTTGATCTCCTTGCTGTCCAGGGGACACTCAAGAGTCTTTTCTAATACCATAATTCAAAAACATCAATTCTTCAATGTTCAGCCTTCTTTATTGTCCAACTTTCACATCTGTACACGTCTACTGGAAAAGCCAAAGCTTTGATTATATGGACCTTTGTTGGCAAAGTGATGTCTTTGCTTTTTAATATGCTGTTTAGGTTAGTCATAGCTTTCCTTCTAAGGAGCAAGTGTCTTTTAATGTCATGGCTGCAGTCAGTATCTACAGTGATTTTGGAGCCCAAGAAAATAAAATCTGTCACTATCTCCATTTTTTTCCCTTCTATTTGCTATGAAGTGATGGGACCAGATGGCATGATCTTAGTTTTTTGGATGTTGAGTTTAAAGGCAGCTTTTTCACTCTCCTCTTTCATCTTCATCAAGAGGCTCTTTATTTCCTCTTCACTTTGTGCCACTAGAGTGGCATCATCTGCATAGCTGAGGTTGTTGATATTTCTCTGGGAAACCTTGATTCCAGCTTGTGATTCACCCCGCCCTGCATTTCACATGATGTACTCTGCATATAAGTTAAACAAGCAGGGTGACAGCATACAGCCTTGTCATGCTTCTTTCCCATATTTGAACCAGTTCATTGTTCCATATCCAGTTGTTCCTGTTGTTTCTTGACCCACATATAGGTTTCTCAGGAGACAGGAAAGGTGGTCCCATATTCCCATCTCTTTCATAATTTTTCAGTTTGTTGTGATCCACCTGGTCAAAGACTTCAGCATAGTCAATGACACAGAAATAGATGTTTTTTCTGGAATTCCTTTGCTTTCTCTGTGTTCCAATGAATGTTGGCAGTTTAATCTCCAGCTCCTTTGCTTTTTCCAAACCTGAGCCTTCTACATCTGGAGGTTTTATATTTAGGTCTGTGAGCCATTTTGTATTAACTTTTACATAAGGTATAATACATAGGTCAAGGTTCCTTTTATAGCACATGGATCTTCATTTGTTCCAGCCTCATTTGTTGAAATATTATTCTTACTCCATGATATTGATTTGTACAGCTGTCAAAAATTGTTAACTCCATTTGTATGAGTTTAATTCTGTGCTTTCTGTTCTGTTTCTTTGATCTCTTTATCTGTTTTTCACTAATACCAACTATCTTTGTTTTTGTAGCTTTATATTAAGTCTTAAGATGAGGTACTTTGAATCCTCCAACTTTGCCATTCTTTTTCATATTCATTTTTGAATAAGCTTGTTCCTGTCTTTAAGCAGTTCAGCTATGAGTTTTATTGGAATTATGTTAAATCTATAGATAGTTTGGGGAGAACTGACATCCTAATTGTGTTGAATCTTCCAAACCATGAACATGGTATATCTCTCCATTATTTAGGTCTTCTTTGATTTCTTACATTAGTGTTTTATAACTTTCAGCCTGTAGAGTCTACATATGTTTTATAAGACTTATGTATAAGTATTTCAGTTTTTTAGCTATTGGAAATATTTTAAAAATGATATCTACTCACTCATTATTGTATATAGAAATAGGATTCATTTTTATATGTTAACTTTATATCCTATGACCTGGCTGAAGTCACTTACTCATGCTTTGTATATTCTTTGGAATTATCTACATAGACAAGGATGTTGTTTGCAAATATGGATTATTTACTCTTGAACCCATAGCTTAGATGTATTTATTAATATGACAAATAAGATGATCAGTTAGATGCTCTAACACTGGTTTGAAGATTTACAAGTTTTCTTTCTAGGAACAAAATGTTGCCAGCAAGTTTTTTCCAGCTTTCAACCCAAAATTACTGGCTCAGAGTGTTTTATTTGGTCAATGTACTCAACAGTTTTTAGAGAATTCATCTGGCATTATTTTTTTTGTTCTGCTCAGCAGAGATATTAATAGAGATTCTTTGATTTTTTTTTATTGGCCCAGAATTTTTTTCTTTTCCCTTTGGCCCATAAATTTCACAAACTCACTTATTATTGAGATGACTCTCTGGCTTTAACATAGAGAAGAGCAAACCAGAACGATGTAATACGGTATTCTGATACCTTGAATTTTGGGTGCTGAAGCTATTGTTTTGACAACATCAATTTTAGGAACTTATTATTTTGTTTGACTTTGGTTAAAAACGCCAACTCTCAAACTTTTTCAAAGTTATGGATAAACTTAAATCAGGAGACAGACAGAAGCTCATTATTCTGATTGGTCAAAAGTTAAATGAATCTCTCAGATTGATGCTGTGGAGACTTGCACACCATACAGGATAATCAACACTCATTCCCCCATGGAGACCTTAGAAATTAGATTAAAAAAGAGGGAGAGGGTGGGATGATTTGGGAGAATGGCATTGAAACATGTATAAAAGAGAGTGTGGGTCTTGAATCCATGGCCCTCTCTCTTCCTGTCAGAGACCCAATTATGAGGAAGGAGTGTTTATCGAGAGCTCCAGCTGAAATGCAGATGGGGATAAATGAACATGTACATGCTGTAAAGCTGGGAGGTTTTCTGCTTTTGACATTTAGGCTGAGTTTTTAAGATATAATTACAGTAAAAGTTTCCTAAACACTTTAGTGTTTCATTAAATGATCACCTTATAAAGTTGGTAGTATTATTTTCCCCAAATATAATAGGAGGACGGAGAATTGATCATTGGATATAGCAACTTGGAGGCCATTGGTCTTCTTGATGGGAGCAGTTTTGAGTGAAGGGTATAACTGGTGAGGATCAAGAAAGGGAAAGAGAGAGATTTGAAGATTTCTATCTATATTATTGGGGCTTCCGTGGTAGCTCAGCTGGTAAAGAATCCACCTGCAATGCAGGAGACCCCGGTTTGATTCCTGGGTCAGGAAGATCCCATGCAGAAGGAATAGGCTACCCACTCCAGTATTCTTGGGCTTCCCTGGTGGCTCAGATGGTAAAGTAGCTGCCTGCAATGTGGGAGACCTGGGTTTGATCCCTGGGTTGGGAAGATCCCCTGGAGGAAGGCATGGCAACCCACTTCAGTATTTTCACCTGGAGAATTCCCATGGACAGTGGATCCTGGCAGGCTATAGCACATGCAATCGCAAAGAGTTGGCCATGACTGAGCGACTAAGCACACCCACCCCACATACATCTGTGTTATTATAGGCAGCCCTTTTGAGGAGTTTTGTTACACAGGAGGGCACAGAAAGTAGCTGGTGTGAGAAGTGGGGGTAAAAACAGAAGCTTCCTTTTTTCTCTCACTGTTCTTCCCTTCCTATCTCCTTGACTTCCTCCTTTCCTCCCTACTTTCCTTCCTCCTTATGGGAGAAACCACAATATTTTGTAGGTTGATGGGAATTGTCCAGTAGATAATTATGTGGATCATTATATATGATATCAGTATGCTGCTGCTGCTAAGTCGTATCAGTCATGTCTGACTCTGTGTGACCCCATAGATGGCAGCCCACCAGGCTCCCCCATCCCTGGGATTCTCCAGGCAAGAACACTGGAGTGGGTTGCCATTTCCTTCTCCAATGCATGAAAGTGAAGAGTGAAAGTGAAGTCGCTCAGTTGTGTCTGACTCTTCACAATCCCATGGACTGCAGCCTACCAGGCCCCTCCATCCATGGGATTTTCCAGGCAAGAGTACTGGAGTGGGTTGCCATTGCCTTCTCCATGATAGCAGTATATCATTATATAAATCCCATAATTCAACAGCATATATGACAGAAGATTGGATGTAGTATATAAATAGAGGAATGAACTTGAATCACATACGTTTTATCTGTTGTGGGATGCAATGTCAAATATGTGGGTGAGGATAGTAGTAGATGGATGCATTGGTGTTGGGCTCTATAGACATTTTCTTTGTATTGCTTCAGTTTTTCTTTTCTAGTGAAATAGGAAGAAAAATTACCAGCTGAGAGTAAGAATTGGGGAGAAGATGCTGGAAGTTTGAGGGGAGGAGGTCTGAAATAGACTTTAGGTCAATTAAAGAGTGAATAGATAAGGGAGATAGGATATTATTGCTAAAGAACAAATAAAAGCCCATTTGAGAGTCATGGTTAGAAATTGAAAATGAGATCAGCTAGGGACTTCCCTGGTGGCTCAGTGGTAAAAGAATCTACCTGCTAGTTCAATCCCTGGTCTGGGAAGATCCCACATTCCACAGAGCCGCAACTATTGAAACTATGCTCCAGGACCTGGAAACTACAACGAATGAGCCCACATGCTGCACATGCTGAAGCCTGCATGTTCTAGAGCCCATGCTCCACAAGAGAAGCATTTCAATAAGAAGCCCATGCACCATAACTAGAGAGCAGCCCTGGCTCGCTGTGCTAGAGGAAAACACCCCGCACAGCAGTGAGGACCCAGCACAGCCAGAAACAGATAAATAAAATTATTTTAAGATGAGACCAGCTAGTATGGTTGACTCTTTGTAACCACATTTACCTCCCCGGATGCCAGCATGAGTAGGCGGACAATTAGATTTTGCCAAGATAGTATTTTTTGCCAAAAACTACAAATGGCAATCCACTCCAATAATATTGCCTAGAAAATCCAGTGGACAGAGGAGCCTGGTAGGCTACAGTCCACAGGGTTGCAAAGAGTCGGACACGACTGAGCGACTTCACTTTCACTTTCACAAGAAGTCAGGGGAGATTATGATAGTCCATGAATTGTGGCTAGCATGAAGGGAGACAGGACTTCTATTTAAACATAAAGTTGATGATTTCTTATAAAATGAAACATACTTTTACCGTGATGCAACAATCATGATCCTTGGTATTTGCCCAAGGAGTCAAAAGCTATGTCTACACAGAAACTTGCATACGAATATTTATAAATGTCCAAACTTAGAAGCAACCAAGATGTCATTCAGTAGGTGAATGGATAAGTAAACTTTTGTACATCCAGACAGTGGAATAATATTCAGTGCTAAAAGGAAATGGGCTATCAAGCCAGGAAAAGACATGGGGGAGCCTTAAATGCATGTAACTAAGTGAAAGAAGCCGATCTGAAAAGGCCACAAAATGCTGTGTGATTCCAACTCTATGACATCCTGGCAAAGGTGAAACTGTGGAGATAGTGAAAGGGAAAGTCGCTCAGTCGTGTCCGACTCTTGGTGACCCCATGGACTATACAGTCCGTGGAATTCCCCAGGCCAGAACACTGGAGTGGGTGGCCATTCCATTCTCCAGGGGACCTTTCCAACCAGGGATTGAACCCAGGGCCCCCGCATTGCAGGCAGATTCTTTACCAGTTGAGCCACACACAAAAAAATCATAGTTGCCAGGGGTTGGGGAGTGGGAAGGATGAATAGTGGAGCAGGGGATTTTTAGGGCAGTGAAACTACTCTGCATGATACCACAATGGCAGATCTCTGTCATTATACATTTGTCCAAATTCACAAAATGTATAAAGACGGAGTGAGCCTTGATTTGAAGTATGGACTCGGCTGATAATGATGTGTCAGTGCGGGTTCACCAGTTGTAACGTGTGCTCCATTCTGGTGGGGGAGGCTATGCATGTGTGGGGGCAGGGGGTATAGGGTAACACTCTGTACCTCCTGCTCAGTATTGCTGTGAACCTAAAACTGCTCTAAAAATAGAGCCTATCTAGAAACAAAAAGAGTGGTTAGGTTAGTGAGTTGGAAGTCGTGGGGGTGGGCAGAAGATTGACAGAGCTGGGACATTTGAGGGAGATATAAAATTTTGAGCTAGTAGTCAGAGACTGTGATGTGTGATGCTTAGGTTATGGAGAGTTTGCATTTATTGAACATGAGACATGTAGGCTCAGTAGGCTAATGATGACTAAGGTAAGACCACTAGAGGAAACAGCTCATAAAACTCAGTCAAGGTGTTAAAATGATGGTGTGTGTGTAAAGTGTCAAGAATTGTTTGCATTTATTGATCATGAGACATGTAGGCTCAGTAGGCTAATGATGACTAAGGTAAGACCACTAGAGGAGACAGCTCATAAAACTCAGTCAAGGTGTTAAAATGATGGTGTGTGTATAAAGTGTCAAGAATTTAAACAGCAGGAACTAAAACCATGGAGAAATGGCAGGGAGGGCCCCACTGTTGCAGACTCAAATGGTGTGGAATAATGGGTGATGCGGTCTGATGCAAGGTGGCTCAGAGCTCGGTGTTCTTAGGAAGGAGAGAAGAAGGTCTGGGAGTGGTAAGGAACAGTAAGAGAGAGAGATGCACTCCCTCCGTCAATTCTCTCAGCCCAGTGGTATGAGGACTGTGGGAGCAGAGCCAGCCCCACTTGAGAGGACGGCAGGGGAAGTGCGTCCTGAGGGGAGCCCGTCCTAAGAGCGAGCAAGAAGGTGAGGCCTCTCTAAGAGGAGGGGGCAGCGACTCAGGGGATTTTGCTGAGGAGAGGCTATGGCTTTGGGAGGGTGAAGTGGGAGGGTGTCTGGAGATGAAGAAGCCAGGTGCAAGGACAGAACGGGGCTTGCGGGGAGCCTTGTGGAGAATCAAGTTCAGGTTCTGAGGGGTGACCTGGGAGGCAGTGATGATTAAGGGGAATTCAAACACTGAAATGACATGGTAAGGATTTAGTGAGGTAAGGCAGGTGAAGCACAAGGCATGGTGCTGGGCACGTAGGTCTGCATCGGTACCTTTGCTAAGAAAGGACTTCAGAGCCTCATCCTGCCCTCCAGCACAGCCTTCTGCACATTCTCCACTCAGCTGATGGATGAGAAAACGGAATGTTAAGATTTAACACACATGGCTGAGTCTTTATTAATTGTAACTGTAGTCATTGAAATAATTAATGGGTGTGAAATGCAGGGCAAGAACCTGAGCCTAGTGCTCATTATTGCAGATGAAAATTGAAAAGTTTCAATCCATGTTTTAGCTTCCATGCATACCACTTAATCGTTTCATTAACCGTCACCATGCAAATAAGCTCGTGCTCTGGCAGGTCATATTAATAAAAGGCAAATATCCTCCAGCATTTAATTTCCATTTAGGAACTCAGGTCCAAGAAAGGTGGTATATGAGTCTATCAAGTCCAGTATGTGAGTCAGACAGCCAGCATTTGTTGCCTTGGCTTTCCCAAGGGATGTAGACAGCCCCGAGTTCCTCAGAATTCAGAGTTCAAGGTTGGGTGGGTCAGGCTGGCTGCCTGCTCCAGTGAGCCTCTCAAAGGTGTGCCTCTCAGACTGTGCCACTGGTCACCCACTGCCTACTTGATTTTATCATCTGCTGTCCGCAGGAGGCCTTCTTTTATTCATCCCAGACTTACTCCCTGCATTTCCTAATGGGTTATCTGTGTCCTAGGTGTTTAAGAATTTGGGAAAGATGACTGTTTATGAACCACTGGTGATCTTAGAATTTCTTGGGACAGGCCTGATGAGTCTTTGCATGAGAGAGATGACTGGGTAGTTAGTACTTCACTGGCTCTAGAATTGGAATATCTGAGGTCAGATCCCAGCTCTGCTGCATGCAGTCAATGGGATGTGTTTAACTTAATCATTCTCTGGTTCTAGCTTAATCTGTATAGCGGGAATGATTTTTTTTTTTTTTTTACCTTATGGGTAAGGAGAAAACAAAATAAGCTAATCCATATAAGTTGCTTAATACGATATGTGACAAGTATAAATGGCAACCCACTCCAGTTTTCCTGCCTGGAAAATCCCAGGACAGAGGAGCCTGGTGGACTATAGTTCAGGGGGTCACAGAGTTGGACAGGACCGAGCAACTGAACACACAGGGAGTAAACTAAATAAGATAATCCATCTAAGTTGCTTAACACGGTATGTGACGAGTATTAGCCACGTTATGACACGTGTGGCTTGTAGCTTAGCAGAGAGTGTAAACATGGACAGTTTGTCTCTTTTGGGGTGTTGGTCTTCAAGCACCTTTCTAACAAAGCAGAGGCACCCATCAATGGCTTCACTCTTGCAGCCTCATCTTGTGTCAGGCCTCAGGTGGAAGGTGCAGGGAGCAGGACAGAAGCGAGGCCAGGTTTGGACCAGAGTCCTTGATGATTCACAGAGGAGGTATAGGCGCCGGGTGCTGAACTGTGTCTGCAGATGGCTGCACCACTTTCCTTGGCCAGGCTGTGTTGACAGTGCTTTTGTTGATACTTTGGTTTCCATCCTGATTTGGGGTTTACTTAATTGGCAGGTACTGACATCATAAGGGCCTCCTTAAGCCATCACCATGACATTGTGAAGTCCCAGAAGGAATGGATTGCTGCTCTGCTTATTGATTTTATAACAAGTCCCCTCTGATAACAAGGCAACCCTCTGATCCAGAGTCTGTCTTTCAAGGAAACACATGAGCAACTCGAGTTGTTGTTGTCAGTCACTCAGTCGTGTCTGACTCTTCGTGACGCCATGGACTGCAGCATTCTAGGCTTCTGTGTCTTTCACTATCTCCCAGAGTTTGCTCAAACTCACATCCACTGAGTCAGTGGTGCCATCCAGCCATTCCATTCTCTGTCCTCCCCTTCTCCTGCTGCACTCACTCTTTTTCCCAGCAACGGGGTCTTTTCTAGTGAGTCAGCTCTTCACATCAGGTGGCCAAAGTATTGGTGCCTCAGCTTCAGCATCAGTCCTTCCAATGAATATTCAGGGTTGATTTCCTTTAGGATTGACTGGTTTGATCTCCTTGCTGTCCAGGGACTCTCAAGAATCTTCCCCAACACCACTATTTGAAAGCATCAGTTCTTCAGGGCTCAGCTTCTTTATGGTCCAACTCTCACCTCCATACAGCAACTCGAGTATTTTATTCTAATTCAGCAGGTATATTTGAGCACTCACTATGTGCCAGGCATTAGGGATGGAAACTGAAATAAAATACAGTCTTTGAAGAACTCAGGGTCTTGCTAGAGAGCATGACAAGAGACCAGGTAAGGACCTGGTCTTGGGTCTTGGGATGTACTGCCCAGCTGCAGATGTGGGGAACTTCCAAGAAGAGGTGGGATATGAGCCCTGAGGATGAGTAGAAGCTAGGAGGGATGAGGACATTCCAGAAAGAAGAGATGGCAAGGTAAAGGCCCAGAAGGCAGAGAGCATTCACCAGGAGGACTGTGGTGGCTGTCAGCTACTTCAGCCTCAGATGGGTATGTGCATACGTTATGCACATTTCCAATGTTTTATGTAACTTATTATTGAATAGACACGAATGCACTCCTGTATCCAGAGAGGAGTTCATGTACACTCTGTGCATCCTTGTTCAGACTGAAGGTGCTGCTTGGTTCTCTCTCACTGAGCTCCCCGAAGAGCTTTTCCTAGGCTTTCTGCTTTTGTTTTTTCCCTGCTGTGACCACAGGGAACAGTCACAGGAGGGCAGATGTGCCTGTGTGAGCCTTGCCCCACCTCCACAGCTCACAGCTCCAGGCCTCCCTGGAGGCCCCAGCCCCCTCTTCCCTGTCTCTGTCTCCCTCTCCTTTCCCTTTCTCTTGCTCTCACACATTACTCTGTCAATCATAGGTCGGGGCTCCACAGTGGAATGATTGCTCAAAGCTGTGACTCAGGCGATCAGTCAGGAGGTATGAGTTGAAAGAGTAAGAGGGCCCCTCAGGAAGCCCTGTGGTTCACTCACATCGAAGCAGCCCCTCCTTTCCCCTGCCTGCCTGCCCAGCCCCTGCCTGAGGTCTGCCTATGTATGATTGTTTGGTCTTTGTAGCCACTAGAACGGGACAGTGTTAAAGAAGGTGACTGTTACAGTTTTCACCACTATTATTTATCATTTACTGAATGCTTACTATGTGCCAGGCCCTGGGCTGAATGCTTTACATATTTAGCTCATTGAATTCTCATGACAAACCAAGGAAGTAGGTACAGTTATCATTCCTCTTTACAGAAAGGGGAACTGAAGCCCAGAGACTTCAGTGGCAGCTATGATTTGAATCTGAGTATGAAGAAAGTAGTGAAAGTGTTAGTCGCTCAGTCATGTGTGACTCTTTGTGACCAAGGACTGTAGCCCACTAGGCTCCTCTGTCCATGGAATTCTCCCGGTAAGAATACTGGAGTGGGCGTATGGCTGACTCCAAATTCCATAATACTAACACTGAGAAGTACTCATCTGGCAAAAATGCCAACTGCCCTGACATGTGCTCTGAAACCATGAGCACCACCCTGAAGGGGCAGGTCCAGGGTCTTTCCTGGTGAAGATGGAGAGAGAGAGGAGGGCGTGTTGGTAAGAGGCAAAAGGCAGTACCCTGTACGTCCCAGGGGCAGGCTGGGAGTAAGACAGCTGAGCTCAGGCAGCTGAGGGTACCCCCACGCTCTAAGCTACCAGCAGGTGCGTTGGCATCAGAATGTTCAGGGAAGTCATCATCAGTGGGGAAGGAAGTGTGCTCATCTCAAGGAGCCGGGGAAGGAGGGAGGAAACCCCAGCTGAGCAAGGAACTCCTCCTGCACAGTGTACACCTATAATAACTGTCTTTCCAGTTGCTTGAACCAAAAGCTTCATTCATCCTTCCCTTTTTCTTGATATCCATCAATAAATTTTCTCAGCTCTGTCTTTCAAAGATGTCTAGAATTCTGTGTTTCTCCCCCACCTTGACCATTTATCTTTCTGGTCCAAGGCCACCTTCATCTCTCCCCTGGGTAACTAGAACCACCTCTCACTTGGTTCTCAGGCTTCTTCTCTTGCCCCTTACAATTCATCACATCCCAACAGCCAGCATGATTCTCTTCGAGTACACATCTGATCTGCCAACTCCACTTCCTGAAACCCTCCAATGACTCTCCATCTCACCAGAAAGAAAGCTTGTTAGGGCTCTGACCTCCTGTTGCCTGCAGTTCCTCTGGCCTCAGCTCTTCCTGTTCTCCTCACCCGTTCTGCCCCAGTGACTGGCCTCCATCCTCAAAACACCAGATGCTCTCCTTCTTCTGCTTTGCTCTCTTCTCTCTCTTTGTACTGGTGACCCTCTATTTGGAAACCTCCTCTCTCATATATCAAAATAGCTAGCTCCCTCGTTAACTCTTACATCCATTCATGACTACTGGAGAAACCATAGCTTTGACTAGTTGGACCTTTGTTGGCAAAGTAATGTCTCTGCTTTTTAACATGCTGTCTAGGTAGGTCATAGCTTTTCTTCTAAAGAGCAAGTGTCATTTACTTTCATGGCTTTGGTCCCCATCTGCAGTGATTTTGGAGTCCAAAAAATAAAGTCAGCCACTGTTTCCCTATCTTTTTGTTATGAAGTGATGGGACCGGATGCCATGATCTTAGTTTTCTGAATGTTGAGTGTTTTTTTTTTTTTGCCTTTGAAAATTCTAGTATTTTCTTTTTTTTTAATTTAAATTTATTTATTTTAATTGGAGGCTAATTACTTTACAATATTGTATTGGTTTTGCCATACATCAACATGAATCCACCACGTAAACCAGCTTTTCACTCTCCTCTTTCACTTTCATCAAGAGGCTCTTTACTTCTTCTTCACTTTCTGCCATAAGGGTGGTGTCATCTGCGTATCTAAGATTATTGATATTTTCCCTGGCCATCTTGATTCCAGCTTGTGCCTCATCCAGCCCAGCATTTCTCATGATGTACTCTGCATATAAGTTAAATAAGCAGGGTGACAATATACAGCCTTGACGTACTCCTTTTCCTATTTGGAACCAGTCTGTTGTTCCATGTCCAGCTCCTGGACCTGCATACAGATTTCTCAGGAGGCACAACAGGTGGTCTTGCATTCCCATCTCTTTAAGAATCTTCCAGAGTTTGTTATGGTTCACACAGTCAAAGGCTTTGGCATAGTCAATAAAGCATAAGTAGATATTTTTCTGGAACTATCTTGCTTTTTCGATGATCCAACGGATGTTTGCAATTTGATCTCTGGTTCCTCTGCCCTTTCTAAATCCAGCTTGAACATCTGGAATTTCATGGTTCATGTACTATTGAAGCCTGGCTTGGAGAATTTTGAGCATTACCTTACTAGCATGTGAGATGAATGCAATTGTGCAGTAGTTTGAGCATTCTTTAGCATTGTTTTTCTTTGGGATTGGAATGAAAACTGACCTTTTCCAGTCCTGTGGTCACTGCTGAGTTTTCCAAATTTGCTGGCATATTGAGTGCAGCACTTTCACAGCATCATCTTTCAGGATTTGAAATAGCTCAACTGGAATTCCATCACCTCCACTAGCTTTGTTCGTAGTGATGCTTTCTAAGGCCCACTTGACTTTACATTTCAGGATGTCTGGCTGTAGGTTGGTTATCACACCTTCTTGATTATCTGGGTCATGAAGATCTTTTTTGTATAGTTCTTCTGTGTATTCTTGCTGTCTCTTCTTAATATCTTCTTCTGTTAGGTTGATACTGTTTCTGTCTTTTATTGTGCCCATCTTTGCATGAAATGTTCCCTTGGTATCTCTAATTTTTTGAAGAGATCTCTAGACTTTCCCGTTCTATTGTTTTCCTCTATTTCTTTGCACTGATTGCTGAAGAAGGCTTTCTTACCTCTCCTTGCTATTCTTTGGAACTCTGCATTCAAATGGGTATATCTTTTCATAGCTACTTGTAAGGCCTCCTCAGACAATCATTTTGCCTTTTTGCATTTCTTTTTCTTGGGGATGGTCTTGTTCCTTGCCTCCTGTACAATGTTACGAACCTCCATCCATAGTTCTTCAGGCACTCTATCAGATCTAACCCCTTGAATCTATTTGTCACTTTCACTGTATAATCATAAGGGATTTGATTTAGGTCATGCCTGAATGGTCTAGTGGTTTTCCCTACTTTCTTCAATTTAAGTCTGAATTTGGCAATAAGGAGTTCATGATCTGAGCTGCAGTCAACTCCCAGCCTTGTTTTTGCTGATTGTATAGAGCTTCTCTATCTTTGGCTGCAAAGAATATAATCAGTCTGATTTTGGTGTTGACCATCTGGTGGTGTCCATGTGTAGAATCTTCTCTTGTGTTGTTGGAAGAGGGTATTTGCCATGACCAGGGCGTTCTCTTGGCAAAAGTCTATTAGCCTTTGCCCTGTTTCATTCTCTACTCCAAGGCCAAATTTGTTACTCCAGTTATTTCTTGACTCCCTACTTTTGCATTCCAGTCCCCTATAATGAAAAGGACATCTTTTTTGGGTGTTAGTTTTAGAAGGTCTTGTAGGTCATCATAGTATCATTCAACTTCAGCTTCTTAAGCGTTACTGGTCGGAGCATAGACTTGGATTACCATGATATTGAATGGTTTGCCTTGGAAACAAACAGAGATCATTCTGTCATTTTTGAGATTGCATCCAAGTACTGCATTTCAGACTCTTTTTGTTGACCACAATGGGTACTCCATTTCTTCTAAGGTATTCTTGCACACAGTAGTAGATATAATGGTCATCTGAGTTGAATTCACCCATTCCAGTCCATTTTAGTTTGCTGATCCCTAGAATGTCGATGTTCACTCTTGCCATCTCCTGTTTGACCAATTCCAATTTGCCTTGATTCATGAACCTAACATTCCATGTTCCTATGCAATATTGTTCTTTACAGCATTGGACTTTACTTCCATCACCAGTCACATCCACAACTAGGTGGTGTTTGTAAGCAAGACAATTTTTGAGTGAGTAATGATGTTTCAACCTGCCTGTTTTCCTTTGGGTGAATCAGCCAAACCCTTAAATCTCAGTGATGGAGACAGGTATGTATCCACCCTTGGTGCTGTCTTGACCAGAACTGCACTCTTCTTTACTTGATATCTAATAGCTTTGTTTATTTTAATATCACATTAAAAGAAGATCAGAGTAAATATGACCTTAAATATGCATCTTATTTGTGCTTACTGTATATTGTGAAAGCATTTCAGAGAAACACTAATATAGAATTGGCATCACCAGATAACATACCCTTCCAGAGGATTATGTCATGACTCCCCTGATTATGGATTCAGAATAGTAAACATTCAGGAAACTTTTTTTTCAAAGAGTAAGTATAGTATAGCATATGTATAGAAGTGAGTTTTTAAAAATTGCTTGTGATTGCTGAAAAATGCTATTGGTTAAGAGGGGCTAATGACTAGATGGCACAGTAGCAATTAAAAAGTGTAGAGCCCTGCTAATTATAAAGGGAAAACCCCCAAACCAAATTAGGCAAATCAGTACTTATGATTTCTGTGATCAGAGGAGCATACACCATTCTCTTCACCTCGGCACCTTTGTCCATTGTGTCCCCAAGCCTAGACTTATGCCCCTATCTTCTTCCTCTAAGAACTTCTACCCTTCTCAAGACCAGCTTACAGCTAACTCCAGGATGGCTGTCCTGATATCCCTGAGGAACTCCATTGTTTCAGGCTTGGGCACCCACTGCATTTTATTCTCAGGGTCCAATAGCCCCGTCAAAGTTCTCTCTGTAGTTCTGACATTTTCATACTTGACTAATCAACTTCATTCATTTGTATATTTCAGTCCAGGGCATGATACATTGTAGGACATAATAAACATTGCATAAAATGACCGTACATCTACTCTGATTTGATAATTTTATTTATGGGAAGCTGGGTTACTGGTGTGTGGCTACCAGGGAACAGATCCAGGAACAACAAGGTTGGGTATACTTGGCCCTAAGAGATGGTCTTGGAACCAAGCCTGCCTGTTAAAGGCTCATTATCTTGTGTATAGAAAACTGCACTGAGTTTCTAAAAGTCCTGTAGGGCATGGGTAAAAGATTAGTAAGTGATTGCATTTAAATAAGTTCAAATGTAATCAAGAAAATAAGATTCGAGTTTTTTGGCTGATTTACCCAAAGATAGACTAAATAAAACTTGAAAGGACTTAAAAGTTGTTATGTAAAAAAAAAAAAAGAGAGAGAGAGACTGGGGCTTTGATATGATTTCATTTATCTCTACAACTTCCATTGTTACCTATGTGCTGATGACCATATGTTTTTACCTCTTACACCAACCTGTATTCTAAGAAGCTGATTTAAATCTTCAGCTGCCAAGTGGTCATCTACACTGGTAAGTCCCACAGACTCTTCAAACTCTGCATGCCCCAAACTGAACATATGGGTCTTCCAAACATTCAAACTTGATCTTCTGCTTTCTGCTTCAGGAAATAGAGTCCCTATCCATTCAGCCTTCTGAGCTAGAAATCCTGGGTTCGTCTTTGTCAGTTAGTTACCAAGATCTCTGGATTCTGATCTAAAGAATCTCTACTGTCTGACCCCTACTGCCCACACTCACACTTGTGAGATCTTAATTCAGTGTCTAGACTTGTGAATTCACTTCCTGATTGGACTGTTTGCCAACAACAGTTCCTTCTGCCTGGCTGCCAAGCCCCTAACCCCTTGGTTTAAAAGCTGCAGGGTAAACTCTGTGCATCTTTGTCATCATATTTCAATATACCTCTTAAAGATTAGCCCCTTTCCTATAAACCCCTCCAGCTACCACTGTCCAACAAGCACACTGGGCTCTTTGTGCCCCTGCATATGCTCATTTGTCTGCCTTACTTCGGTCTTTCGAAAGCTTGTTCATTTGCCAAACTTTCAAAATCTCATTCATTTGCCACACTCACCCTTCAAGAACCTCTTCAGAATATCGTCTCTTCCAGGAACCCTTCTCATATCAACAGGCAGCATGCTGCACTCTTCTTTGTGATCCCATCGTGTGCTGCCCCTTCTCTACTACATTGTGTTTCTCTCTCAGCACTCCAGTCTCTCTCATTACTTTGAGGACAGAGTTCGGTTCTCTCCCACACTTGTAGACCTGGTACCTGGTACCATATCTAGCACATGGTAGAAAGAAGACCACCATTTGCAGAAAATCATTTAACCACTCAGTCTGTTTCCTCATCTGTAAAATGGGAATAATAATCTCCTCTTAAATCTCAACTTAGATGTCCTTCATGAAAATGCTCTATAGGAATGAGAAGCAGAAGGAGCTGGAAAAGTAGAGACTCAACAAGAGAGTGTTAGTAAAAGTACCTGGCTTTATGCGTGAGGAAGATGAACTGCGGAGAAGTAAACTGATGGAGCCAAGGTCACATGGCAGTTCCTGGTGGAACCCTGGGTCTCCTCACTGAGTGGCCCTATTGTCCCAGAGGACTGTCTTTCATGGCAGCAAATCACTTTTCCCCTAGGCCACCTCCTGGGCAGAGTATGACCATGGGGCTCTAAGCTGTTTGGTTTCCTCAAGTTGTCTCTGAAATCTGACTACCATGAGCACATTCCTCACATATTTGCTTTAGGTGAAGATCCAGCTCTGTGTTTAAAGTCTGGTTCTATATTTATAATCCTAGAGGAGATACTATTTGGGGAAATAAACTCTTGCTCCTACTTTTTTTCAGTTGAATTAAAACATTCCCCCACATTTCTTGGAGCTTATCTCAATGCTTATGTTAAAACATCAGGTTTAAGCACATAAAACATCAAGTTTCTGATGCACTGTGGGAAGGTATTAGATGAATTCTTTTAAGCATAAACTTTAAGCAAAATGCATAGTCACCAGAGAGGAGATCTTGTCATCAGAAAGATTCTTGGGCTACTGTTTTCAAAGTATATGTAGGAGAGGCTGGAGAGCTATTACCAGGCAAAGCCCTGGTCTTCCACATGTATGCGGTGTGCTGTTCTTCCACAAAATGCAAACAAGAGTTCTGATTCCCCCAAGCAGCTGTATTATTGGTAAATAGGAAGTGTATTTCCATGGTGTGTGTGTGTGAGAGAGAGAGACAGAGAGAGACAGAAGGGGAAAAGGAGAAAGAGAAACATAAATAGCATTTCAGCATGTGTGTGTACCTTTGTGCTCACTCAGTCACATTTTTTTTCTTTTCTTCTTTATTTCCTCCTCTTTTTTTCTTTTTTTAAAATAGAAATTTATTTATTTTAATTGGAGGTTAATTACTTTACAATATTGTATTGGTTTTGCCATAGCAACCCCATGGACTGTAGCCCATGAGGCTCCTCTGTCCATGGGATTATCCAGGCAAGAATACTGGAGCAGGTTGCCATGCCCTCCTCCAGGAGATCTTCCTGACTCAGGGACTGAACCCATGTCTCTTGTGTCTCCTGCATTGGGAGGCAGATTCTTTACCACTACCTGGGAAGCTCAATTCATCATGACCCCTCTTAATTTTCAAAGCACTTATTTATCCATCAGTAATTAGCAAACCTGCCCTGGAGCCCAGAAAAAACAGGTCATTGTCATTAATTTCTGTTATGGGAGGTGGAAAGATCATTATAATATGAAATGTAATCATGCTACCAAGCATTTGGGGAGACTTCATCTGTTTGAGAATTGATAGTATTTAGAAAATTTTAGCCTCAATCATTCTTACATCACTGTAATTTTAGGACTAGGTATACAAGTTTAGTTTCTTTATTTTTCCTGGCTCTCATATCATTCTGCATCTGCAGTGACCAGAGCCTATATTCTAACTCCTCCAGGTTCCTAGGGCTGGCAGGAATACAGATGGTACCGTACTACTTAATCTGTCTTCTTGAGAAGACATGGAAAAGTCCATGGCCTCCTGGTGCTAGGTTAACATACATTTTGAAAGGAAGCCTGTGCCAGGATATTAAGAGTGTTTATTACAGAGTGTTTATAATCCCTACACTGTATTTGAATGTATAACACTTGTGGTAGGTACTGATCACATAGTTTATAAATAAGAAAGAGAGAGAGAGAGAGAAACACAGTTTGTCAATGCCACGTGAGATTTCTGAATGATGGAAACTTTTTCCCATTTGCAATCAAATGTAGTTCTCTCTCTTTTCTACTCTACCAAGAGCTGCAGGGATATTTGCCAGCTCCGACAGTTCATGGGCTTGAAAGGTAGCAGAATATGCCGCCCTGAAATATGCCACTTTGTCACAAGAAATCTTCAAGCTAAAAGCAATTAAGAAGAAACAGATAGAAGAAAAACTCTTTGCCCTCCTCCATTTGGCTAAAAGCAGAACATAAATTTGTAAAGGGTGTCCCTCCTCTGCTCTTTACCAGGGGAGGCAGAAGTTAATCATCAGAGACAGCACCAGCAAAATCCACACCATAGCCTTGTTCAAACCAGCTCTAAGCTCCCATTCGGTTCCCCCTATATTTACCTTCTACAGTTTGGTTCCCTGGAAGCTCAAAGTTCTTTTTTGTTGTCTTCTCATGTGTCTAAAAATTTATTCTTTTGTTAAGATGTTATATAAGTCCACGTCCTAACCACCAGTTTGAGTTACTCACTTCTGAGTTCCCTTATGTGTTTACATGATACACTTAAAACAAAAAAAAAGGCAAATGTAGAAAGAGGCTTTCTCTGAATGTTCCTTATCTGCCTCAAGCCAGAGCCTCCAAAAGGAACTTAATGGCCATAAATCCCTTCCCTTGGAGCTTCTTGAACCAGAAAGATGGGCTCTTATCACAGGAGAAGGGGTACTATATATAACCAGACAGGCTTTGTTACAGACTATCATGCCTTTCCTCTGTTCTTCTAAGTGCCCACTCATGTTTCCTGAAAATCAGTTACTGTCTCCTAAAAGGCCTCCACCCTCCATCCTTTGTACCTTTCCCCATTAAGATGCTATTTAATCCTGAAAACTAAGCCACCTCAGAGAGTTACTCATTTTTCCCCTGGGTAATCTCATATATACAAGAAGTATTACATGCTTCTATACTTCTGTTTGTTTTTCTTTTGTTAATCTTTTTTACAGAGGGTCTCAGCTATGAACTCAGAAGGGTGGAGAGAAAATTCCTCCCCCACACAAGCCTGCCTGTCTCTCCCGTGCAGGGCTCAGTCACCCTGCCCACCCTTAATTCCTGGTGCTCATTCTTACCATATAGTGGTTCACAGGAATTCTGTGGTGGGGCTTAGAGATTTCGTTTTCATGATTATGTGTAGTGACTGTCAAAATCATCAAAGTGGCATGAAGATTATTTTAAATTAAAAACATCCAAACAAACAGCAACTAAATTTCTTTTGCTGACCCAAGCAGAGCCTCCCCAAAATACAGTTGCTGTAAATCCCCTCAGTGGGGACTTGGGGGCATAGATTACAGCTAGAAAGGAGACTGACCCCCTGGATGAGAACAAACATCACAAACTCTCAAGCCTTCCATTTGTTTCCCTAAAACCCATGTGTTTCCACGTGTTTCCTCTTTTTCCTTAAAACTCCTTTCTTCCTTTTCCTTTTCTTGCTAAGTTGGTATATAAACCCCTGTCTTTAGCTCTTGAGGGAGCCAGCCACTTCTTTCATGCACTTCTGTGTGCATATGAATAACTCCTGTCTTTTCTCCTGTTAATCTGTCTTTTGTGAGTCAAGTCACAGGCCACCCAACCATTGCAACCTAAGATGGTAATGGAAGTTTTCCTCCCAACACATGTCACTAACATTCTCTAGAAACTGTTATTTATAACATGGTGATACCACATGGGAAAATGCCTTAAGTGCATTGAATATTATTGAAGTGGGTGATTTTTAAGGGGAATGGGGGAGGGTAGAAATGAGGATAAAGTATGAAGGGAGACAAAAATGAGAGGGTAAGAATCCATCACCTAAGTCATAGTAGTAATTCAGTCTTTCTACTTGGGGATAGAGGAGGTACTGAGAGGAAACATACCAAAATATAAGTTATTCTCAGATGATAGAATGAATGCTGACCTATTTGTTCCCTCTCCTTTTCCGTATTTTCTGAACATTTTATAATCAATTTATTTTCATTATTCCCAAATGCAACACTTGAAAATGTTTTTCTACTACTTGATAGAGGTCATGCCCTGGTACCGTTGCCCCAATTACTTCTGTCAGCTGCCTCCCACTTCTTACCTCGCTGTCTCTTCTGGACAGATAGACACACACATGCATGCACGTGCACGCGTGCACACACTCACTCACTCACACACACACACACAGAGGCAATTACAGAATTCCTATCCGTATCTCAGCTTGTGCCTGGGTCAGTAGAAAGCATCAGTTGTCTCTCTCCTTTCTTCCAGAATGACCACCTAGTTTTAGGACTGTCTTTGGCCTCCCAGGATAATTAACCTCTGTCCTTTTATCTTGCCCTGCTCGGTGGGTCTGCCTGGATTCCTGGTATCAGCCTTCCTCAGTGTCTCAACCTGGTGCTACCCCATGGTATAGGGTTCAGTAGTGTGTCTGCCAAATTCACATCCTTCCTAGCACTTCAGAATGGTATCTCATTTGGAAATAGGTTTTGCAATTATAATTAGTTAAAGTCCTATTGGAATAGAGTGGGCCTTTAATATAAAATGATTGGTCTTTATAGAAAATCCTGCTGCTGCTGCTGCTGCTAAGTCGCTTCAGTTGTGTCTGACTCTGTGCAGCCCCATAGACGGCAGCCTACCAGGCTCCTCTGTCCATGGGATTCTCCAGGCAAGAGTACTGGAGTGGGTTGCCATTGCCTTCTCTGATTAGAAAATCCTAAGGGAAATCAATCCTGCATATTCACTGGAAGGACTTTTGCTGAAGCTGAAGCTCTGATACTTTGGCCACCTTAAAGTGAAGAGCTAACCCATCGGAAAAGACTCTGATGCTGGGAAAGATTGAAGGGAAGAGAAGGGGATAACAGAGATGGTTGAATGGCATCACTGACTCAATGGACATGAATTTGAGCAAATTCCAGCAGATAGTGAAGGACAGGAAAGCCTGGTGTGCTGCAGTCCATGGGGTTGCAAAGAGTCAGACACAACTGAGTGACTGAACAACAGAAGTGTCCTTAGAAGAAGAGGGTAAGAGGCACAGAAGCACACAGGGAGGTCACTATGTGACCACGAAGGGAGGGATTGGCGTGAAGTGTCTCTCAGCGGAGGATTGCCAAGGAAGCACCTGTTCCACCCTGGAGGCTTCAGAGCGAGCAGGGACCCTGCCAACACCTTGGTTTTGGACTCCTAGCCTCCAGCACTGTGAGAAAATAAATTTCCGTTGTTTTTAAGTCACCACATTTGTGGCGCTTTGTTTCCGCAGGCCTGGGAGACTAATATATCCAGCTAGACTGAACTGGGAGTTCGCCAGGGAAGGTTCCTCATCTTCAGGGAGGTCTCATCTGCCCCCAGCATCCTCCTAGCCTGGTAATCCCAACATCCGGAGCCATGGAGGACGCCCGGGGAGGTCTCCTGCATGCCTTTATTTATGCTGAAACCAGCTCCAGGTGAGCATTAATCAGACGTGAGATTAGACATTTTCTCTGCTGTTATGCAGCATACACAGGGAGAAAGATGTTTTCCTAATCTAGAAAACACAATGGAAAGGTTACAGTCCAGTGGAACCCTTTTTATACTGGGGCTGTCACCTCTGAGTCCACTTTGCTTTGTGCTGGCTGTGCAGTGAATAGTTCGGCCAAGCAGGGGGCACACGGTCCTCTGCAACTCCAGAGTTCAAGGTAGAAAGTCTGACTTCTCATCCCTCTCCTACGCTCCTGTTCCTCCACAGGGCCTCTACCTTGGAAGAGAAAAGGAGAGCAGGCTGTGTTCTCCCTTCCCTCCTCATGCCTCTCCAGAGAGCAGAGAGGTCCCAGGGACAGAAGTTCCCAGGAGCTCCTAGACAAGGAAGCGGCCCTGGAAACAGCCAGGAGCCTTCGCCTTCTCCGACTGTGCTGTCGCTCCAGCTCCAGTGAGTCACCTGCAGGCTGAGATGTGCTGGTCCCTCTGCCACTCCCCCCGCACCCCCTCCCCTCCACCTTCCTTTCTGTCCAACTCCTTCCAGTCTTGTCCCCTCCAAGCCACTTGGTATACTAGTGCCCCAGGCAGAGTGTGCGAAATGGCTCTTCCCAAGCCGAGTCGCTTACTCACCTGCTGAAATGTTCAGATAGCTCCCCATTCAGCCTACAGTGAACTGAAGTCCAGCTTCTTACCAAGGCTGCCAAGCGGGAAGGCCATGGCCAAGGGCTTCTTCGGCACCTCTGTCACCTGCTACCTCTTGTGTTTCCTCCCTGTGATAGGCAGCTACTCAGAGTTCTCTGCACAGGCCTCTCTTTTCCCGCTCTGCTCTGGGCTTTTTCATGTACAGTTGCTGTGCCTGGAACCATCTCCCCACTTCCCTGCTGTCTGTTTATCTCTCCCATACCCTCCATTTTCATTTAAATATTGTCATCTCTGAGAAATCTTTAAGCACATGCACACCCGCACACAGCTGTCCCACTAAGTCAACCCTTTGCAAATTGCTCTTTTACTGCTTAGCACTCAGCATGATTTGTAAAGCTCTGTTTGTGGGAGTACATGAAGAACGCCTGTCTCCTCTGCTAGACTGTGAGGTCCTGAGGGCAGGAACTTCATCTTTTCATCATTGCTTTCCAGCACCCAGCCCAGAGCCTGGCTCATACTAGAGGCTTAATTAAGTATTTGCTGCATGAATGCTGAATTTTCAGATAGCTCTCTCACTCAGATCCATCCAATTCTGACATTCTGTGGGTCTACAGGCCTTATTTTCATCTACCCTCCTGATGTAAGAGTTTCCACATTTAATCTGCATGTGAATTTGCTGCTAGAAAAACACATGCCTCCCTGTTGATGGTGTGTGCAGCACACTTGATTGATTTTGCCCTATTGTGATTAATTTATATACAGAATTTAACTTTTTTCAGAGAAAAGCCCTACATTTTCATCATTTCCTTTTGATGCAATTTGTGCTACTGCTCATTGACTGATATCCTCCAAGAACTGCCTTCATTTTTTTCTGTATCTCTGATATTTCAGACTGATAGTTGCACTTGTATAGGAAATGATTTTTTCCCAGTTTTTTTTTTTTTTGTGTGTGTATGTGTGTAGTGATGAATCTTTTCCACAGAGATATTTTTCAAAAAACAATCTCTGTCTGTACTTGGCAGGAGCTCTGCCTGCTCATTTCCTCCCTTCCCCTCCTTTGCAGCCTCTGTCTTTTCTGCTCACATTGCTTTTTTTCACAGCAGTACTTTAGCAGCATGCCGGGCGTCTTCAGTTTCAGTGGTCTGCATTTTTCCAATTGGAAGATACTCTCCTGCCTTTTTTTTAAATCATAGAGCTCACAGAGACAGCTTGTACTCTAGGCTTGGGGAGGGAGGCTTAGCAGAAATCAGGAAGACCCTCTGAATAGAGGAGGTGTTGAAGCTTAAGTTGTGTTTATTGGAAAGAAAAGTTGTAGTGCTAAAAATCCAGTGGGCTTTGAGGAACAAAGTGAGATTGCCCACTGCCATCTGTGGGGAAAATTATGTACTTACTATGGGTTAGGTCCTCTGCAAAGAGTTTTATATTCTTCATCTCATTTAATCTTCACCAACTCCCTTGGAGGTCATTAGTGATTAGTTCACTGACTGACTCTATTTATTTGTTTACTGAACTGATATTTACTGAGTACCTGATACATGCCAGGAACTCCTGGAAGCTGAGTGGGGTGAGGCATTGGAAGCTCTTACTAATGGGATGAGTCGAGATCTCATTTACAGAGATTAGGGTAAGGGCAAGTGTTGGGGTTGGGAAGACATGTTGCAATTCTTCTCTAACACCTGTTCCCTTCCCCTACCCTCATTTCAAATAAGAATACTAACTTATAATAAATGCCCAAGATTGTATGATTGCTGGGAGACGACTCTGACCTGGAACCCAGGTCATTCTGATTCCAGAGCATGCTCTGTGTTCCTCCATAGCCTTGAGAAAATGAAGCATGGCTGTTCTGGGTGCTCACCCAAAAGCCTGTCCCCTATCCTTGTCCTGTCTTCATCTAGCAGAGTGGCCTCTTGTATCCCATCTGAATACCAGTCACCCTGCTGACTCTGGCTCCCTGTATTTTAGAGGCTAATACTCTTGGCATAACGAGTAGAAGCAGAAAGTTGTGACCAATGAAAACTTGTCATTAAAGGACACGTTAATTAGTTCGTTTTCCTGTGATGACTCATTAATGAATGTTCTGGTGAAAGTGCTCCTCCAGACACTTAGGTAGAAAAATAGACAAAGACAAAGCTGACATGGGCAGAATCATCTCTGTCTCTCCTCCTGAAATAAGTCAATCCCTGGATCCTTCTCTCAGCTATGGAGACCAGCAACATGTGATCTCACCACATTTTACCGGCGTGTGTGTAGTGAGGGGCTCTTCCATTACAGTTCCTCATCCGCCATCTGTGATCTGTCTCTTCTCTGCTTGCATTCTGCATCTCAGCTGCTCAAGCAGAGGGCTGAGGTGGCACAGTCACATCTCTGAGAGTCTTTTGGATGATATGTTAGTGACCGCTTTGAAGGGTTTCTGCCCGATTCTCTTCAACAACAATGACAACCACTCGCTTTTAAGACCTGCAGCTTTCACAGCTTAAAAATATTTTCCCAAAGGAAAAGGAAACAAGTTTCAAGTCATTTCCTGCTTGTTAAGCAGGCATTTGTTTATACTACCAGCCAAGCTTTCAGGCTTCAAGGAAATGTATTTTCCTAGGATGTTGGTCGATAAAATTTAAAAATACTAGAAACATTCAAAGCACGTGAGAAACGGATTCCACCGGAGGCTGGGGGCAGTGGGTGTGTTCACCTTTCGGTGCTGCCCCAGACCCAGAGTAGGCCTTTACTCCAGCTCCCTGGCTCCAGACTCCAGGGTCCAAATGTGTTCTACAATATCAAGTCACTCCTTCCCCCACTCTTCCCTCTTCCCTTTCGATAAGTTTGCAAGCAGATTGCAAACTGTCATCTCAACATCTTTACCTTCCACAATGGGATCTCACTAGAGATCGTAGCAGGTGGCAAATTGGTCTGATTTATCATTATTTGAATTTTTAATTTGTGGTATTTTAGGCCCGAAGAGTTTTTTTTATGGGTCTTAAAATGGCAACACAAACATTGATACATAATTCATTATCTATTTCTCATAATACATGTCGTTAACAACCCATTGACAGAAAAATCCTCAACACTTTAAGCAAGATGAAGTTACAGCTTTAGCTTTCTTGTCCTCCTACTCTTCTCCTCTGGGGTCTCTGAGAATAAATTGCTCGTCACTGAAGCACAGTTTACAGCCTTGAAAAGCCTTCTAAGTTGGAGCTTGTTTTTACTCAGGATGACCAAATCTTAAATATCTAGGGTAAATTGTTTGTTGGGCTTCCACAGTTTCTTGACTTGTGAACACTGAGTACTTTTCCAATTTAAGCAAAAGGTGAGAAAACAAGAGGAATATCTCTAGTCCCCATTCTGCTTTCTCTTTCCTTCCAAAGCCCTAAACATCCCTTTATGGTATTGCCTAGGATGTTGGTCTATAAAATTTGTAGCACTTTATAGCACTTTGCCTGTAGCACTTTGCTTCCTCATCCCCTTCCTATCCCCACTAGATGTTGCTGTCGGCATGACTCTTAAGCTGGAAGAAAGGGGAGCATCTATAATCCTTTTGAAACAACATCTCTATGTATAAACAACTCATATAGACAGAATGCCCAGGAATTTAACGGAAAAGACACCAGCATAATATAGGAGACCCTGAGCATTTTTATCAAGGTGATAATCCAAGCAGAAGAAAACCAACAAGGCTAAGTCAAGAGCAGTGTAAAGACCTTCTTGTGTTCTTGGTGACAGAAGCTGTAACTCAGCTGAGATAGGCAAATCTCTTATTACTCCATGCTAATCCAGGTACATTTACGCAGAGGCCATTCCATCAGGATGAAATACCTCTGAAAAGCCCATCTGATAGATTTCCCCTTCTTTTCTCTCCTGCCATGTAGATAAATCAGTGAACCAAAATGTCATTTGTGGGTTGTGCCTCCCAGATGCCACACGTTCTGTACTGTGTGGATAAGACCAGGAAAACACTGTCTGCCCTCCGGGAGCTTAGTGGCCACTGACACCAGACGGTGCCGCCTAGGGTTGGTCTTCACTTACTTAATGCGCTCAGTTTTGCCCTTTGAGTGGCCTTGTAGCCTTTAGAGCACCCCCATCTCTCCAGGCCCATCAGATGCCTCTGTGAAATCTATAGGTGTTACAAGAGTTTAAATCATTGATGAAAGTAATCGCTTGCTTCTTCAGTGAAATGATTATCTTTCAAGGGTTTCCTTTATTCAAATATTTATGGAGTGCTTTACTAGATTACTAGGCACCATTCATGGCATTAGGAAAGCCTTATTGGCCATGTCAAGTTTTGATATCTTTCTAGACCCAAGAAGATTAGAAAGACATAAGAAAATATGTGCATCATTCCTACACTAAAAATAATGGCTTGCAGGAAGACATCTGACTCCAGCCAGAATTTACTGGAGACCTTGACATTGGCTATACTTCTTGCTAACGACTAAACTTTCTTTTGGTGATAAATTAAAAAGATGCTAGAAACAATAGCTTGGGCAACCAGATCCAGGTTTTCATGCATGCTATTTTCTAGTCAGGAAGAGTCACTCCCAGAATGAGTGTTTTAGAGGATCTGGAGGATGACTTATGCCATCTCCAGTGAGAACCTGAGAGCTTTTTCACACTGTGGATGGCTTTGGGTCATCTCCATGACACATGGCTTCAGTCATCAGTGTGTGGTCCCGCTCAAGTGCAAGAGACTCTTGAAGAGTGCATTTTAGAACATATTAGTTGCTCTTTTTTCTTTTTTTGTGACTTGACTTCCCTCTTACTAATAAGCTGCTCTCTTCTCTGAGAGGATTCATGATGTCAGGAATGCACATACAAGGATAGTTGAATAAGTAATAAAGTTCTAAAGGAACGCTTATGTTAATTTATAAGGCACCTTTTGTTGACAATCTGAAAGACATTATTTCAAACAAAGGTAACTTGGGGGCTGTTAATAGCCATCAAATGTATTTATGATTGCTCTTATTCATTGCATTATAGAAAAGATTTGTCATCATGTTGGTCATGTTCTTAACTGTACATGATTTTCACAATTTACTTGTTAAATCAAAATATCATAGTAGATGTTTTCAACAAACTTCCAGTTTTAGATATTGAATATACTAAAATATGCTAGACTTTGGGTTTTAGTAAAAAAAAACAAATGTTTCAGATGTACTTTCAAGTGTTAGTCTAGCATCATTTTATTTAGTAAATTTGGCACGCTCCCAGATTCCAGATAAGCAGAGAATTGTGGCATTATCCATATAATCTGATCCAAAAAATTAAATTGTTTTTTTCTTGGGCAG
This sequence comes from Oryx dammah, assembly GCF_014754425.2. NCBI lineage: Eukaryota > Metazoa > Chordata > Mammalia > Artiodactyla > Bovidae > Oryx > Oryx dammah. The sequence goes on along the minus strand of NW_024070189.1, from coordinate 62,202,334 downwards.
AAAAATCTAAGTTAATTGTCTTAGCCATTTCTTTTAAATGCTTGTGTGAATTTAGTCTGAAGCCTAGGGAACAAGCAAAATTCCACTAAGCTTCCTTGGGACATCACTGATCTTATTGCTGTTAGATGGTTTATTGTACAGGAACAAGGATTTGAGAGGCAATAACTGCATTCCTTGGGAGTTTCTTTGGTTAATTTCCACATCTACATATGCCAAGTCTCTCTTGAGGCTATGTATGTTACAGGATTTATGGAAGTGGCTCCAGTTCAGTAGATGGATCCAAGATAAGGGGACAGATGGAGTAAAATTAGTTTAATTACAGGATTTTTCATCTATTCACAATTTGCAGTGCCCCGCAGCTTCCTGTAGGCCTGGTGCTTCTGTGCCTGACTGTGAGTGATCCCGTTCCCACAGAGAGGGCTCATTGGCCTCATGCATGCACAACTAAATTGTTCTTCTCTTCAGTCTCACTGTCTCATCCCCCAAATCCTCTAACTCATGTTACCTACCAGTCAAGTAAATTTCCAAAACTGTAGCTTTCATTTCAGTCTCCTAACCACAGACTTTCAGCGGCTCACCATTTCTAAGAGGATAATATCCAAGCTGCTCAGCTTGACACACAGAGCCCTCTGAGATATGCCCACTCAACTCTTCAGCCTTCCTCCCATGTGCCCCTAGAGGAAGTCTTTATTGTAGTCACATGGAGCTTCTCATCAGTCCCCTGCCTGCCATGGGCCATTCTGGCCCTTACCTCCACTTTCCTCCTCTGAATGCCTGTATCTCTCTTACCACTGATTGAGTTCTTCCTGCTCATTAAAGCCCAGCTCAGTTCTGTTCCTTTTGAGATCTCTCTGGACAACATGGTCCATGGGGCCTTCTTTGCTGTGCATTGGTACCCACTCTTGGCCACTAATTGTGTCCCAGGCAGGGGTAACTCTTGCACTGACATCCTGTTTGGACAATGAACTTTTTTCCTGCCAGTGACATCTTGTGCCAGCTTCATTGTCTGCCCCACATGTGACACTTTTTTGCTTGCTCCATGGCATCATAGGCTCTGATTGAATGATAGGATGAGAAATTATGAGCCCAGTTGTAGTTTCTTCTCTTTCAGTCACACTTCTGCACTGGAAGGTATCTTTCAGATAGAAACAAGTGAAACTCTGAGAAACAATGTAGGAACAAGGGCTTTGACTTATAACTTCTTGGAATGGCTAAGAGCTGGCTCTGGGGTCTGAGTACCTAGATTAGAACAATGGTTTTACCATTTATCCACTTTATGATATGTCTCTACCTCTGTGCCCTCATATAAAATGGGCACAATAATGGTATCCATACCAATGGTCGTTGAGGGGGTTAAACATCATATAGGTAAGGAAGTTAGTGCTTGGCATGTAGTACGTGTCCACTAAATATTCACTCTTAATTTATTAGTAAACAGTTAAAAGAATTAGGTCCCAGTTTTCTCTTTCAGGAGGAGTGTCCATTGACAGTAAAAGTGCAGGACCACTATTGAAGAATGAACTTTGGAGATGGGTCTCCATCCCTTGGGCTGACCTGGTAGTTCTAAGTGTTCTCAGGGGGCTTGCCAAGGGCCCACCTACTGAGATGCCAAGTCCAACTCTACAGAGAGAGTTTCATTTTTATTTTGGTGTACTGCCTCCTCAGCCCTTTGACATAAGTGTAAGCCTTTTTCAATTCAGCAAGCTATTGCTATTGACTCTAGGATCAACACAGTCCAGGATGGGTGAGAGATATGGACAAGATAAACGAGAACTGACAAATGTAAACTGGGCGAGACAGTCAAGAAGTCCAAGACCTGGACGAGGAAACAACGAGAAGTATTGCAGACAGTGCCCTTCTGAGCTGCCTGGGACAGAGCTGGGGCATTTACACCAGAACCGCAGTGTAACCCTCCCTGTGCCCTGCGTGTCTCTTAACTGTATGCATTTGTGTTTGTCAGTATGTCGCCTAACGGGGCTGCTTGTCCATCAGGCCTATATCTGCCACAGGCTGAGGAACTTCCCTTCCTCCCCAGGAGCCTGAACGGGAGAGACCCTGAGTTAGATAGTAAGATCGGAAGACAGCCCAGGTGGCTCCTGGACACACCCAGAAGAGCCCACCGGGCCACCTGCCGGCAGGGTGGGAAGTGGGAGAGTTACCTTGAATTCAGTCTCAATGTTGGCTAGTCTGGCTAGCTCGTTGCTGAGCTCCAGAGCCGTGAGGACTGGGTCTTCGCTGGACAGGGACAAGTACGCAGCACTTGCCAGTCCCTTGTAGGCGTTCATGCGAGAGCGCGAGTGGCTGAAGGAGTCCTTCCGCTGCTTCTCGGTGCACTCATTGCACTTGCAGAAGTAGTCGTGGGGCCGCTCGATGCGGGCACCCTTGAGCAGGAGGATGTGCACGATCTCGTACTCCTGGCAGTGGGCAGCCAGGATGATGGGTGTGATGTCGTGTGAAAAGCGCGTGCCGTCCTCGTCGTAAGCGTAGAAGTCGTCGTCGCGCAGCTCCTGCTCTAGCGGGCTGAGCGCCAGGCGCTGGCCCTGCGCGAAGGCCGGGTGGCTGAGGATGGCCTCCACGATGCGCACGTAGCCCTTGCTGATGGCCAGCAGCAGCGCGTCCCCCACCCGCGCCAGGTTCTCCTTCTTGAGCAGCAGCTCTGTGACCTCCAGGTGCTCGTTGCCCACGGCCAGCTGCAGCGCGTTCTGCCCCATGTAGTCCACGCAGTTGAAGTTGAGGGTCTTGGACTCCTCCAGCATTTTCCTGACCACCGGGATGTTGCCATACTCGGCCGAGTCCAGGAAGCGCTCCTCCTCCGGCGTCAGGCTCGTGCCCTTCTCGTTAAACATGTAGGCAGGACCCCTGATGGCCTGGCGGCGGCCCTTTTCCCTCAGTGTTGTGTGCCGGCGCTGCATGTTTTTGAAGGTGCTGCTCCCCAACCTGTGGGGTGACAAGGCAGAGATGCTAGTTACTCTCCTAGGATCCTACGGTTCTCCAGGGAGCAGAGCAAACAGACATCCTTGAGATGAAAAAGAAACTCATAATTGGGATATTTTGAGAAGTTATAGAATCTTATTAGAAAGTATTGTCCTAGCATGGAGATTAAGACAAATTGAACAACCTGAACTGTTCTTATGCTAATGGAAGAGTATTGGTTTAGTTACCCAGAAGTCTATCCTCCTTCGGTGGAGAAGTGTCTAAAGAGCTGAAATGTGGGTTCAGGGCAAGCTAAGGATGGAGGTGGAGAGGGTGGGGTCATGATGTGGCTGAAACAGGCTAACAACTGTTTTATTTCCATTTGTGCAAAGTTGAGACTGTCACTTAACTTCTCTGTGCTTTACTGCAGTGCTTTTCTGTGCTTCTACCAATATAACCTGGATAACTTTTTGTGTGCCATAAAGTTGACAGGAGGATGAAGTGAGGTAGCATGCTTGTAGAAAGTACTCAGTCCATGTTGGTCCCCTTCCACCTATTGGTGTGCCCACTTCTTCAGGGCTTCTGCCATAGAAATGGCCACCATGGATACTAAGGCCTTTGCTTCAGGCCTGTTACCCCAGCTGAGCTCCTGTACTATGACAAAACCGCAGCAACACACAGGCATGGCCACACCTCTGTTTCAGTCCTCTACTGTACTGGGATGTGCTTTCTTCTCATCCCTATGAAGCCTGAGCACCTATGAAAAGTCATGGCATGGAGTGGGCCTAGACTCATTGCCACTTACTGATGGCCACTGATGTAGCCTGCCTGAGGAAATTCAGCTACAGTTTCTGGATTTGTATATGGATGGAGAAGCAGCTTAGTTTATATGCTGGGTTTATTTCTAACGTGTTGTTCTTTCCCATTGTGGCATAGTGTAGATATTAATACAACACTATTAGTAATAGTCAACATTTATTAAGCTCTTCTGATATGCCAGGAACTGCACTAAGCGGTTTATATACTGCCTGTGGAATTTTTGTATAAACCCTATGATGTAGATACTATTATTATACTTATCTTGGATGACAGTCTTGAGACAAGTGAGGCTGAGAGATAGGCTTTCAAGTTAGAAGATCAAGAATAGGCATCCTGGCTCCACCTTTTGCCAGCCTTGTGATTCTGGACAAGTTACCTACTCTTTAGTTTGTCAGGGTTTTAAAATGGCATACTGGAGAAAATAATAGCGGGATATTGCATCTCTAGTTCACCTTGGCTGCTTGAGCAGGTCCCCAGTTCAAGATGCTTTAACTGTAAAACAGAGAGTCTAGACCAGGTGTTCCCTAACTCTCTACAAACTTGAACCTCTCAAACTGTTTATTCTCCAGTTGGTCCTACCCATATTTTTTCGTCTTCTCCCACTGATATTATTCAAATAATATTAGCATGGTGTGCATTTCAATAAGAAAGTTTCTTTTCTAGAGAGTACGTACTTGGGGATTGGTTTTGAACTATTTCCCATGTTCCCAATTGTCTTTTTGTTATTGGTCATATCTCGATGCATTAAGAGTACTCAGTATTTCATTTAAGCCATCTGTAAAAGATAAAAATAATCACAGAGGATGGTTTTTAAGTTATACTTAGTGTTTTGAGATTAAAAAAAAATGTAGTATCATTCAGTCTTGTGATTTTTTAAAAATTTGGGCTCTATTTAGTTTTCTGCTAATTTTACCTTTTGACATGCTCTAGTTTTAGCTCTTTTGGGGGCCCCAAAGCTGGTGTTAAGCGAGACTTGAGGTCAGACTGTACTCTGATCATGCTTAGGCCTGAGTTACACTTCTTTGGAGAAGCTGCTAAACTATTCAGATAACCTCTTTATCTGCAAAAAAGTGACAGGAATAATGATGGGCAGCTCCCTCAAAAGGCAACTGTGGATGATAAATCCTGATGGAGTGCTCCTTGCTTCTTTAGGAAGAACTTTCTGAACTGCCATCCACTCTTCTAAAGTGCACGTTGATAAAAGATTTCTGGGGAAAAGGTTCCCAAAATTCAACTTTATGAGCTCCTTCTTAGCTCATTTCTCTCAACAGTGCCATCATCCCAGGGAGAAAGGGTGCTTGTTAATAACAATGCTAACCATATATTGGGAGTCCAAAAGAGATCTTCAGATGAGAGAAAAAGACTCACAAATTGGGCACAGACATTTATTATTATAAGTTTTCAGAAGGATAGGCAATAACTGAGTTGAAAGCTAAGCAGTCACCTCAGTTGTGTCCCCAAAGGGCCTTATTTCAGATGATGTGAACTCAGTTTCAAGGTTTGTTATCTGGGGACACACACTCAGGTGGGAGTTAAGCCCACAAAAGACTAAACCTCTTTCTTGTGGAGTTTTTCAGCCTGTCCTCTGATGAGGCTTCTCTCCTCTCAGGAGCACCTCTCTGGACGTGCCATCACAACCTGAGAATGCACCCAAGAGCACCTGAGCAGTGTGTCAGAGATGTAACAGTAACTGTCTTGGAACCAGAGCTAGAGCTTGATTCCACATCACCATAGCTCAGGTGGGAGAATAGGTCAGGCACCAAGGTCACAAGTACCAAGAATACACAACTGTTACACAGCAACAAGCCACGGAGAGAGTAATTCAAAGGAAATATAATGATACTGAACCAGGTCAGAGCAGAGAAACATCTCACAAGGAACACAGAAGTACACAATCTAAATTCAGAGTCCATGTGGATGCCTACAAACCTAAAGAATGTTAAAGCATCATTTGTTAATCCCCCTCATTAAACAAACAAACATAAAAAGCAAGGTATTAACATTTTCATTTTTAGTTGGAGAACCTGAGGTAGATGAAGCAAAAAGACTAAACCTTGGGCAAATAATTTCTGCACAAGAGTAGTGCATTATATAAACCCTGATGTTTCTATAATAATCATGTTTTATCAAAGAAAAAAAATAAGTGTGGCTAGAATTTATCAGAAGTTAAAATGTCCTCTTCATTTGACATGCATTTTTCTGAATGACCTTGAAAGCAGACAGTCAGTTGTAGTAAGAAATAAACAAGCCTGTCTTTCCCATCCTTAAATCCCTCAGCTTTGAGATACATTTGGATGCTCAAAGAACTGTCAGTTCTGCTCCTCTTCATACAGAATCTGACATTGATGAAATGTTATGGCCCTTCAAATAATGTTTGCAGACAGGCATATAGTGGGACAGGCTACTCCATGAAATTGCGCTCAACATAAGGCTTTCATAGCAGACCCTGGAGCTCTGTGAATTGATTCTCATATTGATGGAGGCCTTTTAACCTCATTGGGAGTCCTTATTGGCTCCAACTTATAGTCTAATGATGCTTTTAAAACATTTGTTTTATTTTTTCCAGCTTTATTAAGGTATAATTGATAAAATTGTAAGGTATTTAAAGTATACATTGAGGTGATTTGGTATATATGTTTTGGTTAGAACATTTACATTCTATTCGCAGCAAATTTTGATTATATAATACAGTGTCATCAACTATAGTTACCATGCTTTTTATATTAGATATTCAGACCTTTTTCATCTTGCAACTGAAACTTTGTAACCTTTTTGGGTGTGTGTGTGCCTGCGTGTTCAGTCATGTCCTACTATTTGTGACCCTTTGGATTGTAGCCCACAAGCATCTTCTGTCCATGAGATTTTTCAGGCAAGAATACTGGAGTAGGTTGCTATTTTCTTCTCCAGAGGATCTTCCTGACCTAGGCACTGAACCTGTATCTCCTGTGGCTCCTGTATAGGCGGATTCTTTACCCACTGAGCCATCAGGGAAGCCCTTTTACCGACCTCATTTCCCGCCCACCGCCCCCCCCATTTAAGCATTTATATACCTATGAAAATATTTAGCCATTGGATCCTTGCCATTTAATCTTGACCTTATAGATAATCAGGCTTTAGCCATATTTTTCAGATGGGTTGGAAAGAATCCACAAAAGATGATATGTCAGAGAGATAAAGTCATTTGATCTATAATAGCTGGTGGCCAAAGCTCACACTCATGAATCAGATGTGTTGCTCTGCTGGACTTAGAATCTTGTCAACTGAGCAAAATGATTCTCTTTAAAATGCAGTTAGCATTTGATTGCCCTTTCTTTAATATTTTTCTTAAAAATGAACTTTGAATGCAAATGCCTTTTTATTTGCATATATTATTGAGATAACAAGTGATCAAATTCATCAAACACCTCAATTAAGATACTGTGTATCTTTTTCATTTTCCATAAATGCATACATTGACATTTGATGTCATTGAGAAGGAGGATTTCAGTGGAAACAAAACCATATTTGAAAGGAGGACTGATTATTAAACTCCCTCTTGATCCCTTGGTTGCTATTTTTATCAAGCTGCTCTTACAGATGCCTCAGCCAATCTGAAGGAAGCCAGATGTCAGTGATCCTTAAAAAGTATGAATTCCACACCCTAAGTCCCTCTGCAAAAGAGCATGACCACACAGCCTTTTGAAGACAAGGACTGTGGTTAATTACTGATGAAGCAAAGGCCATACTTAATCAAAATGTCTTTTTAGAGATTTTTGTAAAATTGCTACATGTATTATAGGTCTTTATAGAAATTATCCAAGCCTGAAAACAATTCAGTCTGTAACATTCCACAACTAAACATAGCACCAAACAATATCCTGGAGTCAGGTCATTCATCCAGGAAAACCTGGCCCTGGTCTGTGCATCCTCTCAAGTGTACATGTTGTAAGTTTTAGTTCAAAGCAACAGTGATGAAATAGCCAAGTGATTTCAAGTTTTCTCCTAAACCTCAGTTCTCTTACCAATAGAAAAGAAGTATTAAAATCTACCTTCTTTGGGCCTCAAGATGAAAGCCATGATGAAATGAAAAATGTGATTCAGATGTCCTGGATACTATAAAGCCTTATACAAATGTCCATCAAAATAATGATGAGCATTTTATACATCAGCACGCTTAAGTAAATGATTATATATTGGCTTACATTTTACTCTACACTAATATGTAAAGCTTAACTATTTTTCTAAATGACTATAAAAGAGCTTGACTTAACATATATTATACATTTGCTGTGTGCCAGACACTGTGCTAACTGCTTTATATGAAGTGTTTTAAATTTGCACCAATCATATGATAAGGTTGGCTATTTTCCTTAATGACTAATTGTAATGATTAACACCTATTACACATTAAGCACATTGCAGGCACCATGCTGAGAACTTTAACATGCATTATCACTTTAAACCCTCATAAACTATATGATATACTTGCTGTTGTCATTCCCATTTAACAGATGATAAAATAACCACTTTTGCCTACACAACTTGTGAGGTGAGGCTACATAACTTGTGAGTGTAGGCTATTGTTAAGAGTCTAATCTATCTGATTTCACAGCATGTGCTTTTAGCTGGTATGTCACTGCCATCCGTCTTACTCCTGCTTTTTTGTTTTTTTCCTGTTTCCTTAGACTGTAGAATTTCCCACTAGAGTGCAAGATCCATGACGGCAGGGAATTACTTGTTTATATGGTATATGTACCTGGCACCCAGTACCCCTCATGCTTGGTATATGATGCATGGTCAAGTACCTTAATTCTTAAATACTTGAATTTGGGCTGGTTATTAAGGAAGGCCAATAAAACAGAGGTGTTAAGGTTTACTAGTATCCTCTTATAAATACAGGAGCTACATAATCCTTTAACTACTATTTCCCATTTGTAACTGACAACTTTTAAAATAAAGTATGAGTTCCAAAGGAAAACTAGTTTCCAGTTAGCTCCACTATAAATAATGACCAGAAGTTGAAAGGTGCTAATATCAGAGGGTGTATTAAGTCTTGTGGGTAACTGAGGCATTCCCACATCTTCAAAATACTCCTAAAACATTTTCCAAAGGCATGCAATTTATTTCTAAGTATCATCTTCTTTATTTTATTAAAGTTGAAGTGAGGTAGTATATATAAATTACAGTGCTTAGTAATAATTGCATAATATTAACTATTTTAGTTTAATACAATTATAATAATTGTGGATCCAAAGCATGCAAATTCCTAAGCTAGTGAAAATAATCTGTGCAACACATATATTTTGAATAAAAAATATATTCACTATTTACTCCATGAATGTATATTCATGAATGAATAAATAGTGAATTTTTTTTTATTCACAGAAGAATGAATTCATATACCTTGCCAATCAGATCCTATAGGAAAAAAGCAAAGTATCCTTATGCTACTCAGTAGTATACAAAGTACAAAGTGAAAGTCGTTCAGTCATGTCCAACTCTTTGCAACCTCATGGACTATACAGTCCATAGAATTCTCCAGGCCAGAATACTGGAGTAGGTAACCTTTCCTCCTCCAGGGGATCTTCTCAAGCCAGGGATCGAACCCAGGTCTCCTGCATTGCAGGCAGATTCTTTACCAGCTGAATTATCATTACAATACATTATATTGAGATATACTTTCTAAACACTTAAGCTAATGTGGGAATTTTTTTTTCTCCCATTGCATCTTGGGGTGAAAACATTATCCAGTGTTCTTGAATGTTAATAAATGATTTTATCAGCAATTTTCACCAAATAACATCATTTAGAAAAGCAGTTATTCTCAATATTTTCAAACTACCTTATATATTAGCCGTGCTAACTAGTGCTTTGTGTATGCTTCTTTGATTTTTCTTTTTATTTCCTTACTGGTCTATTAAGAATTAGGGAGTTGTGAAACAGATATCTCATTGTGTATAGCACCAATAAGTTCTAATAGTTAACGTACTTTTTTTCTTCCAAAGATTTGTCTTGGAATAAAATAGATATGTGTATAACCTTTTGATTGTTTATTGACCTCTGTGATGAAAGAGTCTAAAATAAACATCTAGTACCACAAAAGTAAGAAGAAGCCCTTAAATCATGAAATGCAATGCTGAGAAAAGTAACATGCTGAATATTCATCTTGGGGTGGGCAGTGCTGATTTGATTGCTTTTCCTAAGCAAGAAATCCTCTCATCCAGGATACCACACGCATGTGCAATTAGTCTCAATGAGGCTTCACATAGTTTTGAATTTTTTCTGGGTTAATTACTGCCGAAAGGAGTTAGCTAGTTTATATGCCCCTAAGCTTAGGAGCAAGAGTATTTAGAAATAAATTTTTTTTAAACTTCTAATCATGACATAGAACCTTGGTAAATTGTTAAATAATTGAATCAATGTCATTGTTTAAAAGATCATAGAGAGTTTGAATCATATCCATAGTGAATATTCTGGATTTAATGTGAATTCATTCATAAATCTGATGTGTGCTTCAGAAATAAGACCCACCAGCAGGTGGCATTCTGAGGCAAAAATTCACTGAGTGCCACCAGCCAGGGTCAATCATTATTGCCTCTTTCAAATCTACCCTAAATCCATTAAGCCTTTAAATCACAATTAATGGCAGTAGCATCCTGCTTATGTCTACTCAATCATACTTAAGTGAATTTATTATGCCACTTCAGGCTTAAAGAGGGAGATGCTGTGTTCCAGAGTTTCAAAGCTTGTGTCAAAGCTCTGCCAGATTACATCTCTTTTATTAAAAGCATATTCGTTATATTTAAATGGATGTCTAAGCACACATTTTCAACGAAAAAAAGGAAAGAAAAATACTAATCTCCTTCTTCCCACCTGTAGTTCTTTAATAGTGGCAGCTTATTAGAATGTATCTTCTTTCTCCTCTTACCCCTGTATTTATATTATGATAACTAATACCACCAAAAAATATCAAATTAAAAAACTGTCAGTATTGAAGTAGGAGACAATGAGACAATACACATACTCTCTTCTGGGAATAAAACTGCACTCTAGCATAAAAGGACCAGGATATCAGGATGAGTTGCCTATTTCTAAAAGGCTTTGTAAACTTAGACTTTCAATGAAAAGTAAAAGGAAAAAAAACTCTACTAACCTAGCAAATAATAAAGACTGTAAATCTAGATTTACATCTAAAACCACAAGCAACGCATAAGAGGGAGAAGGCTAATAAATAAAAGTTTAATTCCATATTTCAGCGAGAAAACAACCTCTACTGGGAAAATCATTATGAAAGAATCATCGTAGCTGCTTACATTGAGGGTGAAATACGCAGGCTTGTCCCTTCTCTAGATGACCGGAATCCGGTGTTGAGTCGCGGGAATCTGGCTCCCCATGGGTGGTAGCCGAATAGATGCCACTCTCCGTGGTGCTGAAGTATGAAGCTGGTCGAGTGAGTGAAGTTGTGAGGATATGAAAGCGCACTCCACTGTCCTTTGTGTTGCAATAGTGAAAACTCGCCTTCCGTGGTGGCAGCCCCGCTTTACTGTTCTTTTCTTAGTCTGGGGGAAATTTCCCACGGAACATGACGGAGAAGGATCCGTGTGTGAGACAGGCATGCGGTGTGGTGATGGGTTGTTACAGTCCCCACCCCCTCTCCCAGTAGCTTTGAAAGGGAGATAGCAACTCTGCCTTCCTACCACAGCTCCTTAGGATTTCTGCATGCCCCCACTCAAGCTCCAGAGCGGTGCATAACACACACACATACACACACCCCTCTCAATTATATAAGGTAGCAGATTCTGGCTCCTGAAGCAGAATATTCATCTGTTAAATGAAAAATGAGGGATGAACTGGTTTTCTACCTGTTGTGTCTATGTGTGTTTACAGAGGGAAGGAGTTGAAAAGAAAACTAAAACTAGAGGAACCTTAAGAATAACAGAATTAGTTTACTTTAATAAGCTTTAAAGTCACACTCCACTTTTTCTTCTGTGAGCAATGCATTTTCTAACTTTAACCTTTTGTTTCATGATCTTTTAGCATTGTCTAGCCTCAGAAAGAGGTCAGTGACATAGATCAAGTCTGATGCTAGTAAAAATGCTTAAAAAGGGTTAGCTTTCATTTGTAGCTTTCCACTTTTTGAAGGGAAATTCCTAATGTAAAACCCATTTCCCCACAGTCCCCACTGTCACCAGTTGCTGTGTTAACAAATGATCTATGATTCTTAAACACCAAGGTATTTTGATGGCCTCATTGGAGAGAAACCTCCTTAATTGAAATATTACCTGTGTAAGAGAAATACCAGAATTAGTCCCAGGATCTACCTGGGTCACTGAACAATAAATCAGAATACTTATTCTTTGAAAGCAACTCATGGTTGACATCTAACAGTCTAAATACTTAGGATTAAAGAGTTGGCTTTAATATATTTTGCACAATGTCATTCTAGGTTTATATGCAAATCAGTTACATTGGTTCATTAATGTGCTACTAGCGTTTTCTCTGCATATAACGTGGTATGTGGGAAAAAACCCTGGGATTTTGATTCACTTATTAACTATGTGACCTTCAGCATAATACTTAACCTCACTGAATCTCAGTCTTCTCATATGTAAATGGTGGGCAAAAGTGGGTAACAATGTTTTTTTCCAAATGTGTGCGTTTAACAGATGCATAGTAAGTTTGAATGTTCTTCCTCTCTCCTTGTTCCAGAGAAGTTAAAGTAATGATCTAGTTAAAACTCTAAAAAGCTTGACAAGAAACTAATTTGATATCTATAAACCTCTTCACAAACTCTTCCTTGTTACTGATTGTGATTGTGGTTTATTGAATGAAATGCTATTTTAAAAAGAAATTTCCTCAACATTAAGACTTTCTCTTTAAAAATTTTATGGTCTTGAAGGACAAGGGAATTTCATTTTTAATTAAAATCAGCAACAAATACATTTAATTCATTTTGAATAAAGTGTTAATGAATTAAGAGCTATTTAGTATTACACTGAAGTGTAGGAAAAAAATATGTGAAGCCAACAAAAGTATCTTACACAACCCCAGAGTTAGATTAGCTGTGCCACTGATCATATCTCTTTGATTGGGCTCCTCATCATCATGATTAGTGAAGCAATACAGAATAAAATATTCTTAATTTTAGAATATTTTTTGAAAACTACTTAGTTTGTGGCTTTTAGTTGATAATGATAGAGATGAATTCTTATGATATTGTGTTTTTAATAAATAACCAAGAGAAATTCTGACACGCACCATGTTGTTTCCATTCATGATGAGCTCATAAAAGAACAAACCATATTTTAAGAAATGTGCCAATAACAGTGCAACAGCCATGTATATGGAGGAAATGAGCTAGTTATTTTATAGATAAATAAATTGAAGATAGGTCAGAATCAGCTCTTCAAAAGTGATAGGATAAGATGCTGTTTCATGAAGAATCCAGCCTTCAGCATCCACATTATTAGGGAGTTTTTATCACTTCTGGAGGATATTATACACAACCTTTGGTTCAATGGTTAAATACTTGTAATATGAACAAAAGTTATATACATATCAAAGTATTCCAGCATGTAAAATGCAGAAATAATTAGATTCTTACTATCCACAGCAAAAGTTCAGAAGATGATAGATTTCTGAACAAGATCTTGAACTTTGATTTTTCTTAGGCTCATAGTAGACTACATAGCACTTCTTGTCAAACTTGTGTTTCAATTCCAGGTATTCTATTCCCCAATGTGTCACTTAGTTTTATCACCTATAAAATGAAGTAATAACAGCCCCTCACTGAGTTACAATGAAAATAAAATGAGAGATCTCACATAAAGTGCTTATAGCATTGCCTGGCAGAGAGTCAGAGCTCAGCATATGTCAGCTTTCATCCTCTTATAAAAAAATTTTTTTTTTAGTTACAATTAACATACAATATTATAGTAGTTTCAGCTGTACAACATAGTGATTCAGTATTTTTATATAAAAGATCACCACAGAAAATCCAGTTACCATTCATCACCACACAAACCTGATACATTTTTCTAGACTATTATCCCTGTGCTATACATTATATCCCTGTGACTTACTTTATAGCCAGAAGTTTGTCTCTCAGTCCTCTCCACCCATTTGACCCATTCCTCTATCCCCATCCTCTTGACAATCAGCAGTTTGTATCTATGAGTCTGTTTCTGTTTTGGTTTTGTTTTGTTTTGAATTCCACGTAAGGGGAATCATATGGTGTTTGTCTTTCTTTCTGACTTATTTCACCTAATAACTTGTTGGTCTCCTCATGTTGTTGCAAATGGCAAGTTTTCATTCTTTTTTTATGGCTGAGTAAATATTCAACATATATATATATATAGACATACACACACATATATCATCTTCATTTATTGATGGCAGAATACTTTCATATTCTTGACTATTGTAAATAGTGCTACAATGAACATAGGGGTACATATATCTTTTGAAAGTAGTGTGTTTTTTCTTTGGATAAATTCTCAGAAGTGGACTTGCTGAACCATATGGTAGTTCATTTTTAGTTTTTTGGTGTTTTTTTTTTTTTAAGGAAACTCTCTACTGCTTTCCATAATGGCTGCACTAGTTTACACTGTGACCAGCGGTGCATGACACCCTCACTAACACGTGGTGTTTCTTGTCTTCTCATACTCTAGCAGGTATGAGGTGATTTTTCTTTGCATTTCCCTGGTGACTAGTGATGTTGAGCATCCTCTCCATTTAGTAGGTTGCCTTTTCATTTTGTTGGTGGTTTCTTTCACTCTGTAAAAGTTTTTTGGTTTGATGCACGTCTATCTGTTTATTTTTAGCTTTGCTGCCCTTGTCTGAGGAGACATATCAAAAAAATATTACTAAGATTGATGCCAAAGAGGTTATTGCCTGTGTTTTATTCTAGCAGTTTTATGATTTCAGGTCTTGTTTTTAAGTTATTAATCTATTTTGAGTTCACTTTTGTATATGGTGTAAGAAAGTGGTAGTTTCATTACTTTGGAAATTACTGCTCAGTTTTCCAACACCATTTATTGAAAAGACTGTCTTTTCCCCATTGTTTATTATTGCCTCTGTTGTAGACTAATTGACTATATGAGCATGGGTTTATTTCTGGACTCTATTCTATTCCATTGGTCTTTGTATCTGTTTTTGTGCTATGTTTTACTCTTTTGGTTACTGTGACTTTGTAGTATAATTTCAAGTCTAGGAATGTAATACTTCTTTCACAAGATTGCTGTGGCTATTTGGAATCTTTTGTGGTTCCATACAAATTTTGGGATTATCTGTTCTAGTTCTGTGAAAAACACCATTGCTATTTTGATAGAAATTGCATTGTTATCTGTAGCTTGCTTTGGGTAGTATGGGCATTTTAATGATATTGATTCTTCCAATGCATGAATATGATATATTTTTCAATTTATTTGTGTTAGTTTCAATTTCCTTCCTCATTGTCTTATAGTTTTCAGAGTAAAGGTCTTTCTCCTCCTTGGTTAACTTTATTCCTAGGAACTTTATTCTTTTTGATATAGTTGTAAATGGGATTGTTTTCTTCATTTCTCTTTCTGATAGTTCATTATTAGTTTATAGAAATGCAACAAATTTCTATATATTTAGTATCCTGCAACTTTAATGAATTTATTTATTAGTTCTTATAGTATTTTCATAGAGTCTTTGGAGGTTTCTGTATATAGTATTGTGTTATCTGCAAATGACAGTTTTACTTCTTCCTTTCCAATTTGGATGACTTTTATCTCTTTTGTTTTGCCTAATGGCTGTGGCTAGGACTTCCAAAACTTTGTTAAATAGAAGTGGTAAAAGTGGGAATCCTTATTTTGTTTCTGAATTTAGGGGGAAAGTTTTCAGCTTTTCACCATTGAATATGATGTTAGCTGTGAGTTTGCCATATATTGCCTTTATTATGTTGAGGTATTTCCCTCTACACCCACTTTGTTGGGTTTTGATCATACACAAATGTTGGATTCTGTCAAGTGCTTTTTCTGCATTTGTTGAGATGACCATATGATTTTTATCCTTTGCTAATGTGGTATGTTATGTTGCTTGGTTTATGGATGTTAAGCCATCCTTAAAGCCCCAGAATGAATTCCACTCAGTCATAGTTTATAATCACTTTTATGTAGTTTTGAGTTTGGTATGCTGATATTTTTGACAGTTGTTGCATTTATGTTCACCAGGTATATAGGCCTATAATTTGCTTTTTTCTTTTGATGTCTTCATCTGGTTTTGTCACTGGGGTAATTTTGATCTCTTGAAATGAATTTGGAGGTCTTCCTCCTTCTCCAGTTTTTTTTGGGGAATAACTTGAGAAGGAGAGGTATTAACTCTGGTATAAATGATTGGTATATTCACCTGTAGAGCTGTCTGGAGGGATTTTTGTGGTTTTTTTTTTTTTTATTATTACTGATTCAATTTTGTTGTGAGTAATTCATCTATTCAGAATTTCCACTTCTTCATGGAAAATTATGTATTTCTAGAAATTTATATGTTTCATCTAGGTTGTATAATTTGTTGGCATTGGCATATAATCATTCATGATGTTCTCATGTGTGTTTTTTTTTTTTTGTATTTTTGTGGTGTCAGTTGTAATTTCCCCTCTTTCATTTCTGATATAATTTATTTAGTCTCTCTCTTATTTTAAAAAAGAATTAATTAACTAAATAATTTGGCTGAACTGGGTCTTAATTGCACCTGTGGGATCTAGTTCCTTGACCAGGGCTTGAACCCAGGCTACCTGAGTCCCTAGTCTGTCTCTTAATTCTTAGTAAGTCTGGCTAATGATTTGTCAATTTTGTTTATATTTTCAAAGAATCAACTCTGACTTTCATTGATCTTTTCTGTTGTTTTTTAGTCTCAGTGGCATTTATTTCTGCTTTGATCTTTATTATTTCTTTCCTTGTACTAACTTTCAGTTTTGCTTGTGCTTTTCTAATTTAAAAAAACATACAGTTATATTGTTTATGTGTTTTCTTATTTCTCAAGGTAAACTTTTACCACTGTGAACTTCCCTCATAGAACTGCTTTTCCTGCATACTATAGATTTTGTAAAGTTGTATTTTCATTTGTCTCAAAGTATTTTTTTTATTTCCTCTTTGATTTCTTCATTGATCCATTGATCCATTTCTTCATTGATCCATTGATCCATTGATTGTTCAATAATGTGTTGTTCAGTCTCCACATTTGTGTTTTTTCTAGTTTTCTTCTTGTAGTTGATTTCTAGTTTCGTGATGCTGTAGCCTAAAAATATGCTTGATGTAATCTCAGTCTTCCTAAATTTATTGAGAATCATTTTGTGGCTTATCATGGGATATTTCATGATGAAACTTCCATGTGCACTTGAAAAAAATGTGTATCCTGCTGCTTTAGAATGAATGTTCTTCTACATATATCTATTAAGTTAATCTGATCTAATGTGTCATCTAAAGCTGATGTTTCCTTGTTGATTTTCTGTCTGAATGATCTGTTCAATGATGTAAGAGGCATATTAAGGTTCCCTACAATTATTGTATTGTTGTCTCTTTCTCCCTGTATTTCAATTAATATTTGTTTTATATATTTAGATGCTTTTCCTCTGAGCTCATAAATGTTTACAGATGTTATATCCTCTCGTTGGATTGACCTCTATATCATTATGTAATGCCCTTCTTTGTCTTTTGTTACAGCCTTTGCTTTAAAGTCTATTTTGTCTGATATGAGTATTTCTAGCTTTCTTTTCTATTTGCATAGGGTATCTTTTTTCGTTCCTCTACTTTTAGTCTCTTTGTTTTTATATCTGAAGTGTCTCTTGTAGGTGGTATATAGATGGGTCTTATTTTTTTATTCATTCAGCTGCTCTCTGTCTTTTATTGGAGGAGTTAACCATATATTATACTAATCAAATAACATTTAGAGTTATTGACAAGTATGCTCTTACTGCCATTTTGTTAACTGTTTCCTGGTTGTTTTTGTCATTCTTCTTTGTTCCTGTCTTCTCTTGATTTTTTCCTTTGTTGTCTAATGGATTCTTTAGTATTGTGTTTGGATGCCTTTCTCTTTATTTTTTGTGTATCCATTATAAATTTTTGGTTTGTGTTTCATATGTATAGACTTGTATAGATCACTATTTTAAGCTGATAGTAACTTAAATTTTAAGGCATTATAAAAATAAAGCTCAACATTCAGAAAACTAAGATCATGGCATCCAGTCCCATCACTCCATGGGAAATAGATGGAGAAACAGTGGAAACAATGCCAGACTTTATACTTTTTGGCTCCAAAATCACTGCAAATGGTGATTGCAGCCATGAAATTAAAAGACGCTTACTCCTTGGAAGAAAAGTTATGACCAACCTAGATAGCATATTCAAAAGCAGAGACATTACTTTGCCGACTAAGGTCTGTCTAGTCAAGGCTATGGTTTTTCCAGTAGTCATGTATGGATGTGAGAGTTGGACTGTGAAGAAGGCTGAGTGCCGAAGAATTGATGCTTTTGAACTGTGGTGTTGGAGAAGACTCTTGCGAGTCCCTTGGACTGCAAGGAGGTTAACCCTGGGATTTCTTTGGAAGGAATGATGCTAAAGCTGAAACTCCAGTACTTTGGCCACCTCATGCGAAGAGTTGACTCGTTGGAAAAGACTTTGACACTGGGAGGGATTGGGGGCAGGAGAAGAAGGGGACGACTGAGGATGAGATGGCTGGATGGCATCACTGACTCGATGGACATGAGTCTGAGTGAACTCCAGGAGATGGTGATGGACAAGGAGGCCTGGCGTGCTGCGATTCATGGGGTCGCAAAGAGTCGGACACGACTGAGCAACTGAACTGAACTCAAAAGCAGTACATTTTTACTTCCTTCTCTTTATGTTTTTGATGTAATATTTTACATCTTTTATTTTCTGTATCTTTTCATTGCTTGTTGTAGTTAGAATTGATTTTTCTACTTTTGTCTTTTTACCTTTAATCTAACTTTTTAAGTGGTGGATCCATGCCTTTATTATATATTCCCTTTTACCAGTCAGGTTTTCTCTTATATATTCTTATTTCTAATTGTGGCCTTTTATTTTCTACTCAAAGAAGACCTTTTGGCATTTCTTGTAATGCTGGTTTAGTGGTGATGAACTGATGCAATGTAGGGCTTCCTTGTTAGGGTACTTGATCAAAGGGAACTGAAATAAAAATTGGGTAGTAAAGAGTTTATTGACTCTTTAATTATAAAATTTAACATTCTGGCAAGGATCCAGGAGATAGTATTAAGTACCTGCTAGGCTGGTCCCTGGAAACATGAAAAAAGCAATGGCTTACAGTACCCAAAGATGAAATGAGAATTTCCATGGCAGAGGATGGAGAAGGGAAATAAAAAGCTTGTAGATGTGGCAATGCTGGAATTATTGTTTCCATAGAAGGCTCATGATGATTAAGTTCATGGCACCTTAGGTTGGGTTAGGGTTAGGGAGAAATATCACTAACCTCAGATATGCAGATGATACCACCCTTATGGCAGAAAGCGAAGAACTAAAGAGCCTCTTGATGAAAGTGAAAGAGGAGAGTGAAAAAGTTGGCCTAAAACTCAACATTCAGAAAACAAAGATCATGGCATCCAGTCCTATCACTTCATG
Organism: Oryx dammah; assembly: GCF_014754425.2. Classification (NCBI taxonomy): domain Eukaryota; kingdom Metazoa; phylum Chordata; class Mammalia; order Artiodactyla; family Bovidae; genus Oryx; species Oryx dammah. The sequence goes on along the minus strand of NW_024070189.1, from coordinate 62,183,009 downwards.
GCAAATAGATGAGGATACCATGGAAACAATGACAGACTTTATTTTTCTGGACTCCAAAATCACTGCAGATGGTGACTGCAGCTGTGAAATTAAAAGACAGTTGCTCCTTGGAAGAAAAGCTATGACCAACCTAGACAGCAGAGACGTTACTTTGCCAACAAAGGTCTGTCTAGTCAAAGCTATGGTTTTTCTAGTATTCATGTATGGATGTAGAATTGGACTATAAAGAAAGCCAAGTACCAATGAGTTGATGCTTTTGAACTGTGGTGTTGGAGAAGACTCTTGAGAATCCCTTGGACTGAAAGGAGATCCAACCAGTCAATCCTAAAGGAAATCAGTCTTGAATATTCATTGGAAGGACTGATGCTGAAGCTGAAATTCCAATACTTTGGCCACCTGATGTGAAGAACTGATTCATTTGAAAAGACCCTGATGTTGGGAAAGATTAAAGGTGGGAGGAGAAGGGGAGGACAGAGGATGAGATGGTGGGATGGCATCACCAACTCAATGGACATGAGTTTGAGTAAACTCTGGGAGTTGACAATGGACAGGGAGGCCTGGCGTGCTGCAGTCCATGGGGTTGCAGAGAGGCAGACGTGACTGAGTGACTGAACTGAACTGAACTGAACTGACCTAGGGCACATGTCTTTTACTAAAAGCATAAGAAATGCTTTTTTAAGGGTAGCTCCAGTATTACTAAAATTTTCAGTGTGATTCTTCTCTGTAGGTCAGGGTTGTTTAGTCACCAAGTCATGTCTAACTCTTTGCAAGCCCATGGACTGCCGTGTGCCAGGCTTCCCTCTCTTTCACCATTTCCTGGAGTTTGCTCAAACTCATATCCATTGAGTCAGTGATGGCATCCAACCATCTCATCTTCTGTCATCTCCTTCTCCTCTGCCTTCAGTCTTTTCCAGCTTCAGGGTCTTTGCCAATGAGTCAGCTTATTGCATCAGGTAATCAGAGTATTGGAGCTTCAGCATCAGTCCTTCCAGTGAATATTCAGAGTTGATTTCCTTTAGGATTGACTGGTTTGATATCCTTGCTATCCAAGAAACTCTCAAGAGTCTTCTCTAGCATCACAGTTTGAAAGCAGTAGGATATTTGTTATAGAACTTAGCTCAATAGCAGTGGTCTTAATAGATCCCTGAAACAATGGAGTCAGGTTTACTTAAACATCCTAAGCCAGACTGTTGTAATATTGTAATGACGAGCAAAACTGGATTGTCAGTCAAGAGTATAACCTATAGAATTTTAGAAATTTTAATAGAAAACAGTATCTAGAACAAAATAAATGGGTAGCTAAGATACTATTCAGTTTGTGCCTGTAGAAAAATCAAGAAAGGATGACTGGTAGGCTGAGAGTCTATTACTTTAATAAAACGTCATGATCCTAAATGTATATTACTTAATGAAAGAAGCCAACCTGGAAAGTCTATATATCATACAATTCTAATGATATGATGTTCTTGGAAAGGCAAAGCTATATTGACAGTAAAAAGATCAGTGGTTGCCAGGGGTTAGCAGGGAGGGAGAGATGAATAGCCATAGTACGGAAGATTTTTAGAGCAGTAAAACTATTCTTCATAATACCATAATGATGGATATTTGTCATTATGCATTTGTCAAAACCCATAGAATATACGACACCAAAAGTGAACCCTAATGTAAGCTATAGACTTTGAGTGATAATGATGTGCCAGTGTAGGCTCATCAGTTGTAATGAATATACCACTCATTTTGGGCATGGTGATTGTTGGGGAGGTGGTCCATGTGAGGGGACAGGGGATATATGGGAACACTCTGCACTTACTGCTTAGTGTTACTATGAACTGCTAAAACTGCTTTGAAAAATAGTCTTTTTTTTTTTTTTTTTTTAAGGTCATGATCTTGCCTAGTTCCTAGACCTGATCCAATTTTTAGGCCTGGAAACCACTGATTAAAAAAGTGGGAAAGAAGACCTAGGATCTTTATGACAATGATTTCTCTAGTCCTTCCCCACAGAATCCTTTGGTCATTTACTTGAACAGCTTTGCACTAGGGAAAAGAGAAAGGGGAATGTCCAGGCAGCTTGAGATACAGAGTCTGAGTTGACATTAGCACCCAGGGCCCCAAAGCCTCATTGTGGCCCACTTGTTAGAATGGTGGTATGCAATGGCCAGATGATAAGTGGTGTGCTGGCCAGCACAGAGCTTAAAGGAGATCCAGTGTGTCCATGAATCCACCTGATGGCCAGTTCTCTGGTCCTGGAATATTAAGTGAGTTTGGCATACTTGGCAGATGTTACCTCTTCACTGGGTTCTAGTTCTGTGGGGTAAGAACTGTCACAGTGGGGAAGATCAAGTGAAAGGCTCTTGAGGCTATCCCTCATACCTCCTACACAATAATGTAAAAAAGCAATAGGGCATCCTGGAGAAGAAAAGTAGTGGGGATTAATAGCACTCTTTAGGATTTAAAAAATACAGAGGTATAACTCCCAAGATACTTGCATTTAATTGGTCAGTCTAACACCTGCAGAAACCCATGGTCTGAGGGTGATACCTATAGATTACTGCAGGTTCAAGCATATGATAATCCCAATTATAGCCACTGTACTAGATATGGTATCTTTATTGGTATAAATTAATAGGCCTCAGATACATTGTCATTGTTTTGGAGAATATATTGTTTTCTATTACAAATCATGGAAGAAGGTCAGATATTTACATTGGATGAGACAACGGTATATGTCTAGTTTTGCTTAAGGATTTTTATTAACTTTCCTGCTCTTTATAACAACGTAGAACAAAGTAATCTGGACTGCCTAAGCATACTGAAGACCATTTATTGATTTATTGGGTTGGTGATAAATATCAATAACCTCAGATATGCAGATGACACCACCCTTATGGCAGAAAGTGAAGAGGAACTAAAAAGCCTCTTGATGAAAGTGAAAGAGGAGAGTGAAAAAGTTGCCTTAAAGCTCAACATTCAGAAAATGAAGATCATGGCATCTGGTCCCATCACTTCATGGGAAATAGATGGGGAAACAGTGGAAACAGTGTCAGACTTTATTTTTGGGGGCTCCAGAATCATTGCAGATGGTGACTGCAGTCATGAAATTAAAAGACACTTACTCCTTGGAAGGAAAATTATGACCGACCTAGATAGCATATTCAAAAGCAGAGACATTACTTTGCCAACTAAGGTCCGTCTAGTCAAGGCTATGGTTTTTCCAGTAGTCATGTATGGATGTGAGAGTTGGACTGTGAAGAAAGCTGAGCGCCAAAGAATTGATGCTTTTGAACTGTGGTGTTGGAGAAGACTCTTGAGAATCCCTTGACTGCAAGAAGATCCAACCAGTCCATTCTGAAGGAGATCAGCCCTGGGATTTCTTTGGAAGAAATGATGCTAAAGCTGAAACTCCAGTACTTTGGCCACCTCATGTGAAGAGTTGACTCATTGGCAAAGACTCTGATGCTGGGAGGGATTGGGGGCAGGGAGAGAAGGGGATGACAGAGCATGAGATGGCTGGATGGCATCACAGACTCAATAGACGTGAGTCTGAGTGAACTCTGGGAGATGGTGATGGACAGGGAGGCCTGGTGTTCTGCGATTCATGGGGTCACAAAGAGTTGGACACGACTGAGTGACTGAACTGAACTGAACTGATATTATATTATATTTACTGGGATAGATGAGCCACAGATGGTCAGCACACTGGAGGTCCTGGTAAAACACATCTACTCCAAAAATTTGAAGATGAAAACTTGAATATTTATGGTTTTTCACATAATATGTTTAGGGGTCCAGGAATCAAGAGCATTCTGATACATCCCTTCTCAAGTTAAAACAAGTTATTGTGCCTTACATTCTTCTATCCAAAGAAAGAAGCACATAGACTTCTAGGCCTCTTTGGATTCTGGAGGCAGCAAATTCTATATCAGAGGATTCTGCTATAACCTATACTCCAGGATGCATAAACTATTGCCAGCTTTGAGCAGGAAAAAAAAACTCTACAGTAGGACCAGGTTGCCATGCAAGTAGCCCTGTCTTGGGCCACACACTCCAGCAACCAAATATGATTAGGGATTCTAGTTGATGGGGAAGGATGCCATATATAGTTTGTGTTAAATTCCAGTGAGACAACCATAATGTAAGCCTTTGGGGTTCTGGAGCATGGCCTTGCCATTTCCAGTGGAAATTTTTATACCATTTGCAAAACAACTTCTGGCTTGCTACTGGGTCCTGGCAGAGATGGGTCATTTGACCAAACTAATTGACTATATGTCTAGAACTGTCCACCATGTTGTTGTTCAGTCACCAAGTTGAGTCTGACTCTTTGAGACCCCATGAACTGAAGCATGCAAAGCTTCCCTGTCCTTCGCTATCTCCTGGAGTTTGCTCAAACTCAGGTCCATTGAGTTGGTGGTGCTGTCTAACCATCTCATCCTCTGCCACCCTCTTTTCCTTTTGTCTTCAATCTTTCCCAGCATCAGGGTCTTTTCCAATGAGTCCTCTCTTCCAATGTTGGAGCCTACCATATCCATAAGTCAGAAAGTCAGATGAGTCCTGGGAAAATTCACTGAAAAATGAAAGTGATGTATCTAGGGTTGAGTATCTTCAGGAGCAGAAGATACAAGCAAAATACATGAGCATGAGCAGGTAGCTCAGATCCCCGTGGCACCCAACACTGTGGCACCAGCGATCCTTCCTTAGCTCATATGCTCAGCTGTGTCTGACTCTGTGATTCTGTGGACTGTAGCCCACAAGGCTCCTCTGCCCATGGAATTTTCCAGGCAAGAATACTGGAGTGGGTTGCCATCTTCTTCTCCAGGGGATCTTCCTCACACAGGGATTGAACCCATGTTCTTGCATCTCCCACATTGACAGGCAGATTCTTTTCCCACCGAGTCACTGGGAAAGCCAGCAACAGAGAACAACCATTAATCAAGAAGACTAACTGTACTATTGCTGGCAGATTATCTTCATTGGACTCATTTTATTCTGGTAGGATTAATTGTTCATTTTCATATCCCACAGGAATGGACATATATTTAGGTATGAGTTTGCCTTTCTTATCCATTGGGCCTCAGCCAGCACTATTGTCCAAGGGCTTATAGAGGATTTGATTGAGTTTGAGTAACCTCCGGGAGTTGGTTATGGACAGGGAGGCCTGGCGTGCTGCAGTCCATGGGGTCACAAAGAGTCGGACACGACTGGGCGACTGAACTGAACTGAACTGGTTCACTGGCATGGGAATCCTGTGTAACATAACCTCAGACCAAAGGACTCCCTTTTCAGCAAAGAAGGTTCATAAACTGCTAGCCTGAAACATCACTAGAAGCTCAGAGGGAATGCCCTACGGGAGTAGATGCCGTCTTTTACAATGCTTTGAACTAATGACCCTTACATGGTGTTATGTCCCCAGTAGGAAGAATACATGAACACAGGAATCAGGGTTTGAAACAGTAGTGACCCCCCGTATCATCACCCTCAATGACCTGCTGAGGGTCACTGTGCTTCTTTTCCCTACTCTTTTGGGCTCTGATGGGTTAGAAGTCTTGCTTTCCACAAGAGCATGCTTTCTCAAGGGCATACAGGAAGAGCACTGGTGAATCATAAATTTTAGTTTTCACTTAGGCACTTTGAGTTTCTTGTGTTAGGCATCAAAAGCAAGAAGAAGACTCCCAATCTTGGTAGGGTAGTTGATCATTTGGAGGAGATGGGGCTGCTCTTGTACAGTGGAGGTAGGGAGGAGAATGGGTGGAACTGAACTCATCCACATGGGCCTGTATTAGTACTCCCTTGCCTAGTTGTGACTGTAAATAGGCTGGTATGGTGACCCCAGCCAAAGAGCATGGGGTCTTTATGGCTGAAGGTCTGAAGCATATTAACAGGTCAGCACCAAGGCCAACAATGCCTGATGTTGTTCAGTCGCTAAGTTGTGTCCAACTCTTTGCAACCCGCTGGACTGCAGCACACCAGGCTTCCCTGTCCTTCGCTATTTCCCAACGTTTGCTCAAATTTATGTCCATTAAGTTGGTGATGCCATCTAACCATCTCATCCTCTGTCACCCCCTTATCCCCCTGCCTAATAGAATCTAAACAATTAAGTGGAAGAAGAAAATAATGAGTATCTGTTGGGACCCTGAGAACCACTTCTACTTTAGACACTGTAGTTATCTCACTAATATCTCTTTTTTAAGCTGCTTTTAAGAAGAGAGGTACACCAGACCCCTGGAGGGGCTTCTCTTCCATCCTGTGTGCAGTGGGATTTTGGAGTAGAAAAAAGGTCGGGGTGGAAATCAGCTCCCCTATTAAGGAAAGACTTGCTGCCAGCTGAAAGGATTAGAATCAGCAGATAATCTCAGCTCCATCAGAGTCTGCCTTGGCTTGGAGGCCCACCTTGCCTGAGCCCCCATCCTTGTGGAGGGCAGAGGGTCCTATTTCTGGTGACTAATCGAGGGGGGAATATACCAGCCATTATGGGGTGGCCCAGGACTGTACTAATTTCACAGAACCCTTCCAGGCTGGCCAAAGTTTGATCAGGCCTGTCTTTTCCCTCTGCCCAATCCTACTACTTCCTTTTTCTTGTCACCAGTATTGATTACAAAGAAACATCTTGGACCCCAAATACTATCTCTGATCTGTTTCTAGAGAACCTACAACAGATGACTTACAGGGATAAATAAACTGCAAAACAAAATTAGGGACAGTTGAAAAAGAATAGGACAATAATAAGAATAGGGACATAAACTGCTTGATTTAAGCTAACATGCAGATATCTCCCTGAGCCCTATCCATAGGTTATAGACAGATTCCAGGCTTTCTAGAAGCCAAAGTGAAATAAAAAGCCAAGTAACCAGGGGAAACCTTGAGATCAGGTGAAGGGAAACAATTCTTCATCCAAAGAACAGAAAACATTTTTTTTTTTCCCTGAGAAAGAGCACCATGTAATGAAATGAGCAACCTTAACAATTATAGTTGTGCTGCATGGTTAACTTGATAGCACATCACCATTTGTTAACTTATTTTAAATGGAATTACAATCAATCACATTATCCTAAGCAGGTTTATTGTTTTTCACTCATACTCCTCAGGCTCTGAATCAGTGAACATGTATTAGTCATTGGAACCAATTATCTAAGCGTGTTGGATTAAGATGGTTTCACTGGAGATGGAGTGTGCAGAACCATGATGACTAATGGTGCCTCACACACTATTGTTATTTATTTCATCCTCCTGTGTCCCAGAATGTTTTTGCTTGAGCTGACATATTTACCCTTTTGATTCTACTTCCCCAAAGTGGTGATGCTACTCAGTGCAGAGGAGGACACTGGCAAATAGGAGACAAGAGGAAAGAAGAGAAGAGAAGGGAAGAAATAAGTTGCACAGTGAAACTTACAGCTGGAGAATCTTACAGGTGGAGAATCTTACAGCTGGAGAATTCTTTCTTGAGTAACTGAATTGCAGATCAGCAAAGTGTTTGATTCTGAGCCCTTGATTTTTCTAGGATATTGAACAGAGATACATTGCTGATTTTCTTACAAGAAAGTGGTCTTGTCTCATTGGACTAATTCTGAGAATAAATTATTCCTTCAAAAAATCAGAATATTTCCTTCTATAGCAACTAACAGACTTTCAAAACTGGGGTTATATTTGGATTTTGCTAGATTAAGATGTATAAATAGTATAATGGGTTTGTTGAGGTATAAAATAGATTGTTAGACTCATTAAAGTTCACATTTCTAAAAGCATTACATTAAAATACAGCCCCTAGAGAAATTTTAAATGATTAAAAAGATATTTGTGCCTCCTTTGTATCTAACTTCATGTGTTCATTGTATCTGGCTTATAGTTTTTCTTTTTAAATTCAATTTTAATTTTTTTAAATGAAATTTAAATTCTTTTTATTCAGTTGCTTCCAGCTATTACTTTATTTATCACATTTTCTATCTCTTGGATGCTCCTTATTTCTAGAGAACTATTTCTATTTTGTAAATCTTTCTAGTTCCATCCCCACAATCTTGATTTCCTCAATCTTTTTTTGTTCAAAACACATGCAGTCATCCCTTGGTACTTGTAAGAGATTGTTCCAGGTCACCCATGGTTACCAAAATCCAAATATGTTCAAGTCCCTTAGATAAAATAGTGAGGTATTTGCATATGATCTATGTATATCTTCCCATGTACTTTAAATCATCTCCAGATTACTTATAATGCCTAATACAAGGTAAATGGTAGGTAAATAGTTGTAAGTATAATATAAGTCTTGTAAATAGTTACCTGAATGCCACAAATTCAAATTTTGCTTTTTGGATCTTTCTGAAATTTTCTTTTGGAGTATTTCTATTCTTGGTTGTTTGAATCTGTGATTGTGGTACCAGAGGATATGGAGGGCCAATTATATGTAATAAAAATCTCAGTGATTCAGATTAATTTTAGGAGAGATGGTTGAACTTATGAGACTGTATTACTGTCTTTAGACTCGTATATGCCTTTACATTTATTTACTGTACTTACTGCTGAAATGTTAATAAATTATGTGGTATCTTCTGGGAATTTATTTTAATGAAAAGATAAAGAACTCTTACATTTTTCACTGAGTGTCATGCTGGCCCTTTGCCAGCACTATACTGCACAGTGAACTGCACAGAGCAGTTCTTCCCCCTCTGCCCTCTCTGTTTTATTTTACAAGGGGTCTAAACTTTGCAGGGTGCATTGCCCAGTCTCCCATTAGCTGACATCCTTCTGGGTTTGGCCAATCAGAACCATGGCGGGTAGATTGGAGGGCAGGAGTAAAGGGGAGTTTTTAAGCTTGTTTCCATGCTTAGGCAGCAAGGGCAGCTCTTGGAGGGCTTCAGATCTCACTGGACAGACTCCTGTGATTTCTGTTATTTGCTTGGAGGCTGTACACCCTGGGTTTCAGGAATATTTCCTTTTCCTTTTGATACTTTAGCACAGGGCTGATGGTGGTTTCCTGTGGTTACCAATCTGTGAGCTGTTTCATTGCCCCCTGTTTGACTTCTCAGCTCATCCATCACTCATAAAATAATTCTCAGATTCCCTCTGTTTTTGAAAATATGGACTTCTAAAATAAATGGCTTGGCAACAACTGAATAGTCATTTGGAAAAAAAATTTGCTTCTATCTTAGACCAATTGCCGGAAAAAATTTCAAATGGATCACAGATCTAAGTGTGAAAAATGAATCCATATAAAAATAGAGGAAAACAAAGATGATTTATCTCTTGATCTGGACATGAAGAAACTTTCAAACTAAAGTCCCAAATCTAGAACAATAAAAGAAAAGATTGATAATATCCATTAATTAATAATAAATAATGAAAAAAATTTATGGCAAAACACCACAAGCAAAATCAAAAGACCAATAAAAAGATCAAAAGACTAAGGTCAAAGGGCTCATTTCTCTAACAAATAATTCTTAAAAATCAAGGAAAAAAACCCCCAAAATATGATATAAACTGGACAAAATCCTCAACAGTTCACAAAATATAAAATGGCCCTTAAATACAAGAAAATATATTCAACTTTATTCAAAACAAAATGTAAATTAGATCTTTATTGAGATGCAATTTCTCATTTATCAGAATGGTAGAATATTTCAAAATCTAGATAACATGTTTGTCAAGGCTATGGAAATTCAGATACTTTCATACATTTCTGGTGGGAATGTAAAATAATAGCAACCCCTTTCAAGGGAATTTGATGATATCTAAGAAAATTATATATGCATTTACCTCTTGAACCAGAAATTCCAGCTCTGGAAATTTGTCCTGAAGAAGCACCTCCACAAATGTGCATATGTGTAAGGTTTTCATTCAGGAATAAGTTGTAATAACAAAACGTTGTAGTCCATTTAAATCAGAGTAATTGAATTAAACATAGTGCTCCAGACAATGGTATATGATGTAGCCAAAGAGGAAGAATAAGGACGCTGTCTATGAATCCAGCATATAATGGAGTACATATAATAGGCTACCTGTTACATAAAAAGAAGGGGAAATTCCTCATTCTTCCAAAATGAAACAGGATATATCAACCAGGTATCAGTGAAAATAGTATGTTGTTGCAGGTTATGTTGGGATGATGTGGAGGGTATAGGGATAAATGTATGATTTCTCTTAGTAGACCATTTTTATATGGTTTCAACTTTGAACATGTAAAAATTGTAAATATTCAAAAATAAAATATGAAAAGGCAGACATTACATTTGACTATAAGCAAGAAATAACCTACTGTTGTCAAGTTGATAATAATCACACAGAGAAAAAATTAAGTATCTTCAACACAGAGCTTTGACTGTATACCCTAGATAAAATGTATCATGACGAAGAACTACCAAGAACTCGTGACATTTGCTTAGTAGCTTTGTTCTTAGTGGTGGTATTTGGTGGTGTAATTCTGATATTGTATTGTGTGTATAATAGGATAGAGCAATTGAGTAAATGTGTTGATGTTTTGGGGAAGAAAAGCTTTTACTTCGGAGAAGGCAATGGCACCCCACTCCAGTACTCTTGCCTGGCAAATCCCATGGACAGAGGAGCCTGGTAGGCTGCAGTCCATGGGGTCGCGAAGAGTCGGACACGACTGAGCGACATCACTTTCACATTTCACTTTCATCCATTGGAGAAGGAAATGGCAACCCGCTCCAGTGTTCTTGCCTGGAGAATCCCAGGGGCGGCAGAGCCTGGTGGGCTGCCGTCTATGGGGTCGCACAGAGTCGGACATGACTGAAGCGACTTAGCAGCAGCAGCAGCAGTTTTTACTTTTATAAGTGAGAACAAATAATGTAGTGTTGGATTTCAGTGAGAAATCTCAATCTGAGCTCATTATATGTTATATATTTTGATAGATAACATGGATATGTATGTAAACTTCCTGGCTCTGTTTGCTGAAAGGGATTAAAGCAAATCAGCGTTAGTAGCAATCAGTACAGCTGGCACCTAGATCTAGATTTCTAAATATCAATCACCACTGAAGTGTTTCCTAGGGAAATGGCTATTTCCAGGCTCAGAGCAGGGAATTCGTAAGGTAAACCTGAAAAATCTCATATTGAAAAACAAGTGTACAAAGACTAATATCCACTAAAAAGAAAAGTACAAAAGTTGGCTTGGGATAAATTACACATCAAAAAGAGCCATGGTAAGTGATTATACCATGTTGAATACACTGAATTTTTGAGTTTCTCATGTTGAGATAAGAGAGAGAATGAGAGAAATATGAAGAGAGTGACTGAGAGAAAAGAAAAGCTTTTTTATTTAAATAAAGGAATGCTAGCTAATAAATGTAGATGGGATAACACTATTAGGAAATAGGCATTTTCACTCCCATGTAATCAATTATTTGATATCAATTAATTAGTGATTACTCAAACTAAGATGATAAGTGAATACTGACACTTGGGTTAGAGCTTTTGAGGAATAGGATATTTATGTGGTCTCAAAGTACATGCACAGAGATTATTTGGGGTAAAAGGAAAAGTATAATTTTATAAAAGACATACCTGATGTTTCACACCTTAACCAAATAATCAAATGTGGCATCTCTAAAAATGGAATAAACTTAGATCATATTCCTCTTCAACTAACAAACTGAGACATATAAAACATCATCTAGGTAGTATATTTGCTAAAAACATTTAATCTAAATCTGAGGTCAGTTTTGGTAAGTTGTGTTTTTTGAGAGGTTTGTCCATTTTATCTAAGTGATCAAAGTGAGTGAGTGAGTGAAGTCGCTCAGTCGTGTCCGACTCTTTGCAATCACATGGACTGTAGCCTACAAGGCTCCTCTGTCCATGGAATTTTCCAGGCAAGAGTACTGGAGTGGGTTGCCATTTCCTTCTCCAATGCATGAAAGTGAAAAGTGAAAGTGAAGTTGCTCAGTCGTGTCCGACCCTCAGCGACCCCATGGACTGCAGTGTTCCAGGCTCCTTCGTCCATAGGATTTTCCAGGCAAGAGTACCGGAGTGGGGTGCCATTGCCTTCTCCGAAAAGTTAGTTATAATAAACAGCTAATTCACACACACACAAAAAATTCAGATTTGTCTAGATTTAAAAAGACTAAAACAGTATCAGTTTAGTCCCTCAGTCGTGTCTGACTTTTGCAACCCCATGGAGTGTAGCACGCCAGGCTTCCCTGTCCATCACCAACACCCAGAGCTTGCTCAAACTCATGTCCATTGAGTCGGTGATGCCATCCAGCCATCTCATCCTCTGTCGTCTCCATCTCCTCCTGCCCTCAATCTTTCCCAGCATCAGGGTCTTTTCAAATGAGTCAGTTCTTCACATCAGGTGGCTAGTTTCAGCTTCAGCATCAGTCTTTCCAATGAATAGTCAGGCTTGATTTCCTTTAGGATTGACTGGTTTGTTCTCCTTGCAGTCCAAGGGATTCTCAAAAGTCTTCTCCCACACCACAGTTCAAAAGCATCAATTTTTCGGAGCTCAGCTTTCTTTATGGTCCAACTCTCACATCCATTCATGACTACTGGAGAAACCATAGCTTTGACTAGATGGACTTTTGTTGGCAAAGTAATGTCTTTGCTTTTTAATATGCTGTCTAGGTTGGTCATAGCTTTTCTTCCAAGGAGCAAGCAAGCATCTTTTAATTTCATGGCTGCAGTCACAGTCACTATCTGCAGTGATTTTGAAGCCTAAGAAAATAAAGTCTCTCACTGTTTCCATTGTTTCCTCATCTATTTGCCATGAAGTATTGGGACCAGATGCCATGATCTTCATATTTGGAATGTTGAATTTTAAGCCAACTTTTTCACTGTCCTCTTTTCACTTCCATCAAGAGGCTCTTTAGTTCCTCTTCACTTTCTTCTATAAGGCTGGTGTCATCTGCATATCTGAGGTTATTGATATTTCTCCCAGAAATCTTGATTTCAGCCTGTGCTTCATTCAGCCCTGCATTTCACATGATGTACTCTGCATATAAGTTAAATAAGCAGAGTGACAATATACAGCCTTGATGTACTCCTTTCCCAATTTGGAACAGGTCTGTTGTTCATGTCTGGGTCTAACTGTTGCTTCTTGACCGGCATACAGAGTTCTCAGGAGGCAGATAAGGTGGTCTGGTATTCCCATCTCTTTAAGAATTTCCCCAGTTTGTTGTGATCTACACAGTCAAAGACTTTGGCTTAATCAATATTTTTTTTCTGGAATTCTCAAACAATATAGTGGAGTATATAAATTTGAATTGATCCTGAATCAAAAAGTTTTTTTAAAAAAAGACATTTTGAAAATAGTTGAAAAAAAATTACATATGGAGTGAATAACATGATATTATTGAATTTTCTAGGTGTGATGATGCATTTCAGTTATGTAAGAGAATGTTTTTATTCTCTGTAGTTGGATGCTGAAGTATTTAAGGGTGAAGAATTTAAGCATAATGTCTGCAATTTATTTTCAGTAGAGTATGTGTGTGCACACATTCACACACATGCGCACATGGCACACATACACATATACCAAGTATAAACATTAGTGAATCTAGGTAGAGATTGTGGTTATTCATTTGACCATTCTTTAACTTTTTCCTTGGGTTTGAAAATTTTCAGAATAAAACTTTGGGGAAAAAAATCTCCCTCTGTGTAAATAATTAGGATAATTTTTCTTTATTTCTAGTTAGACCCTACTCAAAAAAGCATCAGGTACATTGATTTAGCTCTCAGCACAACCAGCACTATTGTTATCATCATTGTTTTGCTGTGCCAAAGAGAAAAATGAGGCTAAGTAACATTTCCAGTGTTGCAGGAATAATAAAAGCAGTAAGAGGTGGATCGAGGGCTGAAACTTGAGTTTGTAACATTCTGTGTAGCTTTGAGTAAGCCTAGTAATTTCTCTGAACTTCACTGCATTTCTTTGCAAAATAGGTCTAATAAATATAATAATTGACCATAAGAGTTAACTAAGGTAGCGGATATAAATCCACAGTGTCAAGTATTGAATATTTAGTAACATCACCTTTACCCTGTCTTTCTCTCACTTTGACATCCAAAGTGCTTAAATTCCTCATTTTATTTATTTGGTTGATGCCAATATATTCCTTAGCATAGTAAGTGTTTTCCCCACTGAAAGTGAAAGTAGCTCTATTGTGTCTGACTCTTTGCAACTCCATGGACTCTACAGTCCATGGAATTCTCCAGGCCAGAATACTGGAGTGGGTAGCCTCTCCCTTCTCCAGGGGATCTTCCCAGCCCAGGGATCGAACTGGGGTCTCCTGCATTGCAGGCAGATTCTTTTACCAACTGAGCTACCAGGTAGACCAAAGTTAAAATTCTGCCCCTTCCATCCTGGGCTTATGACTGTCAAAGCAAAAATTAAGCAGATAAAAGAAACTTTATTCAGGGTTACTGCAGTAAGAGAGACAGGCTGAAACCGAATGAGTTCTATTCCACTGAAACAAAGGGTTGGAATGTTTTTTTAAGAACTGGGATGGTGGGCAGAGAGGATCATAACAAGGCACCCTTGTTTGTTAACTGACCATGCTGCTGCTGCTAAGTCGCCTCAGTCGTGTCCGACTCTGTGCGATCCCATAGACCGCAGCCCCCCAGGCTCCCTCATCCCTGGGATTCTCCAGGCAAGAACACTGGAGTGGGTTGCCATTTCCTTCTCCTTGTTTGTTAACTGACCATGCTGCTGCTGCTGCTGCTAAGTCGCTTCAGTCGTGTCCGACTCTGTGCGATCCCATAGACTGCAGCCTACCAGGATCCTCCACCCATGGGATTTTCCAGGCAAGAGTACTGGAGTGGGGTGCCATTGCCTTCTCCATAACTGACCATAAGGAAAGGAAAAGTAAACTTTCTGTATCTTCACGGCAGGAAGTAGTTTTACACTTCGGAACAGGATGTCCATGGGAGGTTAGACTCCCATCCTCCCCCAGAAACTAGGAGTTAAGAGAACTGTCTCCCTTGATGTTTATATTTGAAAGGGACAGCTCCCAGATCCTTGAGAAAATTAGTACAGGGTTGTAAAAATTGGTTAAGAGGCTTTTTAAAAGATTTACATATCAAAGAAGCAGAGAAAGGGTTGCAATTACAAATTTTCAAAAGTAAATGCTCTAAGAAAAGGGAAGCCTGTCTGAAGTTTAGTTAAGCTAAAGGAATAAGGCCATTTGGGTCCTGATAGTGCACGTTCCGTAAAGAATATGCTTGCAATGCGGGAGAACTGGGTTCAATTCCTGGTTTGGGAAGATCCCCTGGAGGAGGGCGGGACAACCCACTCCAGTATTCTTGCTTGGAGAATCTCCATGGAGAGAGGAACCCAGCGGGCTACAGTCCATGGGGTTGCAAAGAGTCAGACACAACTGAGCACATTTACACAGTCAGACACATATGACACATTTACAGAGGTCTGACTGAGAGTGGTGCAAGGACATCCTTACCCCAGTTGTTACTCAGATTCCTGACTTTCCCTTGGTCTGCTCACGACACTACACAAGTCCTGCTTTTCCTTTGAAAATACGCGAGTACTCCTTCCTCTGCTCACATATCTTGCTTCTTCCCACCTTAGTTTGCTGGAGGATATTCCCTTTACAAGTCAGTGATCCTCTTCTCTTGCTTTCTTCCTGAACTTTTAATCCTCTTTTTTCCTCTTCCGCTTCCTTCTTCCCAGGCGTGGGTCATCTCTTGGCTCCCTTCCAGTTCTGATTCTCTATGAATCTCTGGCTCTCTCTGAGTCCACTCAGGAAGAAGTAAGTAGGGTGCACCAGTGCAATAAAGAGTCTAGCTCTTCTCAGATGTTCATAAAAGGCAGCATTTAAAAAGATTTTCTCCAACTAGTGCCACAGGCGTAGCGGAGTGAATTGTGGATGAGCAGGGGTTGCAGAATTTGTAACATTCTGTGTAGCTTTGAGTAAGCCTAATAATTTCTCTGAACTTCACTGCATTTCTTTGAAAAATAGGACTAATAAATATAATAATTGACCTTAAGAGTTAACTAAGGTAGCAGATATAAATCCACAGTGTCAAGTATTGAATATTTAGTAACTTATCACTACTTCTTTGGAAAAAAAGTCTTTGCCTACATAATGGTAACATTAATAACTGTGTTGAAAAGAGCCATGGTAACATTTTCTCAGGTGGAATGTGTGATAGATCTGCCCCCCAAAGTAGATGTGGTAGATTCATATTACATCAATTTAGATAGAACTAAAGTTCCCAGAATTCCCATCCCTGAGTAATTCTAAATCACTGGGGCACCGTGAGGCATTTCACAGGAGCGGTGGTGGGTGGAAGTGGAACAACAGACATGTTCTTCATACCTAGGAGGTGAGTGCAGGGCATGAGTGCAGCCTGCTGCGTGCTGTATGCTGCAGCTGATCTACTGATTCACCTCCAGCTCCTGTTGCATTTCCGCCTTCATGTTTCTCTAACTCCTGGGTCCAGACATGATTGGTTCTTTGGTGAAGGATGCAGGACATCTCCACCATCACAGTAGGAGCGTGGGGGCAGTGAAAGACTGCACGGGGCACTAGTCCTTTCTGCTCATCCTCATAGGTTCCGACTTTTCCATGCTTCCGGACTTCCCATCTGGCTTCTCTTTCTAATTGCCTTGTCTGCAGATGTAGGCTCTAGTACCAGAAAGAAGCGGGTGGAATAGTTTCATGTCAGCTCTTTAACTTGCTCTCCCAAATTTAACATAAAGTCAAATCCCCAATTCATCTTCTAATGTATTGAATCTGTCATATTGCTTTTCCTTCTCTAATAGAACCTTGTCAGATGTAACAGGCAGTGAGTTTCATCAGAGACCTACATAGATCAAGCTTGATACCTCTCAGCTACTAGGACAGTTCAGTAAAAGACTACCATTTTCCAGGACATAAGAAGTGAGGTTCTGTGCTCAGACCTTCAAGTTCTCCTTGCTTATGGAGTGTGTGGAAATATATCTATTTATAGTTATAACTCCTTTGAATCAAACTAATTCTAAGATGGTGTTTTCAACTCCTTCAATGATTACAAGCTATAATGATAGCCTTTCCTAATGTGGTGACAAAATACCACATAATTTTGCAGATGTTGCTTACTTTGGAAATTTCTAATACAGGCATTGAATGATTTGTAGAAATCAGTGTATGCCAAACTGCCAATTTTCACATTTTGAACATAACATGTAAAAATAGTACCTTTTACAAGATAAGATATGCAATATAAAATATAATAATAATTTTAAAAAAACCTGAGTGGAAATACAAGCTTAGAGAGACAGTTGGATGTAGTAGTTTAGAATGTAGTTTAGAATGTAATGTAGTTTAGAATGTAATGTAACCACACAGTTTGGAGTGTTGCTCATTAGCTCTGAGCTTGCTAATTATGTGATGTTGGGTGATTGCTCAGCCTGTGCTTCAGTTGCCTCATCTACTGTCCCAGGGTATGACGGGAGTGGTTCTGATAAATGTGCAGTTCTTGGAGTAGGACATGGCACAGTGCAGGCAGAAGCTTTGGTTTGATGGGACTGATTCTCCCTTATGAGGAAGACACTATTCGTTTTCCCATTCCATGAGGGCAGGGACCACAGCTGTCTGCCCTTGTGTCCCTTCCTTGACCCACTGAAGGTGTGTGCTGTGGTGCCCCCCTTGTGCCCCTTCCTTGACCCACTGAAGGTGTGTGCTG